>NW_008358866.1:3862493-3911839 GCF_000622305.1 Nannospalax galili | reverse complement strand
ATAGATAGATAGATAGATAGATAGATAGATAGATAGATAGATAGATAGAGAGAGAGAGAGGAAAAGGTTTTAAAAACTGAAGATAGGGGTTTGGATCTTCCAAGATGTCTCAGTCACTAAAGTGATTGCCACACAAGCATGAGGACCCAAGTTCAGATCCCCAGGACCCATATAAAAAGCTCACAGTGTTGGGGAGGCAGATAGGAGTCTCCCCGGAACTCACCGAACAGCCATCCTAGCCAAATCAGTGAACTCCAGGTTAGGTGGGAGACTCTGTCTTAAAAAATAAGATGGAGAGCGATGGAGGAAGCCACTTGACATTAACCTCTGGCCTCCATATGTACATGCACACACGTCCACACACACCATAATATACACATGCACACACACATGAAAATGTATACACAGATATGTCAAACGCATAAATTTAAAAATTTTTTAAATTGATGGCACTTTGGCAGTTTTCTCTTGGGAAGAGAAAGTGTACAACTTTCAAGTTTTCAAAAAATGCATGTATACAACTTTGATTTTAAAAATCAAAAGGGAAGGCTGGATGTGGTAGCACTGCCTTTAATCCCAGCACTCAGGAGGCAGAGGCAGGTGAATCTCTGTGAGACAGAGGCCAACCTGCTCTACACAGCAAGTTTCAGGTCAGCTAGGGCTACAGGGAGACTCTGTATTAAAAAAAAAAAAAAAAAAAAAAAAAAAAACTCTGCTCAGTCACACAAATTCTACTATTGCAAAACGAAGGCTGAATTTTTCAATTAGTAATAAAAGAACAAAACATAAGGAAAATTAAACATCATTTGCTGGAACAGGGTACTTGAAGAAAAATCCAACCCGCCTGGTATCCAAATCTAAGCTTTCAGGAGTTTCTAGTTTGGCTAAGCTTTGGTAAGAAGACATTTAATGCACTCATATGAAGTGCCATGGCAGGGGGTCTGGCTCCATTTCCTCCTCCAGTTTCCTCAGTGTAGCTTTTTTATTTGTCCCAACATTTTACCTCCTAGCATTTCATTCTGAACCTCCTTCCTGAAACCAAATGCTTGTAGCCATGCATGCCTGTGATGATTGATTCCAAATGTCCACTGAAGGGTATCTGGATGGTGGAAACAGCTGTCTTAATACAACAGAGGCAGAATCCATAGTTGCTTTATTTTGTTATCACATGGGAAAATTATTTAGCCATTTTATTAATTCCTCCATATCTTTGTAAAAGCTGATAACATTAATCTACTTCACTGTTTATTAAGTGCTTCTCAATCTACAGATAACATTCCCTAATCAGTTCAAGCAATGCTATCCCCTAACATTCTGAGGTAATTGTAAAGCTCTTTTTGTGTTTTATTCAGAAGAATGGCATATGCAGTGTCCCAATTTTTAATTAAATCTTTGCTATTAAAGACCCAATTTTTAATTAAATCTTTGCTATTTTGTTTCTTAGAGTGCCCAGTGTAACCAAAGAGTATAAACTTGTGTGTGTGTGTGTGTGTGCATGTGTGTGCGTGCACACGCACATGTGTTAGTGATACTAGGAATTGAATTTAGGGCCTCTTGTATGCTAGACAATTGCTCTAACACTGAGCTATATCCCTAGCCTCTATTTTTTTTATTTTGAAGACAGGGCCTCACTAAGTTACCTAGGTTGACCTTGAACTTATTCTGTAGCTCAGGTAGGCCTTGAAATTGTAATTCTCCTGCCTCAGCCTCCCAAGTAGCTTGAACCACTAGACCTGGTGTGTATGACCTTTTTTTCTGAGATAGGCTCCCACACTGTAGCTCAGGCTGGCCTGGAACAGTTCATATTTGTCTAAAACTCAAGGAAATCCTCCTGTCTCAGCCTCCTAAGTACAGAGATTACAGGTGCTAACCACCACTCCAAGCTTAACATCTTGTTTTTGAAACAAATCTGATGTAGCCCAGGCTATTTCAAACTCACTATGCAGCTGAGGATGTCTGTGAACTTCTGATCCTCCTGTCTCTACCTCCAAAGTGTTGGTACTACAGGATTGTGCTAACAATTTATGTGCTAGAGTCAGTGCTAGAGATTGAACCCAGGGCTTTGAGCATACTAGGCAGGTACTCCACTATGCAAGCTACCCCCAGCCCCTTTGCTTAAATTCTTGATAAAGCTTCTGCTAAGTAAACATCCCCAGTTAACTCACAAATTTAAAGAATAATGAAACAATATACTCTTGTGGGAAAATACATGATAGGAAATTGAGACAATGAATCTTGTTAGAATGGAAGCAGCATGAGGTTTCCCTACATTCCCATAGAGAAACCACTTTCTCCTGTCCTACTTGGAGAGATATGTTACCTTGCCAGCTGATTTTTATGAGAACCCAGAGCTCCTGTTACTTACATGTTATGCATCAGCTCAGAGCAGTCTGAACACAGGATCATTTAAAAAACATTTATGCATCAATGTATATCAGAGAAAAATATGTAATGAACATATCAAATCTATGATTTTATAGGTATTGTTACTTCTTATGAGAAAAAAAATAGATGTTTAAAAAGTTTAAATTGAGAAGCTGGAGAGATGGCTTAGTGGTTAAGAGCACTGACTATGGTTAAGAGTTCTTGCAGATGCTGGGTGTGGTGGCTCACGCCTTTAATCTGTGAATTCAAGGCCAGCCTGATCTACAAAGTGAGTTCCAGGCCAGCTGGAGCTACAGGGAGACCCTGTCTCAAAAAGACCAAAAACAAAAGAGTTCTTGCAGAGGACCCAGATTCAATACCCAACAACTACATGGAGACTAACATCTGTCTGTAACTCCAGTTCCAGAGGATCCAACATGTTCTTCTGACCTCTGTGGGCATTGCATGACCCAGGTATACTTAAACACATGCAGGCAATACACTCATACACATAAAAAATAAATAAAAAATAAAAATAAAAAAATTTCTTGAAAAGTAAACAATTTCTTGAAAAAATATTAAATATTAAATATGTGGCACTTAGATATATCTAATAATTTATTCTTCCCATTGAGTATTTTCCAAGTACTTATGGGTTGTATATTTTCAGTAAAGAATCCTGATTAATAGGCTAAAGGTTTTTAATGGAAAATCTAGATAAGATTCAAGAACTGTGCACAACACGGGTGCACTCACACACATGCAGGCAATACACTCATACACATAAAATAAAAATAACAAATAAAATATTTTTAAAAAAGAACGAATGAGCAGAGAAGTGCAGAGAGTAAACAAAGAGGTGAAGTCAAAGAAAGAATGAAAAAGAAATAAAAAAGCATGAAATGAAGAATTCTTGTGATAGGCTCATCAGCACACTGGATACACCTAGCCTGAAGAAGTATCAATGGAAACTTTTCAAATTAAAATGCAAAGATCAAAAAATGAAAAATCAAAACAGAATATCCAAGAACCATGGGAAAATTTTTAGAGGTGTCAGATACATAATCAGAATACAAAGAAAAGGAAGAAAGAGAGAATGAAATTGTAGTGATCAAGAATTTTCCAATTAATGGCAGACACCAAACTGGAGATCCAGGAAGCCCAGAGAACAACAAAAGGGATGAATACCAAAAATGCTGCATGTAGACATATCAAATTCAACCTCAGCAAACCAAGGATAGAGTAGATGCTAAAGTAAAGTAAGCTAAACACCTTACACAGTGAAGCAAAGCCAGAAATCAGTCCACAATGAAACTAAGAGCCTCTTCCAAAGCACAGTTCCTTCCCAAATCCTACAGGACACCCAGCAATGTGTTCACATTGGTCTTTTTTTTTTTTATATTTGCAAATGAAAAAAAAAATGATCCAAAATGAGTTGGAGTGCCTGTAGGTATCAGACATCCAAAGGAGAGAGTAAGGGAAATATGTATGTGGTTCATATCACATTCATGTATAGTTAAGTTCCTAGTCTTAGAGTATAGGAATAAGATCCAAGAACACCCCTCAAGCCCACTGTGCCAACTCAATATTCATCACAAGAAAGTAAACAGCCAAAGACCTACTACCAGGCTAATATGTCCATGATGCCTGATACTGAAAGATACAGGTGGTGCAAATGAAAAGTTTGAAATGAGAGTCTCAGGAAAATATCCCAATCCTCATATGTATAAAATACTAGCAGAGGAGTCCATTATCATTGAGGCCTAATCAAAATTCAAAGTGTTCTTCTGTCAGAAATACATTTCACGTAGTGCACCATGCTTCTGGTTGATGAGAATATTTGATAAAGTTTGAATATACCATTTCAACTGCAAATTGAAAAGACACTTCAAAAAACTAGTGAAAAATCATAACACCTATTTGGACATATAAAGGAAATTTTTTTTCCATTTTAAATGTATTAAAAAGCTAAAAGAAAATTCAGAGAAAAAATAATGAAATCTGAATCAAATGGGACAAAGAGCAGTCATGTAACTAACCAGTTATTTTGACACTGAGAAACAAATGTTACAGATATTTTTCAGACTGTACCAAAAGCATCAATCTATCAAGAAGAAATAAAAATTATGAAGAGGCTCTTGAGGCTTAACAATTTAATCATAAGAGAACATAAATCTAATGATAACACTAGAAAATGATTTGTATTTCTTACTGATTAGTCATGAACTGACATCAATGAAGATAATGTGAAACTCATAGCATGCTGCCCAGTGAGGACACTGATGACAAACCATGTAATCAGGCCATTAGCTCTAAGAATTTAAGAGTAGTCAATGCTTAGTCCTCCAAACGTAAAATGCTATAAAATCATAGAGCACCTATGATAAAGGTTTTCCCAAATTTGATTTTAGAAATCCACAAATTTTACAAGATATCACAAGGTGAAAAGCTGAAAGAAATCTTTTTAAACTGTCAATAATTGAAGATAAACTTTAGACAACCATGCCCTAGAAAGACTATATTATCTTCATCTTCTCTGCATAGAAAATGTTATTTTAAAGTAATTGGCATAAGCTGGGCATGGTGGCACATGCCTTTAATCTCAGTACTAGGGAAGCAAAGGCAGGTGAATCTCTGTGAAATCAAGGCCAGCTTGGTCTGCTTAGTGAGTGCCAGGCCAACTGTGGCTACAGTGAGGCCTACCTCAAAAAGACCAAAAAAATAAATAAACCAAAAATAAATTTAAAAATAAAATGATTGCTATAATACATTGGGAGGTTATTAGAAAGTATTCAATCCAGAGATTTAGATTTTCAAAGGGTTTTATTTTTTATTTTTATTTATTTTTTATTTTATGTGTATGAGTGTTATGCCTGTAATGTATGTAAGTGCACCCATGTTGTGCAATGCCTGCGGAGGACAGAGGAAGACTTCAGATCCCTTGGAACTGGAGTTGGCAGATGGTTGTTAGCTGCCATATGGGTGCTATGATTTGAACCCCAGTCTTCTGCAAGAGCAGACAGTGCTCTTAAGCACTGAGCTATCTCTCCAGTCTCCCAGAGATGTAGATTAAAATGCAGAATTATAGATGTAGATTAAAATGCAGAATTGGGGCTGGAGAGATGGATCAGCAGTTAAGACCACTGACTGCTCTTGCAGGAGACCTGGGTTCGATTCCCAGCACCCACATGGTGGTATTGAACCGTCCTTAACTCCAGTTCCAAGGGAATCTGAAGCCCTCTTCTGACCTCCACGGCACTGCATGACACAGGTGCACTCACATACATGCAGGCAATATACTCATACACATAAAATAAAAATAATAAATAAAAAAATTAAATATAGAATTATAGTGTCAGCAAATTAATTTTTGAATGCCAAATCTCTGCATTTTATGGAGTCTGTTGTATATGTCAGCTTTTAAAAATATATTCTCTTTTCTTGACAAAAATTTCATATGCACACAACTTTGTATTAATAATTTTGAATTGAATTTTTCCTTTAAAAGTGGCCATGAAAAAATATAACTTTCATACTTTATAAAATTTGGATGCAACCAGAGACCTAGCTCTGTATCATATTTGTAAAGTTAAGCCCACTTGGCCAAATATGGTTAATATGGAAGATTTAGCACCCTTTTCTGCCTAATCTCTGCCGTTGCCCACTCACCTCCACATCTGTATATGAGTACACACTGGCCTCTATGAGCTCACATCCATCCAGCCCAAACACCACAACCGCAGCCTATCAATATACTAACACAAACAAGGTGGGTTCAAAGGACATAATTTACTCATTACCTTAAAGCACAGTAATGGTGACGTCATTGGGCCTGTGACCTCCAGAATCTGCCTACTGGATAGAGACCATCTGCTAACACAGATAGTGCCTAGCACCCCTCAATGCCCAGATGCTCCCTCCTCCCCAGGGCCTAGGATCAGGATGACAGTCTTGTACTGAACTACTGTACCCAGTAAGTTAAGGAATTCCCCCTTTACTATTACTTTTTTCTAAGCCTTCTTTCCTTATCATTGTCATCAGCAACCTTCCCATTAATACTGGTTGTCACAATTCCAAAAACTTGACTTGTGCCTTGGGTAATGACCCAACTGAACATAGAAATGACTCATCCAACTTAGACTTAGCTTCCAACATTGTAGATTTTTCTTTTGCTCTGATTTTTGCCTAAGCGTGCTGATCTTACCTCATGACAAGGTACAGTACCAAAATGGCAGTAAGTCAAGCACTCTCCTATTCCTATAATATATATATAAATTTAGTGGCAAAGAGGTAGATAAGCAGAGGGTACCATTATTGTTTTATAGGAATGCATTAGTATTTCCACATTCAGCACTTGATTATAAAAAGCTTTAAAGTTCACTGACAGAGTTCTAGAAAAGATTCCTTCCCCCTCAAAGAAGTGAAAAACAAATTTTGGGGGGAAATTCTTTTTTTTTTTTTCAAAATCATCCAAGTTTTTTGGGTTTTTGTTTCTGTTTTTGTTTTTTTGTCTTTTTTGAGACAGGGTCCCCTTGTAGCCCCAGCCATCCTGGAACTCACTATGTAGACCAGGCTGGCCTCAAACTCACAAAGATCCACCTGCCTCTGCCTCCCAAGTGCTGGATTAAAGGCATGCGTCACCATGCCCAGCTTATTTTTTTTAATATTTTATTCATGATTTTTATTTTATGTGTATGAATGTATTGCCTGCATGTATGTGAGTGCACCTGTGTCGTGCAATGCCATGGAGGTCAGAAGAGGGCTTCAGATTCCCCTGGGACTGGAGTTAAGGACGGTTCGTAGCCGCCATGTGGGTGCTGGGAATCGAACCCGGGTCCTCTGCAAGAGCAATCAGTGCTCTTAACTGTTGACCCATCTCTCCAGCCCCCAAGTTATTATTTTAAAATATTTTATTTATTATTTTTATTTTTACATCTATGAGTGTTTTGTCTGTACCATGTTGTGCAATGCCCACATAGGACAGAAAAGGGTGTTGGATCCCCTGGAACTGGAATTACAGACAGTCATTAGTTGCCATGTGGGTGCTGGAAACAGAACCCAGGTCCTCTGAAAGAACAGCAAGTGTTCTTAACCACTGAGCCATCTCTCCAACCCCACATCCAAGTTCTTAAACTGAAAGGCAGAACATGTATTATTTAACAGCACAGCAAAAACTCTGGTCTCAAACAGATTGATTTCAGATCTGAGCTCACACATATCCTATGGCTAGGCCTTATGTAATTTACTCAAAATCTGACCCTCAGTTTATTATTGTGAATAATATACAACTGAAGTACCACAGTAAGTGGTAAGTTCTTTCATTTTTTGAAAAAATGGAATTTTAAGCTTGGTATGGTGGTATACTCCAGAGGCAGTGTAGGAAGATTCAAATTTAAGGTCAACATGGAATACATAGCAAAAACCTGTCTCCTAAGAACAACAAGATAGAACTTTGTGTATTGTTCTTATTTTGTGGTTAAATTTCTTTTATTTTAAGATATCTCTGACAGGGTCACCACCCTCAATTCAGTAATTTGGGTATGAAAGCCCATAGTCTGACACTAGTCACATCTTGGGCACAATTCCTCTAACTGTGGTCCAGAGATGCTAATAGATACTTCAATCAAAACAATAATAACCTATGACCAAGAAAATATGGGAAGTTCTAGGTTAAACAAGTCTCTCAGTCTCAGTTCTCACAGTTAACCTGTGGACATTTGTCACTAAGCTCAAAAACTAACAGACACCAAGGTAGAAGAAAATCATCCAGTCATCTATGAAGGAAGGGACTGCTCTGTAAAGGGATACAACAGCTCTTCCAGCAACAGAAGTCAGTATTCCATATCTTCATTGCAGAAGTTTCTGCTAAATTGGTTAAAGATCCACTGATATTTTCAAGTCTTAATATGCATCTCCCTGAACCTTCCTAACAATTCTACAGTCTTGGACCTGGTACCTGTCTGTCACCTGATAAAAGAAATCACTCTCAACCTAGCCACTTGAGAGCATTTGCCCAAGACTTGGGAAAGTCAATTTCCCAGGTTCTACGTGCCCCTCTGCATACAGATCCAAGAAGAAGACATATTTCAGAGCTTTCTTCAACTTCTCTGACCTTAGAAACTTGTTTTAGGAACATTTAAAATCATCTGAAGGAATACTAACTACCCTTAAAACAGTGATGAGTTGTTTTTCAAGTTTCTGAAAACGGTTGTCTTTCGGGGTATTCTTTTCTTAAAGAACAAAGTCTCCCTCCATGGGGAGACTACAATCTTACTTCATTTCTCAAGTGTGAAATAACCAATATTTCACAATCTCTTATTTAGTTCTGGCATGTAACTCTGTCTTCTGGGAAAGTTCAAAAAGTGATTCTTAGGATACATAACTATAAAGGAAGAAAACCCGATGATCCATGGAATACTCTGGTTATGGCAGCAGTACCACCAATCCACCAGATTCCCAATTCACACCCACTTATGTTCCTAAACAGTTGTAGAACCCTGAACAAGTCACTTCCTTCCTCTACGCTTGAGTTTCTCCTTTTGAAATAGAATTATCACAAGGTTTAAATGAAATAATGAATGCAGTGTTTCTGCAACAAAAAAGGCAATTTTAAATTATCCATTTCTTTCTGGGTTAAAGCTGTTTAACTGTCTGTCGTTTAAAATTTCTTTTAAGTTTGTTTATTCCAAATCTCCTAAAACTCCCTGTTCTCCTCAGGGGCAGTAACAACATGCCTTCTGCAGCTGTCTGCCCTTCCCAAATAAAATTTTATTACTTTTCATTGTTTTCTCTGCTCAACTCTTTCCATTCTGACCCCACCTAGTCACTGAAAAACAGAATCACTTTCACGATTTGTGGAGCTACTTTTTTGGCAATAAGTTCCTGCCAAAGAACTGCTGGTTCTAACTAAAGATTCCAACACTTCACAAATCTACATTCCCTTACTTCATTTAGGATGACATTTTACTGAGCCTCTTACTTTACTCTGAGCCCATCCAAACTCCTGAAATAATGATTTGTGCTTTGGGTTAAGATCAAGAAGGAAGTGAAAATACTCCCATAAAATAGTCATCTAGCTGGGACTCGTGGTACAATTCCAACTACTTGGGAGGCTGAGGGAAGATCACAGATTCCAGGTCTCTCTGGGTTACAGAAAAAGTTCAAGGCCAGCCATGGATATAGATAGATGGTAAAACATTTGCCTAGCTTGTGTAAGGCCCTAGGTTCAATCTCAAGCATGCAGGTACACACACACACACACACACACACACACACACACACACACACACACACATTACCTAATTGGGTGAAGTCTGGTGCCACTTGCTGTGACAATTCTCCTCCAAGCTGCATACAGGAGAAGCTTCTGCCTCACTCATCTCACATACTTATCTATCCTAGATACATTTCTGGGGTGTTTCCCTTTCTGATTTATTAAATAAAATCATCTTTTGAAATCCAGTCTTTCCTAGTTTCAGAAATGAAAGGAGTTTTAGCGATGAATGATTATAATGTTGGGAACTCATGAATATGTTTATAATACATTTAAGACAATAATTTTTATTGTGTATTTTATCACAATAAAAAGAATTAGAAAAGTAAATCAAAACAACTTTTGGTTTTCAAAATCTTTAAGATTTCAAATATGTGATCACAGACCAATACTTGGATGAATACCAACCTTTCTGATTCTGATGGTACAATTTAAAAATAAGGTATGACAGTTTTCTGCACCTTATTTTCTTCTATAACACAAAGCTATGACATCTTCATGTTAGAAAAGAAATGTTTAAATTGCTTCTTTAAAAAGAAATTTAATCCTTTATTATGTATGTTAACCAACTATTTCTTTACTTTCTTTTAAAGTCACATGAATATTCTCCTCAGAAAGGAAAAAAAAAAAGTGTCTTACTCAATAGTCAGTTGCTCAGTATTCTTTGATGCTGTAAAGTATGCCTTAAAGGACCTTAAGGAAGTCTTCTCCTCCCCATTCAGTGTCTGTGGTTTAAGAGAGACCGATTCCACACACAGATCAGGGCTGGCCTCCTATAACAGCACATGGTATTTCCTGGTTACAGTGTCTGGTTTAGGGGTGAGCCTGTGACTCCACTGGAGCTAGATGAAAACAATGAGACTCACTAAGATAATTGAGGCAGAAACAGAAGCAGGCATTCCTCCCCACTGGGCTGAACTGCACCTCTACAGTGAACAATTAGACATAGCAGAACTGCATGCTAGAGAGCATAGGGAACAGTAGCCTGAAAACTAGAACTACCCTGGATTTCACAAACCTGAGTCAATAAATCCCTTTTCCCTTGAAAATCTGAGTTAAATTTTTGCCATTTTCAACCGATAGACATCACCTGTAACTTCTTGGCAAAGTTGATAACATTAACTTTTCATAAAAACTCTGTCACTTTAAGCAGAACAGGAACATTTGCCATTTTAAAGTCAAGAAAACTGACTTCCAGAGATTATACCACACAGTGAAACCTTATATAACTAGTTACAGAGCTACAGCCCAAATCTAGGTCTTTTGAGTCCTGGCTCTCTCTATCATACTTTTTACTTTTCTATGAACATACTATTACGGCCATCCAATGCACCCAGTCCTGTGTGCCTCACCTTTCTAGTGTTTCATCGAAAGGCTATACCCTATAGGACTGATAAATAAAAGTATTACAGCCATTAGGCTACCATATCACAGTGGAAAAATTGCTGTCCACAATACTAGAAACTTAGTCTTAAAAAGAAAGGCTGGGCATGGTGGCACATGCCTTTAATCCCAGCACTTGGGAGGCAGAGGCAGGCAGATCTCTGTGAGTTCAAGACCAGCCTGGTCTACATAGTGAGTTCCAGGACAGCTGGGGCTACAGGGCAACCCCGTCTAAAAAAAAAAAAAAAAAAAAAGGAAAGAAAGAAAGGATGAAAGTCTTTAGATGAGAGTACTATACCTTAATTCTAGCCTTGAGGCTCAAAATCTCATCCTTGAATTTAGAGTAAGTACAGTGTATAGAGCTACAAAATCAGGGGGCCTGTCCACTCTCTAAAGAAACAGTGATCTAGAGGGAATTACTTACTTCTCAGTATTAGTTTTTGGATTTCTACTGCCTTTCATATTCTTGGCCAAAAGCATCTATAATACTTTTCAGCATACAGTTTTATTCCTTTTAGCTGAAAGATAGGCAAGTGGCCAAATACTAAGAGCCTTCTTGGGGGAGGATATCACATAAAATCTAGCCAATTTTCCTATGACCCAAAGGACAAAAGTATTTGCAAGATAATATAATCTTAATGCTTGAGCCAGGATGCTGCAAGCAAAAAAAGAGAGGGAGAGATAAAAGAGATAGCCACTTTCCTTGACTGCAGGGTGAAAACAAAGCCCAGGGCTGTTCTTTCTGCCTCTCCACTGCTCATAGACTCAACATAAAATTATATTTATCCTGGTAAAATATGAATTTTTCCAAAGCTTTAATCTAAATGGACAAATATTCAAATCATCATTAGTATAGTCATCTATTTCAAAGCTTCCATTTGTAAAGTTATTTTGTTAACAATTAGTTATCTAAGCCAGAGTTTATTTTGGTGAATGGTAAAGTTAGTTCTTAAAAGTCAAGGTTTTAAAAGCTCAATCATCAGGACTGGAGAGGTGGCTCAATGATTAAGAGCACTGGCTGCTCTTGCAGAGGACCCACATGGTATCTAACAATCTTTGTAACTCCAGTTCCAGGGGATCTTACACCCTCTTCTGGCCTCTGTGGGCACTGCATGACATGGGTACACTTACATTCTGAAGGCAGAACACTCATACATATAGAATAAAAATAAATCAAAAAGTTTTAAAAACTCAATCATCATGCCAGACATGGTGGTGCACACCTGTAGTCCTGCACCTGGGAGGCAGAGGCAGGCTGATCTCTGTGAGTTCAAGGCCAGCCTGGTGTCCATAGTGAGTTACCGGCCAGCTGGGGCTACAAGGAGACCCTGTTTCCCCCCTGTACCCCCAGCTATCGTGGAACTCACTGTTTAGCCCAGGCTGGCCTTAAACTCACAGAGATCCCCCTGCCTCTGCCTCCCGAGTGCTGGGACTAAAGGTGTGTGCCACCATGCTCGGCTATAAAAAAAACAAAAAAAAAAAAAAAAAAAAAAGACTTCAAAACTCAATCATCATAAATAATGCAGAAGTACAATATTTTCTTTGTGACAAAACAGAATAATAGGAACAAAATAAAGAAATCAGTAAAAAATCATTAGTCTTCACATTTATGTTTCAGAATGATATCAAAATTCTGATATATACATCTATTCCAGTTTTTCATCTCTCCATGACACCCATAAAATGAAAAACAATAAGACATAATCTGAGACAAGTCAAAAGAAATTTCTATTTAGATTGTATTACAGCTGTGTTTTTCATGCTGTAACTAAAATACTTAGCTTGAAAATCACACTGCAATTTGCTCTTCTAATTGATGCATATTTTTAATCTCTCTGTACTGTTGCTTTTGTCAACACTTTACTACAGAGAAAAAAGACCAAAACAGTGAGGAGGAGTTTAAATATCAACAGCAGGGGAGCTGTTATTTCTCAGGAGAATATTTTATATAGAAGGAATAACAAACCGGAGATCTAAAGAAAAAAAAGGGACACTAAAGAACATTGAATCTACAGAAATCCTCCAGGGTTAAAAAAAAAAACCTCATTAGTATTTACAGAATTTAATGATTGTTAACTTAGTAAACTTTTAATTTTTTTAATGGAGCTATGAACTGAACACAAGGAATGCTAGGCAAGGGCTCTACTACTGAGCTATAATCCCAGCAACATCTGAGAACTAACACTCTGTGGCACATAATTTCTAGCGAAGAATTTATTTAATAGTATTCAATTGGGACTCTAATCAAAAGACTGCATCAATACAAAAATGATTCTAGGGGTTGAAGAGATGGCTCAGCGGTTAAGAACACTAACTGTTCTTACAGAAGACCTGGATTCAAATCCCAGCACCCACATGGCAGCTAACGACAGTCCATAACTCCAGTTCCAGGGGATCCGACAGCCTCTTCTGTCCTCTGCGGGCACCGCATGACACAGGTGCACTTACATGCAGGCATAACAGTCATACACATAAAATAAAAATAATAAATAATTTTTTTAAAGAATGATCCGAAAACAATGGAAATTTTTATTGCCATATAACTGATACCCAAATGAATTCTAGTGACAGAACAAGTATTGTATTTCTCCATTAAAAGATTTTAAATCTTTAAAACATTTTAAAACACACTATACTATATATTAAAATGACTATTTTGGGTGTTTTTAGGATGAGTTTGGATACTAGTTTAAATCCTAGATCTGTTCCCATCCTTTGATGAATAAAGAGGACTTTGAAGTCAGAACAAAGTTCAAATTCCATTTCTACATACTGATCAGCCCAGTGACTGAGCAACAGTCTAAGAGTTATAAGAATTACACACACACACACACACACACACACACACACACACACCATATCACATGTGTTATGACTATACATAAAACAAATATATGGTGTTTCATAAATGTCATCTTCTATCTTTTCCCTTCAGATCTATAATATTAATGCCTTGTTCAGAATTTTTACAATAAATTTAACTGGGCATGATGACAT
Organism: Nannospalax galili; assembly: GCF_000622305.1. Lineage (NCBI taxonomy): Eukaryota > Metazoa > Chordata > Mammalia > Rodentia > Spalacidae > Nannospalax > Nannospalax galili. The sequence goes on along the minus strand of NW_008358866.1, from coordinate 3,897,822 downwards.
ACACCTGTAATCCTAGCACTCAAGAGACTGGGGCAGGAGAGTTATGAGTTTGTTGCCAGCCTGGGTTACATAGTGAATTCCAGACCAGTTTAGACTACACTGTAAGACCTTGTGTCAGATATAAATAAAATAAAGAATCTCCAAGTCCTTTTAAGTTTTCTAAATTTGAATCTAGAGAACACATTATCATCTTCCCTCAAGTAGCAAATGCTACACATGTACCATTTCACAGTATTTTAGAATATAAATGCTTTCAAAAATATCTTCCACAAGCAACTTTTTATCACACGCCCACAGTCCCTTCAACAATCGTTGGATCCAGATGTGTTTTGAAGTTGAGAAAATGCTTATTTTAGGACAGTAGCAATGTGCATATATCATGTCACTGAAGCCCCAGCATAATGGAGGAAAACAACCTATAATCGGTCGGACACACTGATATTTCTGTACCAGATGATACTCATGTGAGATAAATAAAGAGAGCAAGTAGTCAAATCTATTATAGTAGACATAGTTCCTATGATGTCCCCAGAGATTCACATCTTCTGGTTATTCAATTGAACACAGTACCCCATGAAGAAACTGCACAAAATTTTATAGAACAGATTTAGAATTATGTTATTTAAATATTTTCAGTGATTTACCAAGTTAATAGAACTAATAAGGTTTTAGAATTTTCATTAAAGCCTTATTGGGAATGTTTTCTTCATAAACAAAATAGCACTCAAAACAAACAAACAAACAAACAAACATAAAACACCAAGCAGCTAGGAGTGGGAGTACATACCTTTAATCCCAGCACTTGGGAGACAGAGGCAAGCAGAGCTCTGTGGGTTCCAAGCCAGCCTGGTCTACACAGAGAGTGCCAAGCCAGCCAGGGCTGCATAGTGAGACTCTGTATAAAAATAAAATAAAATAATAAGGGGCTGGAGATATGGCCCAGCGGTTAAGAACACTGATTGTTCTTGCAGAAGATCCAGTTCAAATCCCAGCACCCACATGGCAGTTAACAAGTGTCCATAACTCCAGTTCCAGGGGATCCGACAGCCTCTTCTGACCTCCGCAGGCACTGCACGACACGGGTGCACTAACTTACATGCAGGTAATACACATATACACATAAAATAAAAATAATAAAAAATTTTTAAAAATAATAAATCTCAGGGCCTTGTTCTCTTTTAGTACCCCAAATTTCAAGGTTAGTCAGTCCCATCAGGATAGGTAAGCTCACAGTAATCCTTTAAAGGAAAGTGCTTCTGTTGAGCAATAATAGTTAAATAGCTACTGAACATCTCTATATACAGGGAGTTCTCTGGGCACTTTATAGTTACTGGAAATATCCCATGAGACAGGTATTCTTGCCATCCCTAATTTCCAAGTGGCACTACAGATAGGTAGGTAACTAACTAACTAACACTAGGTAGTTATCGGACTTGCCAAAGTCATACAGCTAGCAACTGCTTTGGATTTTAGATTCAATCTGGCTACAAACTCTGCAAGGCTAATCACTTGACCACATTGCCTCTGTATTGGCTAATCACTTAATCAAATATCTACAACAACTGGCACAAAAAATACAAGGTACCTATGACGCTAGAATTTATAGACTAACTTTTTCTTTTTTAAAAATATTTTATTATTTTTATTTTATGTGCATTTATGTAAGTGCACCTGCATCATGCAGTGCCCTCAGGGGTCAGAAGAGGGCAGAGGATCACCTGGAATTGAAGCTATGGATGGTTGTTAGTTGCCATGTGGGTGCTGGGAACCAAACCCAGGCCTTTGCAAGAGCAGCCAGTGCTGTTAACCACTGAGTCATCTCTCCAGTCCCCAACTAACTTTTTCTATACAAGCTATGGCACTAATGGTGTTATACAGCTACATGTACCAATAACATTTCCTTCTAGGCTAAATGTTTATATTCTCCCAAATTCACATGGCTGAAATCCTGTGGGAGACAGGCTTGAGCCTAGGGTGAAAGTATTATTGACAGCCATAGGGCAGGCCCAAGGCAACGGCCCTGACTGCTGGAGCCACAAGAAACGTGTTGTGTCACTTGCTTCCATTGGCAGATCATGAGACTGATGCCTAGAGCTCGCCACTCCCTAATCATCACCCTTGGAATTCCAAATTGCAACACTTAGATATTGCAACAGCCAGGGTCACATGGTTTCCAGGAATCCAGGCTCAGTAATCTGAAACCCATTATGCTAATGAGGCATCTACCCGCTATTCTGTGATAGGATGTTAAGTCTGTTATGCTAATAGGTCGCTAAGCCTGTTATGCTAATAAGGTATCCTACTTGCTGTACTGTGATAGGACGCTAAAGCTGTTATGCTAATAAGGTATTCTACTTGCTGTGCTGTGATTGGACCACTACCTCTATATAAGCTTGTGCCTTCCTGCAATAAAGCAGACCTGTGTCACTGAACCTGGTCTCCTGTGTCTGAATGTGGCTCCGCTGACACAGTCTCCTCACCAGCCCTGGGGTCCGGGACTGGGCAGAAGCAGCAATGACAGAAGGCAGCACCGGGCAAGAAGAGTGGCCTCAGCCCAGGGCGAGCGGAGGAGCAGCCTCGACATCCATGAGAACAAAGGAGTGGCACCCATGAGAACAGAAGAGCAGCCGCCGCTGGTGGTGACCACAAAATCCTACTTCCAATGTGATAGTAGGAGGAGACTGGGTCTTTGAATCATGATTAGGTCATGAAAATACATAAGAATTGGTGCCCTTATTAGAACAGGTACAAGACATATGATTTTTCACTCTGACAGTAACAAAACAAGGCTATCATCTGAAAACCAGAAAAAGCCTCCTCCCCTCCATGAGCTAAGTTAGTATTTATCTTGACCTTGGACTTGCCAGCCCATGGAACTGCGAGGAATATATTTCTGTTTTTTAAATCATCTGGTCTATGGTCCTTTGGTTAGAGTAGCTTGAGCTGCCCAAGACATTCAGAGAGCACAACGTATCAGCCAGTGAGCCAGCACAATCTGAAACCCAGGAACTCTAGTTATGCTTTTTTTCCTCCTCTACTACATTACTAAAAATGTGTGCCTACTGTTAGACCTGAAATCCCATTTAACTTGGTGCCATTGCCATGGCCCTATTGTGGCTGATGTACCATCTTTCAGTTCATGAATGTGACTCCTCAGGCCACACAAAACACAGAAAGCCCAGTAGGGATTTTCTTTGGTTTAATTCAGAATGCCTTAACAAAAACAAAACTGATCAAGGTTTTCAACAAGATTTATTCAGAAGACATTATCTTTATTAGAATACGAGTGGAAACAGTTTTCAACTACTGACCTTAAGCAAAAAGATCCTAGCAGATGCATATAAAAGAAGAGATGGTATATAAGTACAAGATTGAGGTCTACACTTCATCAGCATAGTAAAAAGAAACAGGAGCAGGTGTTAGGAAGAAAAAAAATCACTACATAAGCAGTTCTCTAACTTATCTAAGTAAAACCTAGAAGGTTTTTAAAATAGTTTCCTGAGTTCTATCCATCAGGAATTCTGGTTCAGTTTGTCTGAGTAAGGAACTTAAATGTATATTTCTAATAGTTCCTCAAGATGCTGCTGGTGGTTGAGGGATCATACTGGGGAAACACTTCACTACTGGATCTAGGCTAGAGCCCAAGTATTGGTAGTCATTAAAACCCCTCAGGTAGGCTGGAGATGTAGCCCAGTTGGTAGAGTGTTTGCCTAGCATGCATGAAGCCCTGATTTAGATATATAGTACCACATGAAACATACTTAGTACCACATGGCTGCAGTCTAAACAATAAGGAAGTAGAGACAGGAGTCAGAAGTTCAAGGTCATCCTTGGTTATGATAGAGAGTTTGAAGCCAGTCTGGGTTGTGCTGTACCCTATTTTTAAAAAGAAAAAAGTTTTCCTGTTTTCCTTTCACTGCTGCAGCTGCAGCCATGGATATGCTCAGACTCCGAAGATGCTTGCCTCTAGGGTCTGCTGGTGTGGCAAAAATGTTGTGTTGGATTCCAATAAGACCAATGAAACCGCCAATACCACCTCCCATCAGCAGATCTGGAAGCTGATCAAAGATGGACTGATCATCCCCAAGCCTGCGACTCTCCATTCCCAGGTCTGATGCTGGAAAAACACCTTAGCTTGCTGGGAAGGCAGGCATTTGAGCATGGGTAAGTGAAAAGGTACTGCGGATGTTCAAATGCCCAGTGACCTAGATGAAGAAGATGCAGATCCTGCAGCAGGCTGCTCAGAAGAGACCATGAATCTAAGAAGACTGACCACCTTAGTTAAAGGTGAAGGGGAATGTGTTTAAAAAACAAACACATTCTCTTGGAACATATCCACAAGCTGAAGGCAGGCTAACCAGGCCAAGGCTGCAGCTGCAGGCCTAAGACAAAAGAAATGTGTAAGTGCCATGAGGAGATCATCAAGTCTCTGCCCAAGGAGGAAGAGACCAGAAAATGAAGCTCCCCTCTTGTGTGCGTACATAGTTGCCTCAGAGATGGATCACACAGATCACTCATCAAAATAAAAACCATCCTTTGAAACAGCAACAAAATCCCCAGGTAACTGTAATATGCAACCATGGTTGAGACTATTGGACTACAAAAGCAGTTAAAGAGGAAAATACAATGAAAACTGACTCGTTTGTCCAGGATGACTGGTCACAAAAGGTAAATGTCATTGGAGGGATAGGTTTTCAATTTGCGGTATGTGAGAATAGCCCATTTGATATTAAAAAGAAACTTTTGGACATTGTTTAGTAGCAGTCAACAGTAATTAACATGAGAGAACACTCTCCATCCTAGGATTCTCAAGACTGCTTTTGCAGAGGGAAAGATAGATCAACATCTGTTTTTTCTCTCAAATCCTCTGATATTCATACCCCTGACCATGTGTTACTCGTTAACTGAAATGCCTTCTTAAAAAATTGCTAGAAGGACTGTTTCAAAGCCACTTTACCAATTGGCATTAAAAATATTGATTCATGTAATAGATTTTAGGAAATTCAAGTGATTGTATAAATACAAAGTATATAGTAGAGTGAGAATTGGGAAATTCTGTGACTTCTGTTAAGTTTTATTTTCTGTATAATCTAAACTATAGGCTTTACTGAATGAATCAAGGTTAGACCAAAGACAGAAAAAAGAACATTATGATAAAAAAAAAAAAGAGATGAATTAGAATCATAAAAATTAGATCCAGAGAGGCAGAAAGTAACGGGAATAGATAGCTGAAGTAACAGTAAAAATACCAGATCTCCACAGATGTTGACTAAGCATTACATGGACCAGTTTCACAACTGTAGAACAGACTTCAACTATTATCAACTAGTAACGCAAAAGGGGGTGAGGAGTAGCATGTTGTTTATAATAGAAAATTCAGAAGCTTTCAGGATTATCAGCATTATACATTATCAATAATTTCATTAGTCATTAATTAATGGTTTGCTTTTGTTCTCTCTTGGTTGAATGTCTGGAAACTTTCAGGGAAGTATGGTATAAACGAGCTCATGAACTCAAATCATCATTTAAGTAAGGTCTCTATTGATCTTTCTTTTTTCACAGTGAAGTTGAAAAGCTATCACAAAAAAAGCCTTAAAATCCTTAAAAAAAAAAAATCCTACTGTTTTCCTACCTGACCTGAAATACTTCTAGACGCAATCTAGAGTTATCCCAAAGAGGCAAGAAATCTCTAAAAAGCTCATGTGAGTGGACAGAGGTGGGCTGGAACCAGACAATACATCATCAAGATTTGTCTACCAGAGAACAACTGGAAGAGGCACTGCACAGCAGGGGATACTAGCAGCTAGGTGAGGCAGGCTCCTTGGGGGAAACTCCTATATTATCTCAGGTAAAACACTGTGGGGTAAAAAGATGCTGAACAGGCCTGACAGCTAGCTTTATAACACAAGGGAGCATGCTCAGAAGTGCTTCTATCTGCCATTTTAACCTTTCTGACATGTGCTCCATGGTTTGGAGCTCAGCATGCTGAGAAATGTCTGACATCTTTTGGCTTCTATTATGGTCTTTAACTCAGCATGCTCAGTAATATACATCTTAAATTGAACATGCTTAGAAATGTACCTGCCCCCAAAGTATTTTCCTATATGAATATGTACAGGCTTCCTGAATAAAATCTCCATATTCTCTTTGTTCCCAAGGCACTGCTTTAGAAGTAACCCCTAGCTTTCTTTCCTTACCTGCTCCAGGTGATAAATCATTTTCCATCCTTTTATCTTCAGATTGGGATTTCTGGCTCAGCACTCACCCAGAGAAGAAACCAATTTGGCTGTCTGGCTACAGTGGCCAGACAGAAGGCTATAATGGATCCAGTGAAGGAAGGATCTAAACAAAAGCTAAAGTGACCTTAGGCATACTGACTTACACAGAGGAAAGCTAGTGGCCCAAGTGGTACACACAGTTAGGCAGTTGGAGCTGAATTTTACATGGTGCCCAAAGCTGTTCTTGGGCCACCTGGCATTCAATATTTCTTATCTGATTACTTCTCTATTTACAGAAAAGTTATAAAAAGAGAAATCAAAGCAAGTAATCATGGGACCTCAGTGGATTTGAATTTACAGAAGAGCTACCCATCAATAATTAGAGTTCAGTAAGAATCCTCAGATTTTACTATTACATGACTCATGGTTCTTGATAAAGGAAGATTCTCTTAGATCAAGTGCAAAGGGATGTGTAGCTATACATAAAGTGTTTTAATTTCAGTGAGTCTATCGAATGAACTCAGCGGCAATATTTCAATAGTCTACCAATACACTTATTCTTGAAGGTAGCCTTTATCCAAACTTCTCTTTGTCAGATCTCATTGTCTCTCTCTCCAATATCAACCCTATAGTCCATAGGTGCAGAGCCGGGATGGGTCAGAGACCTCTCTCTCTTCTCCCATTTGTCTCAGGAGCAGGTGAACTCACCCCAGTGCCGGGATGAGACTAAATGAGTGGTAGCTCATCCCCAAGGTAACCTCTCCTTTTCAAAGGTTGGTTTAGCAAGAGGACTCACTCAACTGTGGACAAGATTTCAAAAGTTTTGGTTCCTCTAGTGACAAAGAGGACAAAATAGAGTGGTCTTTTTTGTCTTGGATTTGGAAGTTTGTTGTTTGTTTGCTTGCCTGCTTGTTTTTGAGACAGGCTGGCCTAGAAGTCGCTATGTGGTTCAGGGTAGCCTAAAGCTCACAGCAATCCTCTTGCCTCTGTCTACTAAGTGCTGAACTACAGGCAACTTTTTTAAATCTTTTCCAGATATAAGAAATGCAAAGTTTGATTCCCAGCACCACATGGCAGCTAACAATCATTTGTAACTCCAGTTCCAGGGTATCTGATGCCCTCATCTGACCTCCGAGGGCATGGTACAACACTGGTGCACTCACATACATGCAGGCAATACATTCATACACATAAAATAAAAATTAAAAAAAGAAAAGAAAACAATTTCATGGGGCTGGAGAGACAGCTCAGCAGTTAGAGCACTGACTGCTCTTACAGAGAACATGTATTCAGTTCCCAGCACCCACATGGCAGCTAACAACAGTCTGTAACTTCAGTTCCAGGAGAGCCAATGTCCTCTTCTGGACTCCAAGGTATTCCATGTACTGGTGCACTCACAACACACAGGCAATACACTCATACACATAAAATAAAAATAAATAAATAAAATGTTTTAAAAAGAAAACAGTTTGATAAACAAAATCATCATTTAACAGCAAATAAAAAGACTGCCTATAGAAATCTGGATTATTTTGAGATTTAAAAATACTAAATGACAGTAGGCTTATTAAAAATTTCAAAATATAGGCTGGAGAGATGGCTTAGTGGTTAAGAGCACTGACTGCTCTTGCAGAAGACCTGGGTTCAATTCCCAGCACTCACATGGCAGTTAATAACCATCTATAACTCCAGTTTCAGGGGATCCAATGCCCTCTTCTGACCTCCATGGGCATTGCATGGCATGGGTGCACTTACATACATGCAAGCAATGCACTCATACACAGAAAATAATTTTTTTTCTTACTTCAAAATAGAGGCAGGACATGGTAGCACTTGCCTTTAACCTCAGCACTCAGGAGGCAGAGGCAGGTAAATATCTGTGAGATTGAGGCTAGCCTTGTCTACATAGCAAGTTCCAGGCCAGCTGGGGCTACAGAGAGATCCTGTCTCAAAACAAAAACAAAAATATTCAAAATATACCAAGTGTTGTTGTATGCATGTATGTATTTTCAAGGTTTTTTTTTTTTTCAAGACAAGATCTTGCATGTAGCTCTGGTTGGTCCAGCACTAACCATATAACTCAGGCTGGCCTTGAACTTGCAGTAATCCTCCTGCCTCAGCCTCCCACATGCTGGGATTACAGCTGAATACACTTACAGCTGTATCTTTAGTTTTTACCATATATCCCATATTGGTCTGGAATTCCATTTGTAGTAAAGGCTGATCGAAACTCCAAATCCTTCTGCTTCAACCTCCTAAGTGGGATTATAGGCATGTACCACCAGACCTGCTTCAAGTATTTGTTTCAATGACTAATCAAATTTCCACACTAATATCAAAGTTATTTTTCTGGAAATAGTACTGATTTTAAAACTCACTTAAAAGTGTCACTTTGCAATTATAAATCAAGTTAAGTTCACTATTCTCACCATGGCAATGAAAACCCAACTTAAGCCCCAACCTAATAAGGTTGTTTTGTCTCCTAGTCCTTCACACCTCTCTGAACTTTCTACAAGTTTTTCCCTCTGATTTACATAACCAGTGTCCTACCTGAATCTTACACTGCATAAAACCTAGGTGGGGGGGGGAAGCTTTAGCAGAAATCTTTTATCAGGCAAAGCTGTTCATTTCCTTCAGGGTTAATATCACTATGACCACAGCTTTTATCATCTTACAGTATAGCCCACCAGATGGTATGTTCCCATGATCAAGAATGACTTGAACATGGGGATCATTTCTCTGATATGAGATGAATCTGATTATGGATTACCGGGCTCTGATCAAATAATTTATAGTTAAGAGAAAAAGAGATATTAAGTTTTTCTCCTCTTAGAGAATAGAAAGAAATTACTTCCTTAGAATTCTAATCTTTCTTTAAAAATCCTAATAATCATCACCTCAATCTCTACCTATGTCTGGCTACTGTGGCATTCTATAAGGAGTTATATCTGAGACCATATATTCACTCAGTTCAGTATGTGTCAATTGATCTTTCCAGAACTGAAATGCTTATGTTATAGTTTATGTTGGCTCAATGTTTTATTCACAATGAAAAACAGAAATGGCTATTGTCTGGCTTTTCTTATATAAGATGACAATGTTGATAGATATTTGAAATAGCAAAAGGAAGATAAGGATCAGTTTATAACCGAATCACCACAAAAACCTAGAAGTCCACTTTTAGTAAAAAGTCACCCCAGTTTTCCCAAAACACAAGAAGGCTCCCTTAATTTTTTTAAAGTTAAAAAAAAAGAATTATGCAGATCTCTGTGAGTCTAAGTCCAGCCTGGTCTACATAGTGAGTTCCAGGACAGCTGGGGCTACAGGGAGACCCTGTCTCAAAAAAACCAAAAAAAAAAAAAAAAAAAAGGATTATGAATGAAAAGAAAAGATTCAATTTTCTGCATCTATGCCATTTTGGATCTGATGTGAACCCACAGACATTTATGGAAGAATATATGTCTGATTAATAATGAATCTGGGTATTTCTCATTAAGTATCTGTTATTTAAATATTTGAGTTGTCTTTTTATTTCATTCACTTTTACAAAGGATTTTTCCAAAAACAATTCTGTATTATGACAATTACTCATTTCTTATGTCTGGTGTTCACTTTTCTTTATCCCATTATAAACACTGTACATTTATGTGATATCTTCTAATCTTTATAAACTTTAGATTTCTCATCAAAAAAAAGGAAGTCTCCCTTGTTGTGCCAGAAAGTAAAGAAGTACTTAACCACAAATAAGGTCATGTTGAAGGACCTGGGACCCTAGGAGGCTCCCACCAGCCAATCAGGACAATGTGAGGCTTGCAAGGAACAATCCCTGCAACTGAAAGTAAATACATAAAAATCCATGAGTCCATTCCCCCTTCAAAATTTTAAAGGACAGTGTAGTTTGGGTATGGACATAGAGGTGATAAAACTTTATAGAAAACTACTGTAATAATTATCACATAAATTAGGTTATTTCCAATACTGGACAGGGAAAGAACATAAAGTAAGCTTATAGGATGTTGATAATACCCTACACGTGGGTAAGATTATACAAGCAATACAAGCATTCTCTTTATACTTCTTTTGAATTCTTCATACATTATTTAGACTATACATATTTATTTATTTATACATATTTATTTATTTATTTCTTGCTTTCAAAACAAGGTCTTGCCTATAACTCACACAATTCATCAGCCTCCCAAGTGCTGGGATAATAGGTGTATGTCACTGTATTTGACTTTGTATTGAACTTCAACATCTAATGAATTTTAATTAGTCACAATGTAAAAATGATCATACATCTCCATCAGATGAGACACTTCTGTTCCCCAGCATTCTATCACATTCCCCTCTGTAAATGAAACATACTTGCTGTCATTGTTTGCAGCTCTCTCCAGACCAGGCTCCCATGTCCTTGAGGACAGGGTCTTTGTCTTTCAGTGTCTTTACTGTCAGAACCTAATGGTGTCCATCATGTGAAGAGTACTCCATACTCAGTGGATAGACTGATGAAGGAATGAATAAATAACTGAACATATAAGTAAGCAGTATGAAACCAATTCTTTTCTGATACTTTAAAACTTCAGGTTGCTTATAAAAGTAGCAATTAGCACTAATGCACTATATTGGAAGGTAGACAAGTAATATTTTTTCATTTTTAAGTACGTTTATTACTTTGCATTGGGCTACATGTATACCTTTCCTTGGTTGCATGTGGACCACAGGCTGCAGGTAGGACATGCCTGGGAATGAATTCTCCCTTTTATTTCATCCTTATTTTTTGCTCAACAAATTGATATACCCTAGGAGCATGAGGTATCACGTATCTCTGGACTAAACTCTTTGGACAGATAATTTTAGAAAGTTATATAACTCTAGAGAGTTATAATAGCAACAAAGAAGCACAGTACAATTAGCTTTCTATCAACCAAAGTAAAGCATGAGTATTAACAATATATAAATAGAATAAAAATATAATATTTTTCTGTTTCTTAGTACATTTCAGGCTCTTAGAATACACAAGGGCAATCATTTCCATCCAAATTGTGACTATACAATACTACAAACATAAAACAAATAGTACGTCAGTAATATAAAAGACTGAGCCCAACCTGTAGTGGCCCTCTGAATATTAAAAAATACTGTCCTAATTTAGATTATTTAATCAGCTTTCTTTTATACTTTTCTTTCATCATTTAGCAAAACTGAGTCAGGATAAAAATTAATTGTATTTTTGATGTTTCTATTTTAAATATATGGAAACTTGTCATAGCTATTGTTCCTATCTAAGGAATAATATTGACTTATATTTTGATTTGCTGTTTTGCTTTGTTCTTTTTTTGAGACAGTTTTGCTGTGTTACCCAGGCTTATTTCAAATTCCTGTGGCTCAAATAATCCACACGTCCCAGCATCCTAAAATGCTAGTAATATAAGTTTACCATTACACATGCTTCAGGAATGTTTAGGTTAAGGAGCCCACTCATAAATGAAAGCACAGTAACACATCATAATTCAACAAATAGTTTATATTTTCTATTGTACCTTGTAGAACCAGGCTTCAACTTTCATGTGGAAATAGCTCAGATTAAGGATAATTTTGATGAATTTTAACCTCTGGCTCTCACAATAAATGATTTCTTAAGTTAAACTAATTATTTGTTGATCACTCTTTCCTTGGGATATTAGACAGACAGAACACAAAAAATCACAGGGAAAATCCTCCCTTTTATTGTTTATGACCATAGTTCCTAGCATTAAAGGGGCATGGGGTAACAGCTATGCTACCATGTCTACTGGAGAGAGATGAGTGCCTGTGAATTTAAAAAGGCCCACTTGCTGCTTCTACCCATGGTAAGAAGGATAACTGACCCAAGAACCAGAGAAGAGGGCAAAAGCAACAAGAGTAACCTCCAGGCTTCTGCTGGCTCTGCTTCTCCAGCATCTCTGAATATAAACGGAAGTTAAGGAGAGATAATTACTACAAAAATCATCCTAAGAGTTTTTTAAAATAAAATAGGCAGATATGACTTATGATTTTACCTAAAGACATTGTCATTAGTTTACAGTGCTCCAAGGCAATAATTTTGAGTAAAAATTACAACTATATTAGGATAAAGTTTTCCTCTTTTTTCACAGTGGAATGCTAGGGATCAAACCCAAGGCCTCCTTGCTCATGCTAAACAACCTCTACACTACTGAGCTATAAATCCAGGCCAAGTTTCCAATTTTTTTGACCCTGAAATGCAGCGATATGGACAGGCAAATGGAAGTGCACTGACTGAATGGGTCTTGCTTAGGGTTGTTACTGCATGGTCCCCACAGAGGTGTATCACAACCTTTCTCTGCAAGATCCCATAGCTTTCTAACAGGTCCTCATTAAAGGTCCTCCCAGCTATGTTCATACAGCCTAACCAAACCACCAGGCTGCAACAACACACATGATGCCCTTCCTACCGTCACAGCATGCCATCATCCCTTGTTGGCTATAAATTCTTTTCCTATGGTTCCAGAGCCATTTCTCAAAGAAAGTTCAGCTGATCTTTATTCTGTACCAGTTTCCAGGAAAAGTCTTGAGCTTTCATTTTAATAAATAGAAAGTTAATCTTTGTCCCTTTGCAGTATACCTAGCAATATTGCTCCTATGTAATTTTTAAGTCAAAACTGTTCAATTTTTGACAAATAACAATCACATAAAAACAGCATATTTCCTTCCTGAAAATGGTTAATAATTCATACTCATGGGACAAGGTTATATAATACATCTATTATACCAGTTTTCACTGACTGAGAAGATGTGCCAATACACAAGAAAATGCACATATATTCAAAGTATATGTAACAATTGATATATAACATAATGGAAAAAATATTTCGGTGACAAAAGGAAGTTAGCTCTGTGCTGATGGTATCATCTGGGGTAGGCATGCACTCTGTATCTCACTTTAAAACTCAGTTATAACCATAAAGCAAATATAGTTTTCATAGAACAGGTTTCCAATTGCTCAAATAGGATCTTTTACCTTATGAAGATTTTATTCACCCAGTTATCTTTTTGTTTTGGTTTGGCTTGGGGCAATTTGGTTGGTTTTGTTTTGTTTCTATGATACTTTTATTTTGAGGCAGGGTCTAACTACTTGCTTATGTTGGTCCTGAACTCAGAGTCAAATGATCATCCCTCCTTAGCCTCCCAAATAAATGGGAATACAAGTGTGAACCACCATGTGCAATTGTTCGCCAATACCTCAATAGCCTTATCATAAAATTAAATTATACTGAATATGTCTAGAGAATCCAATTAACTATCTGATAAAGTTCTTGTTGTTGAGCTCTGCTGCTATCACTGCTAGATAATTTAGCAAGATTCAGTAACTTGGCACCTGGGAGAAAAATAGCAGAGAGCACTGATAATCTAGTGTTCAACGTGCCCCCTAATCACAGTAAAAACTGAAAAGAATGTCTCTGCAGTTCTGCAAAAACATTTAATTACACTGCAAGTTCCAATGTTGCACATTAAAAGCACTGACTATATCTAGTAAATTACATTTTCAGCTCATCTAATAAATGTGCAACACAAAAAATATATAGGAATCATTTAAGCCTATAATATTTATATGATATTTCCCATGAAAAACTAAGGACATGAATAGACATAATGATATTAAATAATTTTGTTTTTTTAATATTTTATTTATTATTGTTATTTTCTGTGTATGAGTGTATTGCCTGCATATATGTGAGTGCACCTGTGTCGTGCAATGCCGCGGAGGTCAGAAGAGGGCTTCGGATTCCCCTGGAACTGGAGTTAAGCACGGTTTGTAGCCACCATGTGGGTGCTGGGAATCGAATCCAGGTCCTCTGTAAGAGCAGTCAGTGCTCTTAACCCCTGAACCACCTCTCCAGCCCCTGTATTTTTATTTATAAACTTAAATGATATGTTCATAAGCATGCTATAATCTCCAATTTCCCTATTAAACAAAGAGAGCAGGTGATGCTAAAAGTATCTAGAAGTCATATGAAACAATCAAGTGAAAGATACTATGCATGACAAGGCTCTTTTTTTCTTTTTTATTTGCATATATCAATAGTATTAAGTAATGAGTTTCATTATGACATTTCCATAGATGCAAATAATATACTCATTTTTTTAGAATGAGTCTTTCGTTAAGTAACCAAAGTAGAAAATAAATTCCCGATTCTCAAATCTGTTACTGCAGTCTCCTGACTCCTACGATTATAGTCATGTGCCATTATTCTAGGTCATAAAGCTGTATTTTCATAGCTAATAGGAAAGCAGAAAATCTACATGTGTGGGGCCCAACTCCATTCTGAACCTTACAGTCTCCTTCCAACCTAAGAGTCCTTCTTCCCTTGCCCTGTAAGAAGCCTGAGTCCCTAGAGCCCTGATTCTTCCAGGGGTCCATCCACTCCTTCAGAAACCATTTCCCAGATCTTAGAATGATCTCTGCAGTGCATCACTCTCTAGCTCATTGCCAGATACATCCAATGGACTTTCCAGTACTTTCTAATCCTGTTTTCTTTGTTGTGGACTTTGCAGCCAAAGGCAGTCCCAGTAACAACCAAGGCCAGTCTGAGCTGAGCTCAAGAGACTTTCTGCTCGTGAGAAATATTAAAATGATACTTCTAAAAACCTAGTTTGGGGATTCACAATTTAAAACTATCACTTTTCATAAAGAGGAGGAGGAGGAGGAGGAGGAGGAGGAGGGAGAGAAAGATGTAGCAGTGGTGGTGGTGGTAATACAAAGGCAAAACCAGGCCCAGTGGTGCAGTCCTATAATCCTACCACTCAGGGGGTTGTGGCAGGAGTTCGTAGTATGTTTGAGGTCAGCCTAGGCTACATATCAAGACCCTGTTTGAGAAAACAGTAAACAAGCAAACAAAAAATACAGAAAACGTTGACTAAAGAAACATGTTTCAGCTAAGGCAAAAAAAAGTAAGGTCTACATACAGTTCCTTAGGTTATTCTATCAATAGTAGAATCTTACCATATAAAAGTAGGGGCAGGAGAGATGGCTCAGCAGTTAAGAGCACTGGTTGCTCTTGTAGAGGACCCAGGTTCAAGTCCCAGCACCCACATGGCAACTAACAACCATCCATAATTCCAGTTCCAGGGAATTTGAAACCTTCTTCAGACCTCTGTGGGCATTGCATGACACAAGTGCATTTACACACATGCAATCAATACACTCATACACATAAAATAAAAATAATAAATAAAATATTTTTTAAAGTTTTAAAAGTTCAGGGGCTGGAGACTAGTCTTGCAGAAGACCTGGGTTCGATTCCCAGCACCTACATGGTGGCTACAAACCATCCTTAACTCCAGTTACAGGGGAATCTGAAGCCCTCTTCTGACCTCCTCGGCATTGCACAACACAGGTGCACTCACATACATACAGGCAATATACTCATATGCATAAAAGAATTAAAAGCAATAAATAAATTTTTTTTTAAGAATAAAAGAAAATATTGAGGGACTGGAGAGATAGCTCAGCCATTAAGAGTACTGGCTTCTCTTGCAGAGGACCTAGGTTCTAATCCCAGCACCCACATGGCAGCTAACAACTGTCTGTAACTCCAGTCCCAGGAGATCTGATAGCCTCTTCTCATTTTTTGGAGACAGGGTCCCCCTGCAGCCCAAGCTGTCCTGGAACTCACTATGTAGACCAGGCTGGCCTTGAACTCACAGAGATCTGCCTGCCTCTGCTTCCCAAGTGCTGGGAGTAAAAGCACGCACCACCACGCCCGGCCAATATGTACATTTCAAAGGCAGAGTTTTATTATGAACCAAAGGAGCATAAGCTCATAGCGATTAGAAACATGGAACTCTTCCTAGACTTAATGGGCATAATACCAAAATTCTTAGTAACTATTTCTATAAAACTTACCATCTGTAAAAAGAATACTTTTCATACCACCATTAAAAGAGTTAGGGCCCAGGTTCAGTTCCCAGCACCCACATGGCAACTAACAACCATCTGTAACTCCAGGTCCAGGGGATCCAATGCTCTCTTCTGGCCTCTGTGGGCATTGCACACATGGGTTCACTTAATATACATGTCAGCTAAACATGTGTTTACTCATACACAAAAAATAAAAATAAATAAATAGAAAACTATTTAAAAGGTCAAAATTCCACTTAGGTAAAAGTTTAGCATTTCTCTAGCAAAACAAAAACTACTACATGACTCAACAATTTCACTTCTAGGTATCAACCCAAGAGAAGGACATGTCCACACAAAGATGTGCATGTGAATTTCCAAAGCACCATTCTTCATAACAGTCAAAAACTGAAAGTGTAAGTGCCAAAGGTCAAGCAAATGGATAAATACAAGGTGATATAGCTATACAAGGAAATAATATTCAATAATAAAAAGGAATGAGCTACATACATACACCACACACAGATACATGAATAAACACAGGACTGAACTACTGGCATATGCTACATCATGGATGACCTTCACAAACATGTCAACTGAAGGAAGTCAGACAAAGAAAACATATTGTATATACAGGAATATAAAGACAAAAGTAAATTAGTAACTGCCTAGGAGCTGGGGACAGAAATGGAGATTAAGTTTAAATGGAGGAAAGAAAATGTTTTTCATAACTGATTTGCAATAGCTGAGCATGGTGACACACACCTATAATCCCAGCACTCAAGAGGCTGAGGCAGGAGGATCATAAATTCGAGGACAGTCAGGGCTAGAAAGCAACTACTAGGACAGGCTGAGACAGCCATCTCAAAGAGACAAAAGAAAGCTTTATTAACAGTGACTGTTGCACCACTCAGTAAAGTTACAGAAAAAAAAAAAACCTTTAATAGCACACTTGAAATGAGTGAATTTCACAAAATGTAAAATGTACTTCAATAAAATTACTCTTAAAAATCAAAATTATAAGGCCAGAAAGATGGTTCAGAAGGTAAAAGCACAAAAGCCTGACAGTCTGAGTTTCATCCCTGCATCCCATAATGGAGAGAGAACCAACCCCAGAAAGTTGTCCTCTCCATGTGTGCGCCCCCCACCCACATACAAAAATAATAATTTTTTATATTTTTAAATCAAATTATTTAATTTTTTACAATAGAAAAGTAATAAGAACAGGTACAGAGAAAATTTTAGAAACTTAAAATATGCACAGGTAAATATGATAAAGATGAAATTCTCCATGATGAAGACAACTTGGAAAAGCACAATTTTTCAAAATTGGCTTAGGAACAAATAGAAGTCCTGAATACACCAATAAAATAGCAAAAAATAAGTATCAAATATTAAACTCTTAAAAAGGTTCACAGAAAGCTAGGAATAGTGAACCCTATAGAGTAGGAGACCAGTTCAAGGCTGCACTACACTGTGAGTTCAAGGGGAGATCCTGTTTCAAAAATCAATTTCCCAGAGTACTCAATAAATATAAAGACATTTAAATATTAAAATGTTTTTGTATATATAAAATGCTTAAAATATTTGAGCTAAAATAATTTAGGTAAATATGAATACATCTATATTTAGTTCTTTTTTTTCTTTCTTTTCTTTTCTGGTTTTTTTAAGACAGGGTCATGCTGTAGCCCCAGATGGTCTGGCCTGGAACTCGCTTATGTAGACCAGGCTGGACTCAATCTCACAGAGATCTGCCTGCCTCTGCCTCCCAAAAGCTAGGATTAAAATTATGTGCCACCACATCCAGCTTTATATTTAGTTCTAAAAGGTATTATTTGGTGATAATAGCATTTTTATCTTGGTTCTTTTGGTAAAAAAACAATGTCATATTCACTATTTTAGAGCTAGTCTTTACCATATTACCATTTAAAGTAAGATATATACCTTTATATAATTAACACAGCATATACATGTACATTTTTATTCTATATAAGACAATGCTTCATGAAATTTTCTATAAACAAAATTCTATTTTTTAAACATTTGATTAAAAAAAAAGAACCTGCACCAATCTCATTTGTAATCATAGATACAAAAATTCTAAACAACATAACAGCACATTTATTTCCACAGTTAGAATTCAAATACCTAGAAGAATGAGTCCTAAAAATTTAAACTGGAAAATTATTAAAATGAAATAATTTGCTGCATTCTTCAATGGAACTAGAAGTTACAACTGAACAACCCTCCTTTATTGAGGGATAGGTCTCCACAGTAAATACTTTGAATTCTCCAAAGCCTTGGGGAAACTTGAACCAGTAGAGAAAAACAGTTAGATTTGCCTCAAGGTGTTAATTGCATAGCTTAGCCCCTACCAGTTTGCTGTTGTCAGCTCGCAGCTTTCCCATAAACTTTTTCTAAGCATTAAATAAGAAAAGTTGGAGCCACAGCTAAGCTGGAAGTTTATGAGGATCTGTTATTCACTTCACGTTAGGAGAAAGACAGCATCATTAGGGCTGCAGAAATGACACCTGTGATATTGCTTAAAGTTGAGAGGTCATAGCTTTGAGAAGCATTGTCAAGCCATGAAGTCAGATCATAACTGAGGGGAGAGATCCAATTGCACTTTCTGCAAATGGGGAGGGCCCCATTGCTTTCACCCTGAAACAGAATGTTAGGTACTTTGAACCGAGGAAAGAAAGGACTTTCCCATTCTCTGCCTGGCCACACAGAGGCGATACCTGCTCTCCCAGTAGTGACACACTCCACCAAGGCTTGTGTATGTACTGGGGCTCATGGGTTCTTGGAGTAACCACCCTAACAGATGTTAGCAACCATCACTGGTGAAAGGCAGCTGTGCCCACGTTGGGTATCAATGCAGGTGGTTCATGAATAGCAGGAATTTAACAATAGAATAAAAGGCAAGAAAGCCGAATCTCAAAAAAAGTTAAGGGAAGCACATGGAGATAAAGGTAATAATTATTTTTTGTCTCACTGTGTGGCCCAAGCTGGCCTCAATCTAAGGGCAATCCTTCTACCTCAGTCTCTCAAGTGCAGGAACTGTACGCCCTAGTACTATCTAGGTACCGTTGTTGAGATGGAGTCTCACTGTGTTGTCTAACCTGCTCTGGAATTCCTGGGCTCAAGCAATCTTCTTGTCTCAGTTTCTCGAGTGCTAGATTACAGGCAGGTGCTCCTGTGCCCAGCAAGGATAAAAGCAGTTTATAGCAGGAAGGTGAACAGGGTCCTGTGCCATACCACTTAGATAAAAATAGGAACTGTGATTGCATTTTACAGTCACAAATAGAGAGGAGTGATTAAGAGCACTTGTTGCTGTTTCAGAGGACCCAAGTTCACTTTCCAGCATCCATATCAGGAGGCTCACAACTATCTGTAACTCCAGTTTCAGGTGATTTGACACCCTCTCTGACCTCCATAGGTACCTGCACTTACATGGCATATATTCACACAGACACATAAAAATAAAATAATATAAAGCTTTAAAAATAGCAGAAAACATTAAAACAATAAATCCCAATAATGGCTCAAAAAAGAAAATTCATATGTTCACTTTAACTGACTAGAAAGACACTCAATAAAAGCAAGTACCCATTGTTTTAAAAGAAAACTTTTATAACAACATATAGGATACTATTTTAATATGATAAAACCTAACTCGAACATCCATAATAAGTATGTGACTTATACTATGAATGAATAGTAGAGAAATAACCATTTCTAAAACAGAATCATGGGTTGGAGAGATGGCTCAGCAGTTAAAAACACTTCGGTTCTTCCAGAGGACCCAGGTTCAAGTCCCAGTACACACATGGTGGCTAACAACCATCTGTAACTCCAGTTCCAAGGGACTGAACACCCTCTTCTGGCCTCTGCAGGCACTGCACACATGCGGTACACTTACACACATGCAGGTAAAGCACTTATACACATAAAATAAATAAAATAATAAAAAAGTAATAAATAAATAAAACCACTATTATCATCAAATCATACAATTCAGAAGTTACAAAAAAGGATTAAAAGAATAATTTAAAAGTATCATTTTGAAAAGACAATTCATGATTTACCATTCATGGTACTGTAAAATTATAATGCTATTGTCAAATCCAAGAGAAAGAAAAGTCACAAGCAATATTCAGAAAGTTCAGTAAAGTGCAAATAATGGCTTTCCTACATAACATCAATGACTAGCTCCAAAACACAGAAAAATAGTACATACACAGCAGCAAGAATAACAAATACAACTCCCAAGAAAATATCCTACATAAAATATAAAAGGCCTATATAAACACTAAATGTTACTGAACGTTATAAAAGAATGCTTAAAATTTTTATAAAAATTACACCATGGTGTTGGATGGAAAGATTTAATAGAATAAAATACCTACTTTTCCAAATTAAAATTCAGTTTATTGACAGTCTACCAGTTCCAAAAGGGAAGTGACAAAATTATTATTATTTTTTCATCTTTTTGAGACAGGGTCTCCCTGTAGCCCTAGCTGTCCTGGAACTCACTATGTAGACCAGGCTGGCCTTGAAGTCACAGAGCTCCACCTGCCTCTGCCTCCCAAGTGCTGGGATTAAAGGCATGCACCACCACACCCAGAGACAAAATTATTATTTTTAAAAATACTTTACTTATTATTTTTATTTTATGTGTATGAGTGTATTGTCTGCATGTATGCAAGTGCACCTGTGTCATGCAATGCCTGTGGAGGTCATAAGAGGGCATCAGATTCCCCTAGAACTGTAGTTATGGACAGTTGCTAACCTCTGTGAGGATGCTGGAATCAAACCCAGGTCCTCTGCAAGAGCAGCCAGTGCTCTTAACCACTGAACCATCCCTCCAGCTCTGACAAAATTATTCTTATTTCCATTAATTGATTGACTGGTTGAAACAAAATCTTCCTCTGCAGCCAGGCTGTCCTTGGACTCACAGCAATTCTTTTGCCTCAGCCTCCCAAGTGCTAGGACTACAGTGTAAGCATCACACACAGCTTCTTATTCCATTTTAGAAAAGGAAAATATATCTAAGAAAATTTTACAAAGAAAACTAATGGTGAGGGGTTGAGGCTGTTCACAGAATGGGCTACCAACAAATACCAGGGGGGCTGAGCTATCGGGGCTGAGCTATCACCAGAAGGACAGTATTGTCATGGCTGAACTGGAAATAAATGGGCCTTCTGAAAGCTATAATCTTCTTTGGAAAGAGTTTTCCTGTGTGAAAATTAAACTTTTGCCCAATTATCACTTGAATGATCACAAGAAAAATATCCAACTCAATCAAGACAAAATGAGTTTTCCCATACTAAGCAATACCTAGGAACTGTTTATTTACAAGTCTGAAGCTATCTGTGGAGTTCAATGCCAGGCAGCAAGTTAAGTGTCATTCATCTCTTGCAGGGTCAGGCCTTTCAGTAGATATTTTGAGAGATAATGATGAGACTATCTGAATTTGAACATATTCTTGATGATTCATCACAGTGAACTGAGAGACACTTGATGGTGGAATATAAGCTTTTGTGCTGTAATACAATGTGCTGTTTATGAAAACAGAGAGGCTGTACCTTGGAATGGTTGCTTTTTGCTATGGTATGATACATACAATATTAAAAGTACTAGCACATGAGAATTTTCACTTGTACTGTATCAGTGATCATTTGAAATTATTTAAATCTTTCATTTATGGTCCGGTGACAATTCAAAGCATTGAAGAAAGGTCATTTTAAAGCTTCTAATTTATATTAAAACAACAAAGCTGTCAGATGTGGTAGTGCACGCCTTTAGTCCCAACACTCAGGAGGTAGAGGCAGGAGGATCTCTGTGAGTTCAAGGCCAGCCTGGTCTACATAGTGAGTTCCAGGACAGCTGGAGCTACAGGGAGACCCTGTCTCAAAAAGACCAAATTTATACTAAATTAATAAAGGCCTTCCATATCTTTAAAAGGGCATATAATATTACAAATATATAAAACTGTTGCTCATCCATATTACAAAACTGTTCACAGGTTTTCAATCTGTTTTCTGGGCATTTTGTAACTGTAATTATAAATAGTCACTACCAGTATTATCAGTCTTTGATTATGCAAACTTCATGTTATGTCTGAATAAGCATCTGTAACTAAATTTAGTGGCATTAGTTCAGACTGAGTACAACAAAGTAACACTTTATATTGTGTAGAGTAGTCCATTAATACTGATGAAAATAATATTTATTTCACTGATGCTGTTTTAGAATTACAACTATTTTTTTAGTCTTTCAGGTTGAAAAGTACGGAAAAGAAAGAAAAGAAAAGAAATACTGGTTTTCCTATAGCATCTATTAAAACACCTTATAAGACAACAACCAATAGCATGGACTAAGCCTTCAGAGAGACTACTTTAAATTTTTTTAAATATAGAGTAACTGGATCTGATGAATAAATGGTCATAAGCCAATGAGGAAAGGAGTGACTAATGCAATAAAGAATAGAGAAATCAATAACCCTTGCTTAGACTAACAGCCAATGTCTTTCTGTTGCTGAAGGGGTCCCAGATAATTTGGCTCCTGACTTTCTTAACGTCATTTCGAAACCCTCTTGGCTCTCCCTGTTTCCTGATCCTAAGCTACCTCTGTTTTCCTCAAACATGCTGATTATTCTTCTCTGAGCATCCTGCCCTTAACTGTTACTTCCTTAGAGATTAGAGATGGCATGTCCAAATGTCACCTTCATCCTTACAGCAGGCATTCTATTAACAATATGGCCACTCTCTGAAATGGCCTTATTTAATGTTTATTGTCTCTCTGACCAGAATTCAAGCTCCCTAAGACCAGGTGTTTATTTCCTTGTCTCTATCAAGTCCCCAGGTTCTAGAAGAGCTCTTAGTACTAACCAGGGGATTACAAACTGTGTATATGTCTATCTGTATGTATATATGTATGTCAATGTATATGTGCATGAACACATACATGCTTACACATGGGTGTATGGACACATACATGTTTACACATACAGGTGTACCATGTTTATGTGTACAGATATGTGAAATGAAAATAATCTCAAATTATTCAACATGGATTTGTCTTCTACATGATTTCATATGAAACATACATACGAAGAATATTCACAATAAGAGCAAAATATTCATTTACAGATTAACAACAGTAAGATGGCTGCTATTCATTATCATGGCATAACATCATCATTTAATTATTATCTTATCCTCATCATTTGTTTTTATCGCCTTCATCAACCACATTGTAAACAGAGTATAGTTAAATAAATGAAAACTTTCAGAGCTAGCTTTTGATTCCAAAATTGGCAGATGACTTGTCCCCTAAATAAAAGACTGAACTTGCCCATTTGAACAGAATCCAGGTGCTCTTTATCTGGCCTTGCTCCTACCCCACCCCCACCCCTTTCATCTCCAGTATACTTCCCATTCCACATGGTCAGCCCCATCTGCTGAGCTTCTAGGTCAGGTCCCATCCCCCATTGTGAAATAAGGAATTAAAAAAGACTACTATGAGGATCACAGAGTGAGAGACAAACCATGTTGTTGCTATTGAAATAAGAGGAAGGAGATAATCTGGGAAAAAAAAAAAAAAAACTACATTTTAGAGTTGGATCTTTCAAGAGCTGAGCACTGAGAGCCAAGGACAGAACAGAATCTTCCAAAAACACAGACCACAGAAAATAAGTTCTTTCTAATGATCCCGTATGTTCCTGACCAACCCCCAATATAACAGCTACTGTAGATGTGGAACACTGGTTTCTCTGTGGTGTGTTGTGGGAGAGGTGCTTTTGTCAGGCCACCTGACATAAAACAATCAAGGAGCCCTGATGGAAGGGAAATTTCTTCAAGATTCTTGCATTGCTTTGGGGCGTTTAATTATTCACTTCTTGAAGAACAGGAGAACGGTTTACAGGAAAAGACTTGGCCTGAATTGCTAACATAATATGGCTAGATGTCTTTATTGAGCCTTTGTCTTTCTAAAGAATGTTTCATAATAAAATAGAGTGCCACTGTTGACCTCTGAAAGGTCCAGTGTAGCCTCAGGATCAATCTGACCAGGGCAGTCCATATGTTTGGTTTTATTAATATATCTGTCCTAAAGAGTAAAATTTCACAGCTATGACCCCATGAAGGAAAGTTATCTCCCACTCTTCGTAATTTGACAAACAGGAACTGGCTGTGCTTTTCGCTTTGAGCCTTTCCATATTTTCAACCTCCTCCTGCAGAATTTACAACCCAAAGGGTGAATGAACTCTTGAATAATCTGGTTATAGATAATCTTGTTTACTGAACATTTTGAAGAAATATTATGTAATATTCTTTTCCTTCCATTCCAATCTAAAAATATGTATTATTGGACCTATTCTGCAATTGAACTCCAGCTACACATAGACTTAATTTTCCTTCAGTAAATTTTTTTTACTTATCCCACAGTCCCTAAAATTGCTTCATAAGAGGAAAAACCCAAAACTATTAAACAGAATATTCAATTTTTTACCTTCCTTGCTCTTAAACCAACAGAACCACAAAATGACACAAACTGAAATCATGAAATTTTTTTAAATTATATAAAAATGGGACAGAAAAATGTATCACATCATTGTGGTTTTTATAGCATAAAGAAAACAGACACTAGCAGACTTTATATCTTACTACAGACACTTGTACATTCATGTTGACCCCTGCTCTACTCACAAGAGCTAGGAAATGGAATCAACCTAGATGTCCAACTGGTGAATAGATAAAGTGTGGTATATACACACTATTACTCAGCTACAAAGAAAAATAAAATTTTCAGGTAAATGGGTGGAATTGGAAAAATTACACTGAGTGAGGTAACTCAGGCCCAGAGAAATAAGTGCCACATGTTTTCTTTCATATGCAGAGCCTAACTTCATAGCTTTTGCTTTGTTGTGTTTAAATTGGAGCACAAGTGGAAGCCAGGAAACTAGAAAGGGGCCATTGGGGGATTCATTATGGGAGGAGGGATAGTAGTTTATAGGTAAAATCAAAGTAGAGAAGTTGAAGACCAAGGACAGAAAGGGAGGGGAGCAGAACTATGGGGGAAATGGAGGGATGGGTTAATCCAAAGGAAATGTTTGAAAAACCATAGGGAAGTCTACTGTCTCACAACCCAGTTAAAAAAATAATAATGGGAGAGATGATAGAATACATGTGAAATAAAAGAGATGGGGAAGGGAGGGTAGATACTGGGGGTTAAAGGGTTAAGTGAGGAAGAGGGCAGAGAGATGGTGGCAAGAAAAAAGTAGTGGGAGGGTTAACCAAAACTAAGAATGTCTTAAAAAGCCTTATGGAAACCCACTAGCTAGTAAGGTAATTTTAAAATACACTTAAAAAGAGAAAGAAGGAACAGAGCTACCTTGCACAAGTAGAAAATGTGGCTCCCGGACTACATGGATAATTAAGTGAAAATTTCAGTGCAAGGTATGGGATACCTCTCTACCAGTTATTGGTCAGAGAGGTCCCAGAAGTCTCCAAATCAGTACAGGCATTTGCCATTGTCCTTGGCTACTTTCCCCAACTACAGGGTAAGACCCTATTGCTGAAGATATCACACATTTTGGCTGTAGGGCATAGAGCAGCCAATCTCCAACAAAGGAAACCTCCTCCCTGCTGGCCAGCTTTTGTAGTGTCAGAAGGCCACTGAGGAGAGAAAACACATCAACGGTCTACCCAGTGCTGAACCCAGTACGCTGAATGCCAGGCAATATATGCCAAATGGTGCAAAGTGGCATGACTGTATGGGGTAATTAACCACTTTCCAATTGGATTTGAGGTCTGCTCCACAAGAGGAAATTTCATGCCTGGTACTCTAATCCTGGTCAAAATCCCATAGCTGAAGAAGTCATAGGCCCAGAGTAGGTAGAACTTGCTAGTATTATTTTGCTCAACGGTCAAGCTGTCAAAGTGCCTTCAAAGTACTTATGTTTACATCCATAGACCTAAGCTGCTCTTAACCTTGATCAGAAAAACTTCTTTTTGATAGGTAAAAAGTTGGCGGAGAACGAGCGAATGGATGATGAGGCACCAAGGCACAGCTAAAACTCCATCAAAATAGGTTTTATTAGCAAAGGAACACATGGGGCAGATACCCTTCCAGGCAGGGAAAATGTCTGCCCTATCTTGAGCTGGGGTCTTTTAAAAGGGAGGCTTCTGCCTCCTGCAGAAGGTGGGAAGATGTATTTTTTTTAAAATTGGGGGGGGGGAGGGAGTAGGAGAGCGGGACTGTTAAAACCTGTCCTCTTTAGAGATCAAAGGGGAAGCCTGCTGTGTTGGCCAAACAGTGGAGAAAAGTCTTCTTCTCTTGACTTCAAAGACCAAGTTGCTTATCAGCTAGGTTCCCTTTTCTCAGGAGCATGAGAAGTCCTTGGAATCCTGTTGGTGAGGGGGCAGGGCTATCTGAACCTTAACACTTTTTGCAGTGAGCAGCAGTCAGTGGAGAGATACATAAATGCTCAAAGTGCTGAGAGTAAGAGACTGAGTGCTCAGCCCTAAATGGGTCATATATATCATACCTCATTCACATACCAGTGCTCAGGGAACATCTCAGAAGAGGAAGAGGAAAGAACATAAGAGCCAGAGAATGGAGAGGAGTGCTGTGAAATGCTATCTTCTGGATGCAACATGGCTATTGTACTCATGAACTCGTGACAGTTATGGTTACCTGCATAAGACCTACACAAGATCAAGCCAGTCAAAATTCCAACACAGATAGGGTAGATTACGTCCAGGCCCCACCCCTTACTGAAGAGATATTAGCAGTTAATAGTTGCTGATGGAAGAAGAATCATTTTTCTGAGACAGTGGCTACCATTCCCACACTGGATGATCCCATATGCATGCCCATATAGGCCAGATGAACTGGATTTAGGGAGTTATAGAGAAAAAACATGAAGTTTGGATGTGTTGTGGAGGATGTAGGAGGAGTTTAAAGGGGGGAAATAGAGGGTAAATATGATATTTTATTATATACATGGATGAAATTCTCAAGAATAAGGAAAAAAATTTAACCATTCCCACACTGGATGATCCCATATGCATGCCCATATAGGCCAGATGAACTGGATTTAGGGAGTTATAGAGAAAAAACATGAAGTTTGGATGTGTTGTGGAGGATGTAGGAGGAGTTTAAAGGGGGGAAATAGAGGGTAAATATGATATTTTATTATATACATGGATGAAATTCTCAAGAATAAGGAAAAAAATTTAAAAAAAGCTGCCTGAGCCTGGTCTACATAGTGATTTCTAGGCCACCTGGGATTACAGGAAAAAAAAAAAAAAAAAAAAAAAAAAAAAAAAAAAAGAGTGAGCACAGTGTATATTTTCAGCCCAAACAAGCTGTTTGTTATTATTTTATCCTCTGTATTTTTGATAATTTAAATTCACATTAAATAATGAGAAAACTACCTAACAGAAGTTCATGTCAAAATCTCAAAAAAACTGCTTTACTTTCAGTATTATAAGCTTCATGCTTATGTTCTGATAGATATGATAATATGCATTTCTTCAGGAAATCAAAGTTTTGCACTCAGAATTCTCCAAAGAAAGTAAGCAAATTTAGGCAAAATGGACAAGAACAAATATCCCTTCACTGAGTAATGGAAGTCAAGGGAGTGTCAGGAACCATGAACAAGGGAGGTGATCCACCAGGAGATATAGGAAAGAGCTATTGAAGCAGAGACCTAGGAAACTGGAATTGCCAAAGCTTGTCCAGTAAGCTAATCACTAACCATACCTGGCTACTGAACATTTAAAATGTGGCTACATTTAAGGAGGAATAAACTTTTAATTTTTTTTAAATGGTCTTGCAGTACTCTCCAGACTAATCTCAAACTCCTAGGCTGATCCTCTTGCTTAGGCCTCCTGAGAAGCTGGGACTACAGGCATACACCATCACATCCAGATGATTTTTCTTAATTTAAATGTAAACAGCTACACGTGGTTAGTGACTCCCTATCCAGATGTACAGTCACACATCATGAGTCTTTTAAATTAGCTAACAGTATTCCATCTAGTTGGCTGCCCATCCCAGATGACTTTGGCTCCAAATATCACTCTTAGTCTACCTGTTGTACCTTCTAACTTCAAACTGTTTTCTTGAACTATTGAATAACTGCTCCCCAAAAGGTTGTAAGCCAGTCCAAAAACATAACCCTAGCCTGGCAGAGCTAAGTGTAGTATAATTTTCTCTTTTCTGCTATGCTTAAGAAGTATTTTGAGACTGATAAAGTGATCGCTGAGTGAACACAAAGACTTGCATTTGATCCCTACAACTCACATAAAAAGCCAAGTGTAGTGGCATGCATTTGTAATCCTAGCTATGGAGAAACAGAGACATGTGGAACCTGAGGCTCACCGGCTGGCCAGGATAGCCAACTGGGAAAATTCTAGGTCAGAGAAGAGACTTTGTCTCCCCACAAAGGGTAGATTGGGCATGCAAGATGGCCCATGGGTAAAGGTGCCTCCAGCAAGCCTGATGCTCTAAGTTCAATCACCAGAGCCCACATGTGAAAGGAGAGAACTGACTGCCACTAGCTATTCTCTGACCTTTACATGAGCACTGTGACATGCACACACACGCATGCACACACACATGCACACATGCACACACAAACATGTTGTATGTATCTGTTGGCAGATACATACACAAAAAATAAATAAATACCTAAAATGTGGAAAAAAAACTAAAGATGGACAAGTCACAAGGAACAACACCCAAGGTTGTCCTCTGTCCTCCACGTCTACCCACATATAAGTCCCCCCACACACAAATACACACATACACACAAGAAAGAAAGAAAGAGAAAGAAGTTTTAATACCTTAAATATTATTTCCATAATCTGTCATTCATAGGAAGGTCAGGTCATATATAGTCTTACACAAAATACTATAATAACTCTTGCTCTCCATTATATATTTATAAATCTGCTAACGTTGTACAATTTCTAATGCATATCTATTTCTTATTATTTATCAGCATTAGTGCCTTAAAGTCACTATATATAATAATCAAAGTGCAGACAATTCAGCAGGCACTTACTGGTTTAGCAGGACATCAAGAATGAATGATGTTCCAAAGGCATCGACCTGGAAGCTTGCCTGGTCAACGTGAGTCAACTGCAGCATCAAAAAGATAAAGTATTATTTATTAGTCAGTCATGATGATCAAGAATAAGTATTTCTTATCACCAAGCTTACACAAATGAAAAAGCCAATTCAACAAAGATAATAAATGAAAGCACATTAAAGCAAAATTTGTACCTTCTTAGAAGCCAACTATTTACCAACTGAAACTTAAGTACCATCCAATCAAAGAGGGAAAATGCCCTACTTTACTGCTTTGCCTTAAGTAGTAAAATAATGCATTTCTAAGATTTACTTCATAAAGTTTATTCTGTATTTGTGGGAATGACATCTGGACAAAGGACTTTTACTTACCCTTGTCACTAAAGATGTTCTGAGATCATTTAATATGATTTCAACTTGTTTACAAATGTAAAAAAGTTAGTAGGTCTTGAATTCCTCTTGTAATCTAAACATATATCTTTACTCTCTCATGACCCTTCCTTGCCACCGACCCTGAAAAATGTATGAATGCATGTATGTACGTTACTATACATATCAAGCCCAGCAAATACTTGTTGAAAGCAACAGATTGTCCCACTGTGTTGCAAATATCAGGTGCAATTAGATTGGTAACATCTAAAGAAGGAAAATGTGCTTGATTCAAGAGTTAAATAATACAGTGAATACAATCTATTTACAAGGAAGATACCTAAACTTTTATAAAAATGTTTCCATCATACCTTAAATATATACTTAAGAATTTATATTTAAGTTCTAATTTGCCAAACCTAATTTCACAGAGGTTGCCATATCTTCCTAAGAACAAACTTGAGAATTTGTACATTCAGTCAACTTAAGGATTAAGTGGGAAAAGAAGGCTTAACTAACAATAATGAAACTTTCTGGAGCGACAGGATGATTCTCCCATTGAAAAATCTTTGAAAGAGCGTGGTCTGGGAGAATACTGGACAGCAGATGCTAATGTGCCATTCCTCATCAAGCCCAAAAGCCTGAGTACCTGGAAGCCCTTTAGTCTCATCTATCACTCAACCCTAACTCCCTACTCTTTCAGCTAACTCAAGTACTATCACCAAACCTTAGTTTCCTTTTTCTTTACAACAGACCCTGGAGTCACACCTTATTCTTCAGTTCTACCTGTACCATAGATCATAGTCCCCTGATCTTACTAAAGGTGGCTCCTTAGTGAAACCCCAATGTAAGCCCCATATTTCCCACTATATGAAGTACAAACACCCTGTCCCTGCATTTCAAGATACTCCACAACTGCCTCCCCAACTCACTCTAGGCATAACAGTACCTAAGCATCCAAGCACCTATCCACACCCCACCCACACTGAGTTCCCTCATCTACTCTTTAACTCAAAAGCCAAGTGTACTCTAACTTCTCCTATGGCTTTTATTCACTATTTCTCCTGAGTGTTCTTCTTAGCCAGACCCTTCCCCTAGGCTGTTTCCTGAAAATAATACTATCTGAATGTTAGAACTTATATCAACTACCTCTTCTAGAATCTTCCACAGTACCCCTAACAGAAGACCACAGACTGGATAACTTAAGTAATAGAAATTTGCTTTTTCACACTTCGGGAGAATGGACTGTTGGCAGATTCAATTTCTCCCAAGGCCTCACCATGTCCTCAATGGTCTTTTCTTTGTGTGCATTCTTGGTGTCACTTCCTCTTTTTATAAGGATAGTCATCCTTTTGGATTAGGTGGGGTCACCCTGATGACCTCATTTAACCTTAATCATCTCTTTAAAGGCCCTGTCTTTGTATACAATCATATTGGATAACTTCGATATTTGAATTTTCAGAGGACACAATTCAGTCCACAATACTTCTCTCCCACAAAGTCTTCCGTTCCTTTCTCTTCACTGCAGGTCAGGATAATATGAGAGTTTCAGTGCTGACCAGCATCAGGTACTCAATCAGTATTTCCTGGCTTACTGGCTCACTTTAGGGATGTTTTACCCATCACCTGGATGCATAAATGAACAATGGAACAACTACAAATGACCTGTCTACTAAAAGGCAGTCTTCCCACAGGGCTTGCTCTCTCCTCATGTTATGTCAATAATGTTTTTTCTACATAGAAGCCATTTGGGTTTCCTGAACTACTGAGGATCATGTGTTGGGAACAGCCTCAGGAAGGCCCTACTTACCAGAACTGATGTCTCTATTAAAATGAACCTCTCCCTCCTTCATTCTTCTAGACACTTGTATGACTATTATAGCTTTTCTCTGAGTCTCCTCTGAATTACAAATATTAGCACTTTAAATCTGCAGTGCACAAGGCCATGACTATGTGTTGTCTTCCTATCATGATGATAACTCAGATCTGGGTAATGTTACCATTCATTTTTTGGCAAAGTAGTAACTGATTGCATGAATTCTAGTTCTTTCTTTTTTCTGAGCTCTTCTCCTCTAGTTTTTCATAAAATATATAATAGGGTATTATGAACTATCATCACCCTACAGTAGAATAACAATACTTATTGTTCCTATCTAATGGATTGTGGTACCTGTTATCCCACCTCTGTCTATCCCCCTTTTTATTCCTCTTCCTAGCCTCAGACAATTATTATTCTTTCCCTCCTCCTCCTCTTTCTCCTCTCTTCTTCCTTCTCCTCCTCTTCCTCTTCTGGACTTTTTTAATTGCCATATATGAGGAACAACATGTATGCAATGTTTGTTGTCTTTCTGTGTCTTGCTTATCTCATTTCATGTACTGTTCTCTAGTACCATTCACTTTGCCACAAATTAATTCAGTCTGATTTTTTTCTTATATTTTCTTTCTTCTGCAGTGCCTTTTTACATCTGGTGTTTTATTTGATATGACTCAGTCAGATCCCAAAGAAACACTTAAATCAAAAAAAAAAAAAAGTATGGATAGCTTGTTTGACTAAGTTCTTTTTTTAAGTCTTTATTGTGTGGCATACATTAATACAGTTTAAATATAAGATGTTTTTCTTAGACTATATTCTGATGGATTCATTGAACAAATTTCTGACAGCTCACCAAGTACTAGGAATGTGTTAGATTCCCAGTTTAGGGGACAAGGTACTGAAGAAGACTAACCATGTTTCTGCTATAACAGACTTTTAGTCTAATAGAGGGAGACAGAAAGTGAACAATTAAAGAGTTTACAAAATAAATTTACTGTTCTAGAATTTAATAAAATAGGACAATGCATAGATTAGCAGGATGAATGGGTGTCTAAAGGTAGTCTTGGAGGAACATTCTGAGGTGGTGACTTCAATGAGGCAATATTTACCTTCAAGTTCTGGGAGGCAATCAAGGGCTGTAGCAATAGCCTATGTTGTTTTGGGAGCCTCTTGGACTACCTCGACCAACAACTCAAAGGGAGTTTCCCTTGCCTGGCACTGTGATTTTGTTATATAGACTTCAGCTATACTCCCTGAAGACTAGCTCTCATAGTATCAGAATATACTATT
Source organism: Nannospalax galili (assembly GCF_000622305.1). Classification (NCBI taxonomy): domain Eukaryota; kingdom Metazoa; phylum Chordata; class Mammalia; order Rodentia; family Spalacidae; genus Nannospalax; species Nannospalax galili. Next base: position 3,865,127 of record NW_008358866.1, on the reverse strand, counting down.
CAAGTTGCCAAGAAAGAAAACCAACCAAGGGTCCCACCCAGCTGTAAGCCTATGAACCACAGCAACGACCAGTCAAGCAAATTATCTCTGTTGGTGCAGTAATGGTACTTTTATCTACGGAATAATCAACAGCTGTCTAATTGAACTTAGATTCTGCTCAATTGAAAGGAATGCATGTGTGGTTCTATAAACATAGCTAAGTAAACATAGTTGGAGAGGTCACAGACACTAGAGAAGAACCTATTTCTGTCATCGTCCTAAACCAAAATAATTTCTAATTCTATTCTAAATATGTATCCTTAAATTTACAGACAAGTACAATCACCACTCATAAAAGAAGCATGGACTCAGTGCATTTGTGTGTGTGTGTGTGTGTGTAACATTAATAATCAAATAAGAGGACAGGAATTGAGGGGGTGGGGAGGACATGGGAAGAGTTAAAGAGGAACTGGAAGGATGGGAATAATGCAAATGCAATACTCAAGGATGAAATTCTCAAAATAAAATAAAAATGAAATTTTAAAAAGAAAAGCCACCCTATGGAATACATAGACAATACTTTCTTCTTAGCCTTATGAGACCTGTTTCAGGCTTCAGCCCTCCAGAACTATAAGACAGTATTTTTTACTGTTCTAAACCACTAAGTTTTGAATAATATGTTAAAGCAGCAACAGAAATTGATACTGGGTTTCTGACACGGACTCTGAACACTTAGAAAAGTAGTTCCAATATGGTTCATTGAACCAGTGTTCTGTGTCATTTTCCTCCATGGCTTGGTTAAAAGTCAATGTACCCACAGCAGCAAAACTGATACTTGTGAGGTCACAAGGATCAAATTCCAAACACAGACCTTCTGTGCTCTATTAGTCCATTTTGTGTGGCTACAACAAAACACAGGACACTGGGTAATGGACTAAAAAAAAAATAGGTGTATAGGTGGGGTGGTACATGCCTTTAATCCCAATACTCAGGAGGCAGAGGTAGGTGGATCTCTGTGAGATGGAGGCCACATTGGTCTACATAGCAAGTTCCAGGCCATCCAGAGTTACATAGTTGTGGGGACCTAAAGACCCCACCTTGCATAGGTCCGAAAGGAAGTTACTGGGGGCGTGGCCTGGCTTGCTTTGAAAGTCTAAAGAATACTTCCGCACTGCTGAGGAGTGCACGATTAGTGCATGACCATCCTTAATATACACCCTTAGTAATATCTGTAATAAATGAGTCCCTGCTTGACTAGGCTCTCCGTTGCATCTGAGTGTCCCCGGTACTGGGGGCAGCATGGGCTGGCAAATGGCATGCTTACTCATCCCCAGTCACCATGCTGGGGGGTCGCTGGTTCGAACCCCCGACAGCTGGCACCCAGCGTGGCACTCAAAGGAAGGTGAAAAGAAGAAAAGAAAGAAGAAAGGAGGAAAACGGATTGGGGCCAATCGGAAGTTCGGGGTAAGCAAGGCCCGAAATATGCGTAACGAAATTAATAAGCTTGAGGACCTAATGCTTAAAGTGCTGAGAGATATGCTTAAAAACAGGGGATTGGATTTTTCAGATCCCGTAGCTCGAAAGGTTTGGGCAGAGGCTATTCATTTGGCTCCTTGGCTACTTGGGCTAATGTTTTTACTGGGGATACATGGGAATCATGGGAAGAGTTTGAGGAAGAATGCAGAAATGCAACAGAAGTGAAACCAAAGGTGGCCAAAGTAACAAGCGGCACCTCAGGCGTGCCCTGGCCGGCTTCAGAACCTCCCGGGCAGAAGGGCGGGGCAGAGCAGAGTGCATGGGGTCTGCAGCAAAAGCAAAAGCCGTCCACCCGCCTTGAACTAACGTGAGCCCACCCGCCTTGAACTAACGTGGGCAGGAAGCAGGGCGGGGGTACTACCCCCCAGCCGGCGACCGTTTGGAGGTGCACTGCAACCGGCTCTAGGACAGCTGAAAAAGCCCAGGGGAAGGTGGCTCAGGGAGGGGCCCCGCCCCTTCAGTTCAGAGGGTGGCCAGGGAACCACCCCACCCCCAAGTGCTACAGCCCCACCAGCAGTAGCACTCGCCAAATCCCAGGCCAAGGGAGTCCTTAGTAAAGCCTACAATGTTTTCACTGACTAGGGCAGATGTGGAGAAACCAAAAAGCAGCTCAATTCAAGGAACTCATGGCCATTGCTTTCTGACAGTATTCAGACTCATAAGCTCCTTAAAGAGAGAGAAGTCCCTATTTTCTTACAGCATCTTAGAGGGCACAAAGGGTTGGCTGGGCTTTTATCCCAAGGCAATGCAGAGGTAGACAAGATGGCTTACAAGTACCACCTCTGCAACAGCCAGGGGTAAACCCTAGAGGACTCAAGCCCAATTCCTTATGGCAAACGGATGTCACACACTATGCTCCTTTTGGAAAGCTTAAGTATATTTTTGCGTCCATTGACACATTCTCATATGCCTGTTGGGCTACCGCTCATACAGGAGAGAAGTCTAAACATGCTTAGTCTCACTTTCTCCAGGGCTTTGCTACGTTAGGACTGCCCCAACAAATTAAAACTGATAATGGACCATGTTTTGTGAGTAAAAATTTACAAGATTTCTTTTCACTTTGGGGAATTCAACACAATACAGGAATTCCCTACAATCCCCAAGGTCAAGCCATTGTAG
>NW_008358866.1:3853670-3862063 GCF_000622305.1 Nannospalax galili | reverse complement strand
GTTTCTCTTGATAATGCTTATCTTTAAGTGTCTTTACCAGATAATTTGGCGACAGAGGACCCTTGGAACTGCCACAGCCCACCTCCTCATGATTATGGACTCCCCCAGGACCCCCTCCAGTTGCCCACGCTTGGCTAACCAAGTTAGGCAGAGACCAAGACTGTCATGGGCTGGCATTACCTACACGGCTGCCCTTAATCGTGACACATTTTTAGCCAAGGAGGGATAAGATGTCCCATGACAAGTACTCCTAAGACAGGACATGTACATGGCCAGGTGCATGATTCAATGATGGGCAAGGCTTGATCAGAGGTGACAACCTAAGACAGGCAAAAAATGCATAAGATTAGAGGAAGGAAATAGCCTCTCCTTAGGGAGCTGCCTATGAGGTGGGTAACCCATGAAATAAAGTCAGTCTGGCTTTAAAATAAAAATAAAAAGGGGGATATGTGGGGACCTAAAGACCCCACCTTGCATAGGTCCAAAAGGAAGTTACTGGGGGCACAGCCTGGCTTGCTTTGAAAGTCTGAAGAACACTTCCACACTGCTGAGGAGTGCACGATCAGCGCATGACCATCCTTAAGATACACCCTCAGGGGGGTAGGGGGGATTTCCAGGTGCCTTTATAAGCTCTGTAATACATGTAATAAATGAGTCCCTGCTTGACTAGACTCTCCATTGCGTCTGAGTGTCCCCGGTACTGGGGGCGGCGTGGGCTGGTGAACAGCATGCTTACTCATCCCCAATCACCACTGCCTGGGGGTCGCTGGTTCAAACCCCCGGCACATAGTGAGACCCTAACTCAAATCCTGCATCCTGGAAAAGGCCCCTGCTGCAACACATGGTGAAGAAGCAGGAAAGACACTTGCAATGTGCAGGAGAGGCTAAATGTATGTAACGGTCTCCCTTTATAAAAACCACCTTCATAAGAACTAACTCAATCTCAGCAGGACTACATCAGTCTGACTGTAATATCCTTGTGATGTAATTAGCTGCCACTAGGCCCTACCTCTTACAAGTTCTGCCACCTCAACACTGACAGAGGGACTATACTTACAGTTCATGAACATATGAGAAACATTGTCAAACCTCCGACTACAGTACCAACCAAACCAAACTTGCAGTAAGATAAATGCAAATACAGTTTCTTTGCATCCTGTATGCTTTTCTAATATTCAGGAGCCTACTCCATGTGTCTAATGTGTAAGTAGTCCAAAGATAAGAAATAAGGCACTTCCTTAGTAGTTATAATGAGAAATAAATAGAATTAAAGTGAATTACTGATATATTAACAGTACAGATTATTACTCAACACTATTAATACAAAGCAGGATCATTCTCAGAAAGTTAACCTTAAACTTTTCTTTTTCAAGTTGAAAGAAATAAAATGCTTAAGAATTGAGAACTTAAAAAAAGTGAGAACTTGACTGGAGAGATGGCTCAGTGGTTAAGAGCACTTACCGCTCTTCCAGAGGACCCAGATTGAGTTCCCAGCAGTCACATGGTAGCTAACACCTGTCCAAAATTCTAGTTCCAGAGAATCCCACATTTTCCTCTGGTCTCTGAGAGCACCAGACATGAACATGGTGCACTTACATACACACAGGCAAAACATTCATACACATTAAAAAATTAAAATAAATAAAACCTTTTTAAAAGAAGGAGAAGTAACATAATAGCACAGGATTTTCCTTTGAGGAAGAAGAGTCAATATGAGTTTCCAAAGAAAATTTCTCTTTGTGAAATTGTGAGAAGGTGCACTCTTATCATGAGCAAGACTCCTGGCTCAATTCCCAGCACCTCCCCCCCAGAAAAAAAAGGAAGAGTGTATCACAGGGATATTTGAGAAATAAATTTTTACAGAGATGCACTTCTTCAAATTATTACAGAAGAACAATTTGTGATTTTATTTATTTTTATTTTTGGAAGTGCTGGGGATTGAACTCAGGGCTTTGTACCTGCTAGGCAAGCTCTCTACCACTTAAATCCCCAAGTCTTAATTTTAAAACTGTCATTTTAAAAAATGATTAAACATTTCAGGATTATCAATATTAAGAGGAGTCCTAGGACATTTTTATTTTACAAACATGAAAGCTGAGGAGAATATAGGCAAAAGTCATTTTCAAGGACACCAGGCTGTTTGCAGGTTAGACATCAAGCCCCACTTTAATCCTCTCCACTATACTTTACTCAGCTCCTTGCTGCTATTCTGTGGCTTGGAGGTACTTAAAGGTTTTACTGTTTTCTGGTAAATAAGTAATATAATAAGAACATCTTTGGAGCCATGAGAATGCTCTGAACTGCACTTTACAAAGAGAATATGGGAAGAAAAATCAAACATGAAAAACAATCTTTAGACCTCTGTTTTAGAACTCTGTTTCTGGGGCTGGAGAGATGGCTCAGCAGTTAAGAGTACTGACTGCTCTTGCAGAGGACTCAGGTTTGATTCCCAGCACCCACATGGTGGCTATGAACCATCCTTAACTCCAGTTCCAGTGGAATCTGAAACCCTCTTCTGATCTCCATTGCATTGCACGATACAGGTGCACTCACATACATACAGGCAATACACTCATACACATAAAGTAAAAATAATAAATAAAATATTTTTTAAAAAGAACTCTAGCTTCACCAGAAAAGTCAGTACCATATGGGGCTAGAGAGATGGCTCAGTAGTTAAGAGCACTCACTGCTCATCCAGAGGACTAAAATTCATTTCTCAGCACCTATATCAGGTAACTCACAATTACCTGCAACTCCAATTCCAAGGGAATCCAACTCCTCTGGTCTCCGCAGGCACCTGTACTCACATTCATAGGCACACAGACACACATATTTAAAACAATCGAATATTTTTAAAAACTTTTTAGAAAGTCAGTAATAGTACCCTACCTGACACATAGAACATGCTCTAAGATCAATTTGATTCAAGCTTAGAAATTGAGAATTACAGCTAAAAATATAACTGGATATCCATTTTTTAGTGAAAAGATGACATAAGTATAATAAAATATGGTTAACAATTTATAGAAGTTGTAAAACAAAAGATTCAGAGGGAAAATGCAAAAATATTTTTTAAACTATCTAGATGGCAAGAAATCTTAATAAATCAGTATAATTACATAAGGTTAATTTTAATTTCTAATTTCAAAAATGAATCAGAGAATTCTAGAACCAGAAGAACTCAATACAATTTCCAGATTGAGACCTGTTTATTATTCATGGAAATGGCTGAAATTTAAATATGAAGTTAATAGAACCCCTATGTTCCCTATGAATTTAGCTGCTTGGAAGCCTTTTCTCTTCATATATTCTAAAGTCAACAAACCATAGCAAACTTACATACCCCAGAGAAAAAAATACAATATGTAGTTTTCAAAACTGCCTTAATAATACTCTTTTTTTTTTTCAAAGTAAAATGGACACTAAAACTTTCATGGTCAAATCAAAACTTCAATGAAACAAGAAAGAGAAGGTAGAAAGGATTCTTAAGTCACTTCAACCTGAACAACAAATCAATGAATACTGGGGAGTTGGAAATATTACCAACGAAATGGTATCATACAATGTAGTTGGAAAAATGATTAACATTATTTAAAAGAATTATTTAACTATGTAACAGAATATTGTTTCCTAAATACTTTGTCACCTGATTGCCAATACAGATATGATTGCTAGAAGTCTGGTCTCTTCAATTGAATAAGACAAAACACCAATAGCAAGTACCACTTTTATGTATGACCTAGCCTTAAGTTTTGACATGAGGAAAAATAGCCTCACTTTCATTGTACCCCACTGCCTCAAGTGAACTTCTTTCAGAGGAGCTGAACTACAGTTCAGATCCACCAAAACCACTGTTCTACATTCAAGCTGTTGTGTGATGCAATGAGCAGTCAGTTAGCTAAGATGTAAAAACACCTTGTGAAAAACTGCAGGGCAATGGCATTAGTAAGCACAGCATTCTAGCATGATATATGGAAGATGATAGTGGATTTTATTCATATTTATCCATATTTCTGTATTGATGACTCTGACAAATATGGCTCCCTTTTCTGTCTGACCAACTCAACCATGCCCATAGTTTTCATAAGCTCTGTCATACACTGCATCTATTTTACATATTATCTTTAACCAAACTGTTCTTTAAATCAAACCATCTAGATTATTACAAAAACAGTGCCTGGTAAGAGGTGATTTAAACAAAAGTTCAACAAAACAAAATGAAACAAAACCAAACCACTCTTTATAGGATGAACTTTAAAGACCTAATCTGGGTTTAAATTTGGGTCTTTCAGTTACAAGTGGAATAAACTGAGGAAAATTTTTTGACATCTCTGACTGAAAGTGATCATCTCCGAAAGACCAAAAACAATAATATACACTTTGTAGATTTGTTGCTACAACATGTCAGTCAATTATCAAGCCTTTAGGGTCCTGACCACAACCAAGTCTTGGAGATACAAAGATGAGTGAGATATGGTCTCTGTATCCAAGAAACACATAGACAAAAAGAGAAGCTATCAAACAAATGATTACAAAATATATATACCTGTAATAATAGATACATACACAAGCCACAACAGCAGCCCTCCCTCTGCAGAGTAACCCAAGAGTGAGTTACTGGTCCTCAGACTGACAAAACGGGTAAAAACACAACATAAAAGGACCAACAAAGGCACAGAATAAGGAGCAACTCAGCACAATCGGGAACTCATATAAGAAATGTTGGACTGCAGAGTCAAAAAAAAGTGAGGAATCTATTGTGAAAGGTCAAGCTTAATCTGCACACATTAAGGAACTTCTAAACCAGTAATTCTCAATCCTGGCAGCGTATCAGTCTTGCTCAGAAAGGTCTTTAAAATGCACTAATGCCTGTGTTGCAAATTCAGAAATTGTGGCTTATGTGGTCTGGGGTGAACTCTAGGCAACAATAAACAATGTCTTTGTCAGAGGTACCATGTGATTCTAAGGTGTAGTCACAGATTGAAAATCACCTTTCTAAATATTTTATGTATTATTTTTATTTTATGTGTATGAGTGTATTACCTGCATGTATGTAAGTGCACCCACATCATGCAATGCCCATGGAGGTCAAAAGAGGATATCAGGAACCCTGGAACTGGAGTTACAAATAGCTGTTAATAGCCATGTGGGTGCTGGGAACTGATCTCAGTCCTCTGAAAGAACAGCCAATGCTCTTAACCACTGGATCATCTCTCCAGCCCATAAAAATCACCTTTCTAAATGAATCTAAGAAATGTATTGTTATCCTGAAAGCAACAGGAAATGGATGTGAAGATCTCTGTGGCAATACACATTCAACAAACAGTTCCCATTCTTGTCCTTTACTATTTATGATCAAAAAGCCAAAAAGTTTACCTCTGAAAACAGAGGTATCTATTTACTAAATTCCTAAATATTTACTTTCTGTTTGACAGGGTCTTGCTGTCTATCCCTGATTGGCCTGATACTTGCTACACAGCCCAAGCTAACCTCAAATTCGCTACAATATTCCTGCCTCAGCCTACATGCTGAGATTACAGTTGTGGAGCAACACAGTCAACTCTCCCAAATATTTCTCACAAGTAAAATATACGTCCTTTTGTTAATTTTCCACCTAAATTTTGTTGAGTTCAGCCAAGAGAAATGTTAAAGTTTTTTTATTTATTATTTTTATTTTATGTACATGCATGTATTGCCTGCATGTAGACAAGTGCATCCATGTCGTGCAATGCCCGTGGAGGTCAGAAGAGGCTGTCGGATCCCATTGGACTGGAGTTACGGACAGTTGTTAGCTGCCGTGTGGGTGCTGGGATTCAAACAAAGGTCTTTTGCAAGAACAACCAGGGTTCTTAACCACTGAGCCATCTCTCCAGCCCCAAGAAATTTTAAAGTTTTTATCAGGAGAAAGTCAAAGCCAAAAAAAAAGAGGTAAGTAGCTTCTTCTAAAAGCATCTCCATAAGGTCCTTCATATACTACAGAGTATAGTCTCAATAAAACTTGGTTTGGGTTTTGTTTTGTTTTTTAATAAAAGGGGCAATATTGGAATGTATTCACCAAAGAACATGTGATTCTAAAAAATGTCAAATTTCCCAGGAATCCCCCTTACTTTCCAACTCAAACTTCAGGTCTTGTCATTGACTTTATTGTGAAATATTTTACAATTGTTGTAAACATAATCTATTGATCTTGTTTGGGGATGTATTACCTAAGGAAAAAGATCATGTCATGTAGATGTTGAATAAGATGAGCTCTTGTCCAACATTAAAGATGCACTCTTTTAATCCCAACACTTGGCAGATCTCTGTAAGATCAAGGCCAGCATGGTCTACATAGCAAGTTCCAGGCCAGCTGGGGTTACAGAGAGACCCTGTCTCAAAAGAGAGAAAAAGAGAGACAGACAGAGAGATATTTCCTACATCTTCCTTGCCCAGTTTCCCATTCTGAGGGTGTTCATAGCCCTGAACTCCATGACCCCCTGGATGCTGAGGTCCCTTTTCTCCACTGACCCTTGTTCCAATAAACTGGAGGCAGAGACTGTGCTGACACTGTAACCAGCTCCCATTTTCTCATCTCCATTCAGGAAGCCAGGCAGCCTCATTACCTATTTATGTTTCAGCTATCTTCTGATAAATCAGTCTCTCCATCATCTTGGCCATTAACTGCCCATTACTAGACCTTCAGTTTCAGGCCTGAACAAGAAAATGCTTACTCACATAATCCTGAAAGTCAAAGCAGACCTTTAAGATACTTAGTAGCCTGAGAACAATACAATATGCAGTTGTACTGAGCTGTAATTAAATTTGAGTGTAAGGAACCCCAACATTTAGATGCAACAAAAGCAGCAGACAAAATCTCTCAGATGAATCAATGCTGGGAAATGGATGTCCTTCCTTGGTTCAGGAAAGACCTGGGACAAATGAGATGAGCAGTCCCAGTCTCAAATCTGGCCTGAAGTTTGAACAGACTTAAGAAAACTTTCTTTTACCTTATTTTCCCAAAAGATATATGAAAATACTCGTATGTCCAGTGTTGTGAGAAAAACTTCAAATTTGAATTTATAGTGAAAAGAACTTGTTGCAGAGAATAATGCCAATAGTGAAGGGTAAATAAAGATAGGTGAAAAGATCAGAGGAAGAAAAGTGAGGGATCAAGCTATCATACTCTCAAACGAAAAAAAATCAGTTTAACCCTAAATTAAATAATCTCTAAAGCAAATCTGTAGGTAAGAGTTATACCTCTTAGCCAGGTCACAATCTCTCCTGCAGGCAACACCAAAAGTAGGACAGCTCCACAGAACAGGATTAGGAATGATGAGTTCTTCACAACAAGACTGAGTTCAGAGAACCCTGCTATGTCCTTTTCTTTGCCCGCATGATTCCATCTTGCGTATACATCTGAGAGTTAAGGGTCATGTCTACTAACAGGCTACTCTGGGTGTTTACAGAAAGGAAACTTGGGACTATCGCTGAACAAAATCTCATGATGAATGCTAGCAATCCAAATTCAACTGCATTTTCTTTGAGAAACAAACTCACATGAGCTTAGCCTTTTCTCTCTCATCTACAGCTAAAGAATAAAACTGTAATTCTCTAGGATGTTTTGCCCACATATAGAGATATAATAAACTTTAAGAGAACCATGTTCCTTCTTTACCACATATCTCAACTGTCCGAGTTTTCCAAGGACATTGTCAGATGAGCATCAGGAAATAATCCAATAAAAATTTTAGAAGAGCAAAGACTGCACTTAAGAAGAAGAAAAAATTGTAGTAGTCTATAATGGCCTGTAATTTTGAAGATATTGACAGGATGCTTTTCATTTGTAACTTTTCAGCAACTACCATAAATTTTCATTCCTATGATTCAAAATGAGAGACCTCCCGACACTAGAACCACTGCAAAAACATGCATATTTCTGCTTCCCAAGTAGCAAGAATGAAATTTGGTCAGATGAACACACTAACCTCAATTACCAAAATAAGGAGATAAGAGAATGAAAATGTATGTAGGTGTGCATGTATGCATACATGTATATGTATGTGGAAGAGAGGAAGACAGAAAGAGGGAGAAAGAGAGAGACTAGACTACCAGTTATGTCTGGAAAAAAAAAAAAAAACATGTCTTAAAAGCATGGAATTATTGGGCCGGGCATGGGGGCGCACACCTTTAATCCCAGCCTTGGGATCAAGGCCAGCCTTGTCTACATAGTGAGTTCCAGGACAGCTGGGACTATAGGGAGACCCTATCTCAAAAAGACTAGAAAAAAAAAAGCATAGAAATGGAGGGAGAACTTCCAGATTCCTTCTATGAGGCCAGCATCACTCTAATACCCAAACTGAGTAAAGATACAACCAAAAAAGAAAACTATAGACCCATTTCCTTAATGAACA
>NW_008358866.1:3845629-3853569 GCF_000622305.1 Nannospalax galili | reverse complement strand
TTATTTTGATATATCACAGTGAAAGATTTATCGTCCTCTTTTTTTTTTTTTTTTTTTTTTTTTTTTTAAAAAAAAAAAAAAAAAAAAAAAAAAAAAAAAAGAAAAAAGCATGGAATTATTGAACACACCCAGAGGTAGAACATAGGAAGGAACTATTTCAGTAAAGTATGACATAAATTTTCCCCTGAATGTTTTAATTGATGGGTTTCCACATACTAGTGGCTAGAGTCTCCAAGCTACCTTGACAGTAATTCTTTACCATTAAGTTAAGGAAAACTGAAGAATCTGTCTACAAGGCATGTTTGAAATAAAACAAAAATATCCAATAAGAAAACTTCTGTTAATGGACTATATTACATGGATCTGGTGTGTTAAAGATATCAATGAAGTCAGGCATAGTGGCCCATTTGTGTAATCTCAGCACTTGGGAGGCTAAGGCAGAGGATGATTGCAGGTTTGATGCTAGTCTGAACTACATAATGAGTTCCAGGACAGCCTGGGCTACAGAATGAGATCATGTCTCAAAACCAGCAAACAAGAAACCTACATGAAAAAAAGATATTAAGGAATACAATTTATCAAATATGGTCCAAAAAAGTCTAAGGGATAATAAGCTTATAAAAGTATTCAGTTATATAAAGGTAATGAAAGAGACTCTAGAAAGTAGTTTTACTTGTACTTATTATTTACTGAAGCAAGACATTACTAGCCCCACAAAAAGATCAATCTCATCACTTAAATTTTAGCACTAAACATTTCCCTAGAAGAGTGAAATACAAAATACACTGATTCTAAATAATCTTGGGAAGCAGGAGATACTAAGAGATATTGTTTTAGAAAACACAGAAAAACACAAATTCCTATCTCATGATGCTTGTGTGTGCATTTGTACATGCATTATGGCAGGGAAAGTAAGTAGCCAACTATAATCTATAAGATAATTACTGTTAGAAATAAGCAAATTTTGTAGTTTGTTGAATTCAACCATAAGAGGTAGAAACAGAAGGAATAACTGCTGGTCTGAATTCAGAGATCAGAGCCTTACTGATCTATGCCACACACACAGTACCTAAGTAACATAAAGCCAGAATCACACAAAGACTTCCCCTTAGCTCTGACATATATCTTTCTACAAGGGAACAAAGCCCATGATCCTAAAGATTTCTCAATAGCATCATGACCTCATATCTGAATAGAAAAGGGAATGAAACTGTGAATCTGGTCATTCTTCTCCTCACTGGCATGAACTCACTCATAACAGAAGCAATTTCATGTCAAAGGTTAGTAGAACTTGGGCACTGTAGTGTAAGAAACAGAAAGGACAAACAAAATTATAAGGCGCCATGGCCTCATTAGGGCAGGATGGTTGAGCTTTGGAGCCAATAGCTGGACTGGAGCCATTCATTTTTCTCCCTCTGCTCTGATGCTAAGCCTCAACAAAACTGCACCCACACAGGGGCTGAGACATTGCTGTCTGTCCAGTACGTGGCCCAGGTCTCTATGCTGATGATATGTGTTTTGATACAAGGTTGAATAAACTATGCTCCCTAGTTCTTGCCTCTACTAGGGGCTAAAGTAGGGCAATTTAATGAGGACTCCATGTGTGTGGCATGCTGAGTTAAAGAAAATAAAAAAAAATCTTGGCCAGGCATGGTGGCACATGCCTTTAATCCCAGCACTCAGGAGGCAGAGGCAGGCGGATCTCTGTGAGTTCGAGGCCAGCCTGGTCGCCATGGTGAATCCAGGTCAGCTGGGGCTACAAAGAGACCCTGTCTCAAAAAGACCAATAAAAAAAAAGACTTGATTCTTTTTCAAAGGAAAAAGTCAAGCTCAGTAATTCTTTTTTTTTTTTTTTTTTCCTCGTCTTTTTGATACAGCGTCTCTCTGTAGCCCCAGCTGTCCTGGAACTCACTACGTAGACCAGGCTGGCCTCGAACTCACAGAGAGCCACCTGCCTCTGCCTCCCCGAGTGCTGGGATTAAAGGCATATGCCACCATGCCCAGCAATTCTTTTTATTTTTTATGATACTTTTCTTAAGTTCTTGTTGCTCTGAGGCAAATGAATACTTTAAAGTGCCATGGAGGTCACTTTTCACTTAATTTATTAAAAGATCCCCTAGGAGCATTCATTCCCTTCTCAAATTTTATAGGTAGTCTCTCTGTACCTCCCCCACAGTTTCTGAGAAATTGCCCCCTGGCAAAGGCTCCTGAGCCAAATATTCCCTAGACCAGCATCCTCAGCAAACTGCCACTGCACAATCCTCTGTCTTTCTCTGCCTTCCTGGACGGTTCTACCATCTCCCTTACAACCACGATGACCTGACTGCTGATGTGTGCCAAGGACTCCATGAGAACCACCCTGGACTCTGAGGAAGATAAGGTCCTGCCCACAGACCTTTATTATCTGAAAGGCATGTTACTATTAGACAGGGCAGTGATGTAATCCAACATTTTAAAAACCATCTTCATCAAAGTGTTTTCCTTCTGTACAGAAATTGTGAAAAGCTGCATAGAAGAGAAGTTATAATTCCAGATTCTGGAACCAAATTTCCTGTGTTCAAAGCCCATCTCTACCTCTTGCTAAAATGAATGATCTTGGACAAGTTTTTTAAACGTTCTGTGCCCAAGGCTCTCTATTTATTAAATGGCTGCCTCTGAGAACTGATGTGAAGAAAGTGCAAAAATGTAAGGTGCATTATTCTGCTACATGAGCACTAAAAAACTAAGCATATCCAACAAAATTTCACTTTGGACTCAGTAGTCAGAATGATTTCTACTTTCCCTGCCACTTCAGTTGACAGTTACTCTGTCCCTGAGAGGCCCATCTCATTCAGTTGCACCATCTTCCACTCTCAACACGGTACCAAGTGCTTCTGTGCCTGCAGTTCTGGGCACCTTGTTTAGCACAGAATATGTGCTCACTTATAAATAAAAACACTCTGGCAACTTGTGAGGAAAACTCTCTAGCTTGAAGAAAAGGTGTCTCATAAATTGTAATTAGCCCAAAATGGGAACTTCTTCTCAGGACCATAATAAAGGTTGCTTTCATATAAACTACTTGTTTCTCTGTTGATTATTTAGTAGTTATAAACACTATCATTAGACCAGGCATGGTGGCACACTACAAAGGCAAAGGCAGGTAGATCTCTGTGAGTTCAAGGCCAGCCTGGTCTACACAGTGAGTCCCAGCCCAGGTAGGGCTATAAGGAGACCCTGTCTCAAAGACAGGGGCTGGAGAGAAGGCTCAGTGGTTAAGAATACTAGTTGTTCCTGCAGAAGACCCGGGTTCAAATCCCAGCACCCACATGGCAGCTAATAATGGTCCATAACTGCAGTCCTGGGAGATCCAACAGCCTCTTCTGACCTCCGCAGGCATTGCATGACACGGGTACACTTACCTACATGCAGGTAATACATGCATATACATAAAATAAAAAAAAATAAATTTTTTTTAAAAAGACAAAAAAAAAACCCTCACTATCATTGTCACAGAGAGTGCAGCCCTTATCAGTACATCTGTTCTACTTATTCCAATTAAACCATTCTTTATTCAGCTGATGCTTGCTGGTGAGTCTGGTAGCAACTCGGCCATATGACTTGTAATATGCATCATCTACAGGACAGAAGAAGGACAGAGCTCTGAGCTTCAGGGAGCCTCAACGAGTTGTACAATTCATTCTTCCCTACACTTATAGGAATCAGTAACCACTCAAAGCCATTTTGAAAAATGATTGTTGAGTCTGTTTTATAAAGTTTTGTTTCTTTTTTTATTTTTGTGATACTGAGGATGCAATCTTGGGTGTTATACATGCTAGGCAAGTTCTCTACCACTAAGCTACATCCCCAACCCCTGTTTTATGAGTTCTTCAGAAAGGTTCTCAACTCATATTTCAGTCTGTTCCAATGCTGAATCATCTTGTTGAATCCCTCTTAGACAGCTAATAAAAGTGTCTTCATGCACTTTATGCCTATTTCCTCCATTTGTGAAACAAGATACATTCAAAGGTAAGTTGGAAGCATCCATCTATCTTTTATGCACAGTAGAAAGTATCTATTACTGAGAAGTTCTTATGGCAAGTTAGCACTGAAAATATCCACAACAACACAACAGTAACATTTCTACATATGTATTAAACAGAGCACAAAAATAACACTGCTGTGCAAAGAACCCAAATATATTATATTGGAAGACCATGGGACAAGGAGGGTACCTGATTATATTCATATACCATAGGGAAAGTCTATCTGGTCTTCCATGGCGAGATAATCCAGAACTTTGAGATAACAGGATGAAACCAAAAATAGTGCCAGATATAAGGATAATTCCAAATACTACCCTTCAACATAGTTTCCAATAAAACTTTTCTGTTGGGTGTGGTGATGCATACATGTAATCCCAAGACTCAGCAGGTAGAAGCAGGAAGACCTTCAAAAGATTGAGACTGGCCTGCTCTACAACATGAGTCCCAAGCCAACCAGGGCTAAATAGCAAGACCTGTTTCAAAAACTAAAAAGCACCACCTCCTTTAGAATAGTCATCTTGCTATTCTTGGAGACAGACACACTTCATTCTTAGGTATTCGTCTGGTTATTCTCTCCTGGAATGCTCTTCATCAGATACTTGCATGGATCATTTCCCAGTCCCCAAAGGAGGCTTTCTCTGAGGTAATGACCATTCTATTAACAATTACAACCTCAGGGCTGGGCATCACTGCAGTAGTAGAGTGCCTGCCTAACATGCACAAGCTCTGGGTTCAATCTCCAACACTGCAACAATAACAGCAACAACAAAATTCCACCCATGCCTTCCTGCCACTCTGCAATGCCCATCCCCACTGCCATGCTGTACATGTTCTTTTCCACAGTACCTGCTATCAACTAGCATACCTGCTACACTATAGGCTCCAGAAGAAAAGCATTTACTGATATATCCCAAGGGCCCAGAACAGTGCCTGCAATATAGTAGACCCTAAAGTATATTAAAGGGATGTCAGTTCACATATCAAGTCATGGAAAGTAATTATAACACATATACATGTATACATATTCAAATGCATACTACATTAGTGTTGATAAAAAAAATTACTTATGTTTAACCTAAGCTATCAAAGGTCAATGGAGCTGAGCACACTGGCACATGCCTGTGATCCTGGCACCTAGGAGGCTGAAGCAGGATTATAGTGACTTTGGGCTCAGCCTGGGTACCATGGCAAGCACCAGGCAGACCAGGCATACATAGCAAGATCCAGTCAGAGACTATTACCAAGTACCACAACTGGTCACATACAGACATTGTCTATGAATTTCCCAGGCCTAAGGGGCACATCTATAATGCAACCTCTACACCTAAGGCCCATGGAACATAGAACAGGGATAAAGAAGAGGACACTAATGAATCTCTCAGTTCTCAATAATGAGCTTCCTCATGCATCGGAGGGCCAGGAACAGAAAGGTCACAAACAGCCAAAGTGCAGAGATCAAGTATCAGATGAATGCTGGTCCTTGGACAGGATCCCTTTATTAAACTTCTCCTACCCACAGCTCAGGGACCATCGCCAAAGAAGGGAAGGAAAGATTATATGAGCCAGGGAGGATGTGCATGACCGTATGGAAACAGAGTCCTACAAGCTCCTTGGAACCTGCTCATATGATTCTATGGCAATGGTGTCAGCATACACAAGTCCCATGCAAACTCAGGCAGACAATATCCCAGCATAGAACTGGGAAATGGACAGTAGACCCCAATCTTAGCTGAAGAAATATTGGCAACTGATTTCTGCTAAGTGTAGAAGAGCGATCTTCCTAAAACAAGGGACTCTAGATAGGCTGACTAGACCTCAGTGGATGGATTTGCACTGGGGAATGGCTGGGGACACTGACTTGACAGAGTGGGCCTTAACAGGGATGACAGATTATATGGGTTCCAGTGGGGGCAGCTATGGGAGTGTGCTGGGGGTATAAAGATGATTAAGATTGAGATGTTCTATATGAAATACAAAAAAAATCCCTACTGAAAGCTAAACACTGTCCCATAATGCACTTCCAAAGGAAATTGCTTTATAGCTGGTGAAACCTAAAATTCCATCAGTGAACGGAGAAAGACTTGCTTCAGGAGTGGAGAATATAGCCCAGGACATGAGGCCCTGAGCTTAATACCTGCTGCAGTGAGGGACTTCTTTCAAATTCCTCATCAGCATCCTGATCAAAGCCAACTTTCCACAGTACCTGCTATCAACTAGCATACCTGCTACACTATAGGCTCCAGAAGAAAAGCATTTACTGATATATCCCAAGGGCCCAGAACAGTGCCTGCAATATAGTAGACCCTAAAGTATATTAAAGGGATGTCAGTTCACATATCAAGTCATGGAAAGTAATTATAACACATATACATGTATACATATTCAAATGCATACTACATTAGTGTTGATAAAAAAAATTACTTATGTTTAACCTAAGCTATCAAAGGTCAATGGAGCTGAGCACACTGGCACATGCCTGTGATCCTGGCACCTAGGAGGCTGAAGCAGGATTATAGTGACTTTGGGCTCAGCCTGGGTACCATGGCAAGCACCAGGCAGACCAGGCATACATAGCAAGATCCAGTCAGAGACTATTACCAAGTACCACAACTGGTCACATACAGACATTGTCTATGAATTTCCCAGGCCTAAGGGGCACATCTATAATGCAACCTCTACACCTAAGGCCCATGGAACATAGAACAGGGATAAAGAAGAGGACACTAATGACTCTCTCAATTCTCAATAATGAAGCTCCCTCATGCAGCGGAGGGCCAGAAACACAAAAGGTCACAAATGGCCAAAGTGTAGAATCTGCTGAATGATGGTCCCCTTTATTAAACTTCATACATCCAAGGCTTAGGGACCATCGCAGAAAAGGGGCAGAAAGACTGTAAGAGCCAGGAAGGAGGTGAATGACCATATGGAAACAGAGTCCTACAGCTCCTGGGAACCTGCTCATATGATTCTAAGGCTATGGTGTCAGCAAACACAAGTCCCATGCAAACTCAGGCAGACAATAACCCAGCAGAGAACTGGGAAAACAAACAGCAGACACCAATCTTATCTGAATGAATGTTGGCAACTGATTGCTGCTGGATGAAGAAGAGATGATCTTCCTGAAACAACGGACTCTAGATAGGCTGACTAGACTCAGTGGATGAACTTGCGCTGGGGAATGGCTGGGGACACTGACAACACAGTGGGCCTTAACAGGGATGACAGAGCATATGGGCTCCAGTGGGAGGGTCCCAGTGGGGATGAGGGTATAAAGATGATCAAGATTGTTTGAGATGTTCTTTATGAAATACACAAAAAATTCAATAAAATTTTTAAAAAGACATTTACACTTGAGCCATTAAAAAAAAAACAGGAAAAATGTAAAAGAACCAATGGAAATTTTTTAACTGTACAGCTACAGAGCTGAAAAGCTAAAACTTCATAAGAAAAGGATAAGAATCCAAGTCTATTAAATATTTGCCAATCCCCTCAGTTCCTTCATTATTCAAGATAGAAGGATGAAAAGAGAAATCAAGACTCTCTAGTTCTAGTGAAAAAACACTGTAGAGAACAGGAGCTATAAAAAGGTGTGATTAATCATTTAACCATAACTGAAATACCCAACTACACAAGGGCTAGAAGTGCAGAAAAAAGAAGAGCTGTTCCTCCCCTGAAGCCAAATGAACTGACCAAAGGTCTAATGGATGAAGATAGAAGGATGAAAAGAGAAATCAAGACTCTCTAGTTCTAGTGAAAAAACACTGTAGAGAACAGGAGCTATAAAAAGGTGTGATTAATCATTTAACCATAACTGAAATACCCAACTACACAAGGGCTAGAAGTGCAGAAAAAAGAAGAGCTGTTCCTCCCCTGAAGCCAAATGAACTGACCAAAGGTCTAATGGATGACATCCCACAA
>NW_008358866.1:3841331-3845581 GCF_000622305.1 Nannospalax galili | reverse complement strand
TATATATATATATATATATATATATACCAGCAGCAGCAGTAACAATGTCATACATGCTTGAGCTTTTTCCTTCTTGAACACTTTCTGCCATGAACATATGATGCTAAATGAAAGCATACGGGCTTTTTCTAATCTAATTATTTCTTAAGGGAAATAACACAAACAACTTTGGAATAACAGATTTTGGAAAGAATGTTTGTTGAAAACTGTTAGAAATTCAGGAACACATGGTTGATTGATTAAGTGTTGAAATATTTATTAAATATGAGAATCTACTGTAAGAAAATGGAACTTGTTCCACTGAGCTGAAAGCTATATCCAGCAGTGGCCCAGAGTCATGTCAATAGAAAGTTGGATCAGAAATTAAGATTGCTAGTATACAGCAGAGCCAGAAACACTGCAGCACTAAAACCCGAGTATCCACACAAAAAGAGGAAAGCACTGCACTGAAAATGACTAGACTTTTATTAAAAGCTACATTAAAAAACCACTAAATTGCAATTACTTTGAAGGACAGATTATACTGTAAGGGAATTACTTCTCAACAAAGCTAGTATTTTTTTAAAACTATGGAGAAAAATTATAGGGATTCAGGCTGTAGCTCAGTAGTAGAATGCTTGTCTAGCATGCATAAGGCCCTAGATTCACTCCCAGGGCTGCAATTCTGGTTTTCTCAGAAAAGAAAAGGTTGTATAATAACTGCAGTATGTTTCCATGTGTCCACATAAAAACGTTTTACACAAATGTTCACAGTAGCATTACTCATAACAAAAGAATGAAATAATGCAAATGTTTATCAAGGTAGTGAATAATGGACTATTATTCAGCAATAAAAAGTAATGAAGTATGCAAGCTACAACATGGATGAATGTTGCAAACAACATGTTGAGTCAAGGAAGTAAAGCATAAAGACTAGAAGCTGTCCAACTCACTTTATATGCAGTGACTACAACAGGCAAATCTACAGAAGAAGAGAGTAGATTAGAGATTGCCTAGACAAGCTACTAAAGGGACTTGAGGAGAAAAGGTATATGATTTCCTTCTGAGGGGATGAAAAAATGTTCTAAAATTGATTGTGTTCTCAGTTTCATAGCTCTCTAATTACATTTTAAAATTTTCAATTGTAGGTATTTTTAAAAGTTGAATTCTATAGTATGCAATAAACAGTATCTCAATGAAACTGTTAAAAAAATAATAAGGGACAGCCAGATGGCATAGCTGGTAGAGGCACTTACCACAAAGTTGAATGGCCTGAGTTCTGTCCCTGGTACACATACACATACACACACACACACACACACACACATCCGCCACATATGCATATGACCAACACACACACACACACACACACACACACACACACACACACACTAAGCAAATAAATAAAATTTACACATATCTATGAAATAGGAATTATTTTGTTTCTGAGATTAAAATGCATTATCTGAAGCCGAAAACAGTTAAGGAGTTTATTTCTGTGAAACTGCTACTTGAGCTTCACCTTTTAATGTGGTGTCTTCTTTCCACAAGCCTTTATTTTATCTTCTGACTTTAATCTTATTTTCAAATCCTTCACTCACACTATGATATAAATGCATGAAACTATTTATATTAAAGTTATAATTCTCTGTGGTGCCTTTTCCAGATTTAAATCAGCATGTGCAGTTCTTTAGGAAACAGATCTCATGGAGTACCATCTGGGTAACCGCCTCAGGAAAAAAAGTTAAAAAACATTTTAAATAACATCATTAATTAATATTATAAGTAATGATATTACACTCCTGTAATCCCAGCCCCTAAGAGGTGGAGACAGAGACAGGAGGCTTGAGAGTTGAAGGCCAACCTGAGTTACATAACAAGATCTAATCTCAGAAAGGGGGGTGGTGGGGGCCAACAAGATGACTCAACAGGTAATGGTGGCTGCCACCAAGCCTAATAATCTGAGTTCAATCCCCAGGACCAGCATGGTAGAAGGAGAGAATAGACTCCCACTAGTTGTCAACTGACCTCCACACATTCACTGTGGGACACATGTGAACACACACAAACACACACAAATAAAATGTTTTTAACAATTACATAGTTGATAAACATTAAATTTTTATATTATATTTTATAATATACCTGTACCTTATACATAGTAAATATTAGAAGTAATTAATTATATATAACTAATATTAAATAATACATTTTATAATAACTTGTTCATAAAACAAGGATTAAAAACTAGAAAAATTAAAACAAAAATAATCTGAGGCTTAGTTACAGGGAAAAATTTAACATATCCTTAGTTCATAACTGTAGTTAAGGGCTGGTGAGATGGCTCAGTAGTTAAGAGTACTGACTGCTCTTGCATAGGATCCAGGTTCGATTCCCAGCACCCACATGGCAGCTACGAACCATCCTTAACTCCAGTTCCAAGGGAATCCAAAGCCCTCTTCTGACCTCCGCGGCTGACATGGGTGCACCCACATACATGCAGGCAATACACTCATACACATAAAATAAGAAATAATAATAAATAAAATATTTTTTTAAAACTGTAGTTAAAAATTAAAGAAGGGGGGGGGTGCTGGCAAGATATCTTGGCAGTTAAAAGCACTGGCTGCTCTTGCAAAGGAACCAGGTTTGATTCCCACCACCCACATGGCCACCAACAACTGTCCCTAACTCCAGTTTCAGGAGATTAGATGCCCTCTTCTGACCTCCATAGGTATTACATGACACAGGTGCACTTACCTACATGCAGGCAATACACTCATACACATGAAATAAAAAGAATAAATAAAATATTTTTAAAGTAAAGAATAAATATTAAAGGAAATTCTCAGCTGATTATGTCATATGAATTTAAAATCTATCAGAAATACTGTAGGACACTCTTGAAAAAGACATACATCATCATTGTAAAGAAAATGCTGCTCCAGGCAGCAAATGACAGTCTAGTGAATGAACTCAGCCACAAAGGTTAAATAGTTTGGATTTATTTTTGTTAAGAGAGACGGGGCTATAAACTGACATGAGTGGTTGTGTCACGGTGATTAAAGTGTCCCCGAGACAGCTTTATATGACAGCATGCCCACCGTGGCCCCAGTTCCTGCCACTTCCTCTGCCTTTCTCTCCCCTCATCACTACGGCCTGACTTTTCTGATAAGCTCTGTTTCAGAGCCAAAGCAAACTAGACAGTTGTTTCAGTTCACGGGGTCACTGTGCAGGTACTCCCGAGAACTGAGACACACTGAATACAGGGCAGCTCTGCTGGACCAACAGGAATACTTCCAGAGAGGGAAAGAATGAGGAGATTAGGCATAAATGTCAGAGGAGGACCATACTCCTCTCTGTCCTTTCCCACCTAAAGATTTGAATAATCTATTAAGAAATATTTATAACTGTGGGAAATATCTCAAATGTATCAATCAGTAACATAAACGGTCACAGATTTTTTTCTTCATGTCTTTGAGAAAGAAAAGTGAAGCTAAAACAGATCATAAAATTTACTGAGTTCCCACTATCTGTCAGGCACAGTCCTAAACAGTGAGCAAACAGTAGTGACTATGAATGAGCAAGTCTGAGCTCAAGGCTACATTTTATCTCATGGGGACACCTTCTATTAACATGTCATCAGTGTCTGGATGCCCTCCCCTTAACACACATATAAGCACCAACAGTTTTATGGCAAGCCGGAGGCAAGTTTCATTCTTGAGTGTACCTGTAAAAGTGCCTCGTCACTCCTTTACACTGAATATGCATTCTGCAGCAGCTTGGCAGAGGATCACTAGCCTGCGGTGATGGATCACTGCCCAAGACCACCAGAAGTGTCAGGCTCAGCAAGAATGGAGCAGGGACTGAGCACATGAAGCCAGAGGTCAGGGGATTGTGAGCAGTGAGAACTGCAAGATGATGTTAGGAAGAGAAGGGTCCAGTAGTAAAGAACAGAAGGGTTGTTCCATTCCACTCCCAATTAAGAGAATGAATGAGGGTCCATTTAAGAGGAATCCAAGAAAAAAACAAAGGGGAAAAATGAAAAATCATACAAAGCACATCCATAGGTAAGTAGTAAAATGAAAAGCTTTTTGAACATTATTAATACATTTTCTAAATCTCCAAAATAAGCTGAGTCCAGCCAATGTGCAACAGAGATGGCACCCAATGCTGAATGTAAATAACCTTCCAGTTTGTTTTCACTTTAGTAGTCTTAAGAGAAAAAGAGGCACTTGACAGAGTGGGGGGGGGGGGGAAAATCTACCAAA
>NW_008358866.1:3813883-3841180 GCF_000622305.1 Nannospalax galili | reverse complement strand
GGGGGGGGGGGGGAGAAAATCTACCAAAGGTCACCAGAAACGAGAAGCCATATTCACAGGAAAATGACAAACAGAAAGGAACCATGGGAGAGTGAGAGCCCTAAGGACAGGCAGGGAGAGAAACAGATGAAAAGAATTACTTAACCAAGGAAAAGCCCATATCACAGGAGGGACTTAGGAGCAGAAACACAGCACAAGGTCCTCTGTAAGTCAGCATCAACAGTTTCATTCAGTCAACACTTCCCTATCAAGTCTTATGGATGTGATTTTCTAAGCTCAAGGTCAGAAGGAAAAAAAATGGAAAGATGCATCTTCGTCCCATGCTTTTCTGTGCATTTAAATTAAAATATTTTTCACTCCATCACCCTACAACTGCAAACTTCAAATTCTCATCATCAGAACACAACCCATTAATCAATAATCTCAAATATATTTCAAATATAATTTCAAATATATTTGTAGCTTAAGCTACAAATTTATAGTACCTCTTCATTAACTATGAAAGATCATGAAGAACTTCAAGAACATCACGATAAACTTACCCCAGAAATTAAATTAAATTAAATTAGTATCTCACTCAGCACAGTACTTTTCCCCTTTTTCCCTCATAGTATAATGACACTTGACACAATTTGAACCACACTGGGATTAACACAGTCTTACCTCTAGCAGCTTAGCCAGAGGTTCCACCTTCTGTGAGAGCAATGAGCACATCTTGAATTCCCACTGCCTTCTACCCAATCAATATCCATCCAACTTAAAGGCACTTTTATGAGAAAAGCTAGAAAGAAATCTATATACAGCTAAACCAATTATAGAATCATAAAATGTAATAATGAGAATTTTTTTTTGGTCCTGAATCAAAACGTTCATCGTCTTTGGTGATGTTTAAGTTTCTATTACCATCAATAAAAACTCCTCCTAAGAAACAATGACTTAATTATCCAAAATTCCCATTATTTTCCTTAAACACTATCTAAAGCTTTTCTGGAATACATATTAAGGAACTCCTAACCACAGCTAAGCTGCAGATAATGCCAAATGTGCCTTGAAAATCACTCAGCATGCATGCATACACTCAGCAGGCAAACGACTGACAAAAATTATCAGTCATTGCAAAATCTTCCAACTCCAGTTTACAGACTTCTTCACTCAACATACATTTATCATGTGCCATTCAATGAGCCTATTGCTCATTCTATACAGATTAGGTATGGTTTTTAGAGACTCAAAAAAATCCCTGCATGAGTTAGGAAATAACTTTTAATTAGGCATCATCTTGTGACCCAGGTGGGGACTAATATCTACAGTTCAAACTACCTAATAGGGAGAAGGGTGGGCTCTTTAAAGCCCTCAACTGTCACATGCAGAACTTTAAAAAGACAGACCAAGAAGAAGAAATAGAAAGAAGGGAAGGAAGAGGAAAATTATAGAGAGGAGTGGAAGGAGGAACAAGAGGAGGAACAGGGAAAGAAGGGGAAAAGGACAGAGGAGGAAGAGTTGTTGTGACTGAACCGCGGACTTGATCCTCATAATATGGGAAACAGAAGAAATCCCAGGAACCATCAGAGCAAGTCTGGCTATGCACAGGTTCCTTTAAAAAATCTATGCCCTTAGAATTAAAAGCAAGGTCAGTCACTAAAAACATAGATTGTTGAGATTAAAAACTCAATGCCTCAGCCTCTTCCAAGTGGCTTTCTCCCTAGTTTCGCTGGGAGGATATTGGTATCGTCCCTATTAAAACAACAACAACAACAACAACAAAAAAAAAAGGCAATTATTTCCCTAAGCCTCACCTTCTCTCCTCCCCTTACTCAAAGCCTGCCCCTGCTCACATTATGTGAAAGATTAGCTCCCATAAAAGTATCTAAGCTGTTTCAAGGAAAGAGAAACTGCTTAAAGAAAAGTATGAGCAAGTACCAGGAATATCAAACTGTGTGTACCAGTCCAGCCTCAACATCCTAACCTCACTAGTGGAAGGTAATGGAGGCAATTTCTCCCAAACTAGTCTACTTAAAAGGTAAACAAATGAAAAAAAATCAGAATAGAAACTGACAACCAGTAAAGACTAGACACACAAGGCAGTGCCAAGAGAGTCAGTGTTCTAATAAGACGGCCAGCCATGAGTTCTACTCATGGTAGAATATTTTTAAATCACTTACAGAATGTGAACCCTTGAGGTCTTTCTCTAGAAAAGCATCATCCATTCCTTGTCTTCAAAGAGTTATCTAATGATCTTTACTTGCAACAGCAACAACCAAAAAGAAACAAAAAGGCAACAACTGCTAAGTCAAGTGTCTCCATATATTTCATTAATTAAGACAGTAAAAAATGAAGAATCCCTATTATGTTTTATAAACATCATTATTACATAACTTAAATATAGACATATATATATATGCACTAAAAAGAAAATTGTAGTTCCAATGGGATAAATAAAAAGAAATCTTAAATCCCAAAATTAATTTTAAAAAAGGAGAAGAAATATATTCATTTAACCTGTCAATATGTATGATTCTAATATTCTCTTCAATATAAACAACAACATATTCTGAGCAGGGGAATGAGTCAATTCTAAGCTCTGTCTCCTTCCAGGTAGAACTGCTGGCATTTCTGGATCATGACATGGCATTTTAAATTTTATTTTCAAAATCCAGTCATATATAACAACTTCTCCTAGAGAAAAGAAAAAGAACTCAAATGACAGCACAGGAAAGCTGAAAGTCTAAAATCAGTTTTTATGTCAAGTATTTTAAATTACATGTAAAATAATTATAAACTATCAAGGGAGGAGATCAGTAAGGATCAAGAGTTTCTTGAAGAAATAATGCTAGGTGTGCTCTAACACTGGGATGAGTAAGAAATCCATGATAAATCATTAGCAAAAACTTTTACAAAAAGACTATGTTATCTTAATATTTTCTTTCAGAACTCTTTTCCCATTTCTACCACTTTATTAAGCTATATCAGCTTGGGCAAGCTAATTCACTTTCATAAGCTTCAGTTTCCTCCTCTATAAAATGGGTAATAATAGTATCTAGCTTATAAAATAATGCATGTGATTCACTCATCATGGTACATGTTCAAAAAATGGGAATTCCTGTTTTTTCAACTCTTCCTCTCAATGTTTTTCTTTCTAGGACCTTTATTACCAAAGTAAGTATATCCAACTACATGTGAACACAGAAGCCATCTATTTTTGTTATTATCTGTTTCACCTGAATGATTTGACACTTGGGACCCTCAAGCTATTGGTAGTGTAAAGACATAAAAGATAGTTTGTACCTTTTCTTCTTATAAAAGATAAATGAATATAGACCTCTGTTTAGCATTCAGTATCTTCATTAATGACACTTTGGCTACAAGAGCATATATAATTTTAATGTTGACTGCTGAATAGTAAAAATTGGATTTACAATGAAAGAATATAACAATTGGTACATATCTATGGATATATCCTTCAAGAACTGCTTTTCAGCTTTTAAATGTCTACTGTCTTCATATATTCAATGTTTATTAAGAAAGTAAAAATGAAGACTACAGTGTTCTGTAAGCTTCTTTGCCATTGTATAATTTTAAATATAAACCTGTATATATTTGATACACCAAGAGAAAAATATAGTTCCAATGGGAGAAACAAAAGAAATCTTTTATCTCAATGCCAAGGACATCAAAATGTCTTGAATGCCAACTAAAGAAGCAAACATGGGGCTGAAGAGATGGCTACGTGGCTAAGAGCACTGGCTCCTCTTGTAGAGAGCACAGATTCGGTTTCTAGCAGCCACATGGTGACTCACAACCTTCTGTAATGCCAGCTCCAAGGGATCTGATGCCCTTTTCTGGCCTCCTCTGGCATTGTACACACAGATGCACTTACACATATGCCGGCAAAACACTCACACATGTTTAAAAAATGAAAACAATCTTTAAAGAAGTAAGCATTCAGTCAGTGCAGTGAAGCTGAAATGCTCGAGTTCAAAATCCCTCCTGAGCTTTTGTCTCTCTTTTTTTTTAAATTTCATGTGTATGAGTGTTTTGCCTATGTGTGTAAGTGTGCAATGCCCACAGAGGCCAAAACAAGGCATCAAATCCCCTGGAATTGGAGTTACAGATGCTTGTCAGTCACAATGTGGGTGCTGGGAACTAAACCCAACTAGCAAGTGCTCTTAACCACTGAGTCATTTCTCTAGCCCCCCTCTCAGCTTTTTTAAAGATGCAAATTATTATCTATCATATGGACTCTTGTGAGGAAGAGATGAGTTAATGAACATGTGTCTATGCGACACATAAGAAGTACCACATAAATTATCATATATTAAACATTTTTAGACTTATTTTATGTGTATACATGAGTGCCTCCATGTATGTATGTGTGCCATATGAGTGCCTGGTGCCCAGGGAGGTCAGAAGAGGGCACCTGAGACATTGGATCCCCTGGAACTTGAGTTACAGGTGGTTGTGAGTCACCATAGGGTGCTGGGAATGAAACCCAGGTCCACTGCATGAGCAGCCATTGCTCACCACTGGGCTACCCCTCTCCATTCCCTAAATACTACACATAGCAGAGTTAATGTGTATGTTCTCTTTTCTCTACTTTCTTTCCTTCTGTTTCCTTTTATTCCCCTCAAAATTTCTTCCTTTCCTTTTCTGACCCTTTATGACCATCTTCTTTCCCTTTGGGGCTTATCTGTGAGATGATATATGTGGCCTTATCATAGCCCCAATGGAGCTTTTGAATAATAGTGATCTTACAGATTCCTTTCTCTGTGTCATGAGGAAAAAAAAAAAGGTCTCTTTAAAATGGGTTCTAGTTGTTAAGAATGATGAAAAGAGGGGCTGGAGAGATGGCTCAACAGCTAAAAGCACTAGTTGTTCTAGAAGAAGACCCATGTTTGAATCCCAGGACCCACATGGTGGCTAACAACCATGCATAATTCCAATTCCAGGGGAGCCAACACCCTCTTCTGTCCTCTGTAGGCACTGCATGACATGGGTGAACTTACGTGAAGACATAACATGCATACACATAAAATTTTTAAAAAATTTTAAAGAATGATAAAAAGAACACGATGTGTTTTGCAATATGAGAAGGTAAATAAAACTGAGAATAATTTTTATATACCCTTAGGATCATTAATGTTAGTTTTCTATGTGTTGCTATAAAAAATTATCAAAGACTGGTTCCTCTGTACACATAAAATTATTCTGTGGAATTTTACAGATAACTATATGTGCATATATCAATTGAGATATCAAAAAAATAGTAATTCCTGAATTAGGAATTACTAATTCCTAATTAGTAATTAGAACATATAAGACAGGACACATAAGATCTCTTCTGTCTAGGATAAATTTGAATAAAGATTTAAGAAAGGGGCTGGAGAGATAGTTCAGTAGTTAAGAGTACTGTCTGCTCTAAGGACAGGGGTCCATTCCCAGCACCCACATGGCAGCTAACAATCATCTGTAACTCCAGTTCCAGGTAATCTGATGCCCTCTTTGGGTCTCTTCAGGCATTGCACAATATGGGTACACTTATATACATGCAGGCAATACGTTCATAAACATAAAATACAAATAATAAAGTTTGGAGAGAAAAAAGATTTAAGAGAGAGCCTCAAAGATGGTTCAGTAGGTAAGGATGCTTGTCACCTGATGAACTGAATTCAGTCCCTGGACCCTTCATGGTGCAAGGAGAGAACCAACTCCCACAAGTTGTCCTCTGACCTCCATACATGTGCCACAGAACTTACACACACACACACACACACACACACACACACGCACGCACTCTCTCTCTCTCTCTCTAAACAGATGTTAAAAAAAAAAAAAAAAAAAAAAAAAAAAAAAAAAGAAATGAAATGGGGGGGAGAGCTGGCTCAGACCTGGGTTCGATTCCCAGCCCCCACATAGCAGCTAATAACTGTCTGTAACTCCAGTTCCAGGGTATCTGATGCCCTTTTCTGACCTCCTCAGGCACTGGATGACACGGGTGCACTTACATACATGCAGGCATAACACTCATACACATAAAATAAAAATAATAAATAAAAAAACAAGAAACTTGCTTTAAAAGCTTAAAGAAAAATATATTTTCTATCTTACCTTAACTATTCAAATGTCACAAAAGTTGGTAGGTGAACAAAAATGCACTGTGAAATGTTCCCTTTCAGTTTACAGCAGAATAACAAAGTGATTGATGGTAAAACTTTAATAATATTGAGCTACTTAGTTTAATAGATGCACATTACAAAAAAAAGACGTTTGTGCTATCCTTACTAAATATGTCCAAAGCTGTAATTTCTAGCAGCCCTTTTCCTCCGGGGACGCTCTGTACTGCAAACAATTGACTGTCCAAGCCAACTCATTGCTCCCAAATGAAACAGCACAATTTTAAGGGCAGCTCACCCATACTGATGTATATGTATAAATGTATTCACAAAAAATAGAGCACACCTTCTGCTTGTCAGCTTGCTATCATTTTGCTCTTCTCCCAACTCAGTAGTGGTTATCCAAACTGTGGTAAATTATATAGCTGTGTCCTTGATATCACTTAACCAACTCCTTAAGAAGCTACAACACTTGGTAGGGGACAAGATAGAGAAAAAATAGCTCACCTATTCATGATATCAAACACTTCTAATAAGAGAAATTCTGTTGTTTATAGAGAAATAAAAGCATTGAGTATATAGTCCAGTGTGGTGGCGCATGCCTTTAATTCCAGCACTTGGGGCAGAGGCTGATCTCTGTGAGTTCAAGGCCAGCCTGGTCTACATAGTGAGTTCCAGGCCAGCTACAGGGAGACCCTGTCTCAAAAGGAAAAAAAAAAAAAAAAGCACTGAGTATAAAATAAATTATACAGAATTTCTGAAGTGATCACACAACAAAATAAATTACCAAATAACCCATTTCTGGTATTAAAGTAAATTTATGATGCTTAGGTGACAAAAGAAAAATAATCATTTATAAGCTTATTCTCAAAAACAGCCATTACAATATTACAAATATTAAACCATCAGTAAGGCTCAGTAGGTGATATCTTACCCAAGTTAGTGGCCAGTTCAAAAATATAAGTTTTATACTATTACCCACAAGTATGTAATTCCTTTAGTATAAATATCAAGATGGAAGAAAAAAAAAAGACAATACTTTGGATAGTCTCCTGCTATTTTCCAAGCTTGAAACTACTCTAAATTAAACAGCATCTTTGAAGTCAACAAGGATATTACCTTAATCAATTATGATTTCTGTGACTATTACATCTAGCATTTTATGGCATAATGAATTTCTAAATCATCCACTGGCGATAAAAATTAAGTATGTACTGAAGTAATTTACCATGCAATAAAGAAATGTTTCACAATATGGATTCATATCAATGAGATCACTGATTCACACCAACTGTCATCATTTAAACAGAACCAAATGAAATTTTTTCCAAGACAAAAGTCTTACATTCCCATTTAGGAATAAAAAGTGAAATGAGAACACATTAACACTAAAATGTGTTACACTCACCTAGTTCTTGTGAACTTTGGGAATGGAATGATTTAAAACTATGTGGTTGATGTCCTTCCCTCCTTCACTTGCTTGAGTCTACCAAGTAAGAGGTAACTCCTGAACTAATTTAAATGACCTATAAGGTCTCTTCTTTCTAGGACTATTCAATTTCATTTAGTTATGTAAATCTGAAGAATTTGTGACTTCTGGGAATGTGTTAAATTCAGGTAATTAGGGCATCATTTTTCATTCAAACGATGTCATGAAATTTCTAAAGAGCCCCCAAGCTGCCTGAGGGAGTTAAGGTTACTTAACAGACTCTTAGAGTACTTACTGTATGCAGCATTGTTATAGGTGCTTTATAACTATCACCTCACATAGAATATTTTCAGTATGTTTAGAAACTAACCTCCTATGAAGCTTAATGATATGAACCGGCATTTATCCATGAATAAAAATGAACAACCATGTTTGCTCAGTCTTTGAATTTAAAATGATTCATCTCTAATACTAGACTATCCCATAGAAGCATGAGCCTAGCCATTTAATTCTCCTTGATGAAATGCTTGAATAGCCTTCAGGACCAAGCTCCTCCTCAGCCAAATCAAAAAATTGCAACGGCATCTAGAAACTACATTCCTACCACTATGGTCCCTTAAATCTCAACTGCTTGCATTTAGCAAATTTCCACATGCCTATGCACTTGCTATTCCTTTTTTAATCTGGCCAATCCCTAATTCACTCTCAAAATACAGTTCAGACAGCACCCCCACCCCACCTCCAGAAGGCCCACTCATGGTATTAAGTGTTGGATTTTCCCTGCTTCCCCAACGGTCTGTGATCACTTCCTAACTCAAGTGCAAAGAGTAATTGTTTATCCATACATTCATTTTCCCAGTTGTCTGTGAACTCCTTAAAGGTTACAACTTGTCTTTTATCTCTAAATCGAATAGTCTTACATTTAAAAAAAAAAAATGTTAAATAACACCCACGTAAATAAATTCCTTTTAAATAAATTAAGTCAACAAATGTGTATATATATATATATATATATATATATAAACATATGCATGTCTTATAAGCTCACAGGAAAAAAATCAAATTTTATTTCTGAAATATAAAGGGAGCTGCTAAAAAAATCTCTAGGTACCTAAAATGCCCAAAGTTTTATACATTTAATTACAAAAAATAATGATAATAATAGCAAGGGTCATATAAAATCAACACAATTTTCAGGTCAAATTATAGCTCTCTGGAAATCAAACATGCCTGAATGGCAAAAAAATAAAACCCTTAGATTCTTTACTGTAGGAAACACTGGTTTATGGGGACCAGGTCTTTGGAATTCTAACTGCCAGTTTTCTGTGATGTCCAGCTGCCCAGTAAACCACACTGACTCTCCAGGTGAGGCTGACATCAAGACGTACTAATGTTTCTTTGCACAGCAGTGATAATTCCTTGCTGTAATTACTTAGATAACAACACAGCAGCATTACTTCTGCTTCTGACCTGAATTAATAATCTATTCTGTTTAACCTAAGTTCTACCAATTCACTCATGTCTCAGCAAGCACTGGAGTTACTCGTCTCAGTTATGAGATTTATTCCTGAAGAGCCTAAGGTATCTTCTGCCCCAAGTGGAAAGGCCTAAGTATCAAAACACTGAAGTAGTACTTTGTAAACAGTGAGGAAAGAAAGAGGAATAAATAGCCTGTTTTTCCAAAGTCGTGGTTTTTTTCACCAACACAGAGAAGGAAGCAGACACTAAATAATCAGCCTGAGGCAGAGGCTCTGAGTTCCTAAGTTTGATCCTGTGGTTTCCTTTTTCCTACATCTTCACTTCTTTCTCCCAGAAAGTCTCTGTGACTTCTTTTAAAGCACTGTCAACATCAGCAAAATCCAGACTATGGAAAACTGTATAATTGGATAAAAGACTTCTGTCTTAATGAATAAATTACAAGGAAAAGAACAAAAATTTTTTTAAAAGACATGGATGGAAGCAACTATACATTAAAAGAGACTTAAATAAGACTTAAATAAACAAACAAATTGCAGTCTACAGGTTTATCTGAGTTTGGGCTAAAAGAAGAAAAGGAAAAACAATTATATATGTAAAATATAAACACACATACATACATATGATATTTCTGAGACAAATGAAAGTTGTTCTAAAAAGACTGGTTACTTCATAGAATTAAAGAAGTATTCTTTAAGGCCTTCTCCACAGGAGGAAATATGTGCCTGGTACTGTAAATCTGACCAAGGATCCATGGTTGGGAGTTCACATACCACAGGTGTGAATCTATGACTATTACTCTGCTAAATAGACATAATATCAATTGCCCTGTAAATTCCTATTTCTCCACCCATAAATTAGTGCAGGTCTTGCACCTCATGAGAGAAGTTTCTTTCTGCAGCAGACACTAGTGGTTAACATAGAAACTCAAAACTGATCAATGTGGAGAGATTATGTGTCAGTAGTGCTTAGCCACAAATGCAACACCCATATCCTCCCTCTCCAAGGCTCAGGAACCACTGTAGAAAAGGGGCAAAAAGCTATTAAGAGCCAGAAGTCAGAGAGAACTGGAACAAAACAGTGTCTTCTGACATGACAGGACTGGTGCATGCATGAATTCATAGCAGCTGTGGTTGCCTGCATAAGACCTGCACAAGATCAAGCTAGTGAACGTTCTGGCATGGATGGGAGGGGCTCATAAGCCCCCACCCCTAACTGAGGAGCTATAGAGAACTGGTACCTTCTGGCAGAGGGAGAAAGAGTTTTAAGGATGTGGTTCCTGGTAGGTCAGACACACTCCATGGATGGCAACATATCCAGGAGTATATGGGCAACACAAATTGGACTCAATTATTTGAAGGGAAAAAAAAAAGGACACAAAATTGGGAGGGGTGGATGGTGGGAGGAATTAGGGATATATGAAATTCTCAAAGAATTAATAAAACTATGTAAGGAATTATTCTTATTAATATGATAATACTTTAAGATAATCCTTACTTTTCAGAGTTACATTATTGAAATTTTTAATAAACAAAATACTATTTGCTTCAATGTGATAGGCTGAGGGAAGAAAATCATTAGGGTGCAGATAAAGTAAGACAAGCTATGTTATTAATCTCTGAAGCTGGGGTTCATTATATCATTCTGCCTGTGTGTCTGCATTTTTAAAATCAAGGGCTACAAATGAGCATGAGAGTATTCTGTCACGGAAATAATCCTAGCTAACTGAAAAATAACACAGAGATCCTCTACTTCTGCAGTTTTTCCATGGAAGGTCAAAATGAAAAAGGGAACTAGGCAGTTACCCAACATTAATTCAAATAACAAAATCCTTCATTAAACCTTGGCATATTAGGTTTTCTACTACAATAATTTAACTTTGATAGATACTACAGTAGCCCTAAATTTCCTACATATGTTAACAAAGTTTTAATGGAACCAAGTATTTGGCTATAAATACAGATTTAAATATTTCCTTTTCTCTATCTGTCCACACACATGAATAGCTTATTATACTATCACATCACATTTATCTTAAATTATTTTTGAATATATTTATGCATGTGAAAATGTTCAGCTTGTCTTTGCTTCAGTACAGTCTACAAAAATTTTCAACTACATAAATTTCAGATGTTCTTACAGATGGCTGAACTGCCTATCAGATTGATGCATACAAAAAAATTTTTAAAAATTTACGTAGTCCCAAAAGTACATAAAATTAGCAACTTCAAAATAATTCTCAAACATATCTGGGAATATGTGTTTTTGACTGATATTGATCTAAATACAGGTAGAGCAATAAATTAGATTTTTAAAAACAATTTATAAGTAACCAATACACAATATTGCCCTAATTACAACTGTGAAAAAGGTAAGGAAGTCCCCCTTTGTGGAAGTTAGATGTGAATGGGCAAACGTTTTGTGTTCACAAATCTAAGTGAGCAGGGAATTTTGAAATTCAGTTTTAGTTCGGGTTTCTTAGGAACCCCGAGTTTTCTTCCCTTCTTTCTACAGCACAAATTTTGGGTTATAAAGCCTTCTCTCAGGATTAAAACAACAACGATGATGATGCAAATTGTGCCCAAATACAATCTTCTTCCCCGGTGCACCTCTTTTGCTGGAGCAAGGGCAGAGGGTCTCGGCCTCCCACCCCTTCGCTCAGGTTACAGAGCTGCTAGAAGCATCCCTCCCACACAAACTCCCCTTCAGCAAAATCCTCCGTCTGTGCTTCTTTGGGTTCTTTTTTTTGTTTTTGTCTCCTTTTTTGCACGGGGAGCATCAAGCATGAGTCGCATTAGGACAGTGCTCATCTCACCACGTCTCCAGGGCAATCCTGAGCAAACGTGGGGTCCCAGGGCTACCCGGAGTACCACCTTCCGCACCGCGCCGCTCACCTGTCGGTCGCCAGGGTCGCCCCGCACCCGTGTGTTGAGCTTGTAGTGCCGAGTTTGGTCTTCGCCACCCGAGCGGTAGATGAGGCGCAGTGGCACGATGCTCTGGCGCTCCAGGAAGCGGTTTTCCTCGCCCCTCTCCAGTTCTGCCAGTGAGGCGTCTCCTTGCGGGCAGGAAGGAGAGCAGGAGGGAGTGGAGAGAAAAGGCAGAAATAATGACCCTGACCCACTCCTCCAACCTATGGTCCTGTATCTCCCCAAGGAAAATTCCCGACCTCCTCCCTCTAGGACCCCATCTGGGAAGGATGCACACACCAGCTGGAGAGCTGTGGTCCAGCTCATCTGAAAGCATCCAGGATCGGGCCCAGAAACACGGCACCCCTTTTCCTATCCTCATTCCTCTTCAGAAGAAAACAACCATTTGCCCCAAGGCTGTTAATACACCCTCAAACATTAACAGATGCTTCTTTTCTCATCGCCCTTCAAAAAAAAAAAAAAAAAAAAAAAAATAAAAAAAAAAAAAAAAAAAAAAAAAGACCTACCGCCCGCTTGGAAATAGGGATGCGGCTTTTGCAGAGGGCTCCAAGGAGCCCTGGAAAATGGTTCATCCCGAAGCCACGGCGGCCGGGAACTTACCTGCCTGGCCGCAGCGCGCTGGGGGGCAGGTCCCCAGGGCGCAGAGCAGCCCAAAGGACACGGCCAGCGCTGCCTGCATGGTGGCAGCGCTCAGCTCCTCATGCCGCTGCCGCGGGCTCCCCGCGCCCTGCGCTCCGCTCCCCGCCGCCCCCTCCCAGTCCGCGCCGCTGCCGCAGCTGCAGCCAAGCTGCAGCCTCCGCCGCCGCTGCCTCAGTGCTGCATTGTGCCTCGAGGGCGCTTCCGCTGGCGGGGGGAGCGAGCGAGTGCTGCATTGGGCGGTAGGCTGTAGCTAAGTGGCTTCTAGCGCCTCCCACCTCACGCCCGGGCACAGGCTCCGGCGGGCGGCGAGCGCTCGGCGGGGAGCGAGCGCCGGTGCGGAGAGAGCGCCGCAGCCCTGGACCCCGCGCTCCGCTGGGGCGCGCAGGAGAGTCGGCTGGGAAATGTAGTTCCCTCTCCGCATCCTGCTGGTTGTTACGACCATGCCAGACGGCCGCAACCTGGAGATCTCGAGGTCCTCCGCGTTTTGCAGACCTGAGGGAGGAAAAGCGCGCGTAAGAGGTCACTGCGGGCGGGTCTCCTGGCACCCCACCCGAGGCATCTGCACCATGCGGCAGCCGGCGTTCATCCACTTTGCCCGCAAGAGCTGTAGTGTTGCCTGAGTTAGTACTTACCCGAGAGCATTGTCCCGAGTACGTGCCAAGTAAATCAGTCGACAAAGACGGATTGAGGATGTATTGAGGACCTACTGTGTGCCAGGTAGTTGACAACCGTAAAGGACCTGAGTGTGAGACACCTATTCTCAGATGCAATTAAGAAAGCGACTTTTTTGGTAAGAATTTAACCAAGCCACTTTTTAAAAGCAGCTGTTCATTTCATTTTCTTTTCAATAAAGCGTGGGAAATGTGCCGGTAATAATACCTAGATGGGAGTGGTTAACTTAACCCAAGAGAATCAGAGGAAACCTCCCAAAGGTCTAGGCGGATTCTTGAGTGTGATTCGGCCCGGTTCTCCAGGTTGTGTCTTCTCTAATAATCAGCCAGCCTTGAACCTGTGCTGGAAAAACAGGAACTGTATTTTCTCAGGCTGCTTATCCTATCCCCCCCCCCATTACAAACATTGAAAACCCATGAGGATAAAAATAGCAAAAACATAATTGTTAACATAATTAACACTTGTGCATTACAGATTTTGAAATTCACATACACTGTCATTTGATCCTTGGATCAAAAATTTGGTCAGGAGACTAGAGAGATTGCTCAGTGGTTAAGAGCACTGGCTGCTCCTGCAGAGGACTGGGGTTCAGTTCCCAGCATCCACGTGGTGGCTAACAACCATAGATAACTACGGTTCTAGGAGATCCAAAGCCCTCTTTTGACTTCCGTGGGCATTGCACAACATGGGTGCATATATGCATGCAGGCAATACACTCATACACATAAAGTAAAAATAATGAATAAAGTATTTTTCAAAAATTTGAGAAGAGAAAATTCGGAACTAGAGCTGTATTTTCCATACCACTAGTCACATGGGGCTTCTTAACTTCAAATAAAATTTAATATTCAATTCCTCAGTCACAAT
This sequence comes from Nannospalax galili, assembly GCF_000622305.1. Taxonomy (NCBI): domain Eukaryota; kingdom Metazoa; phylum Chordata; class Mammalia; order Rodentia; family Spalacidae; genus Nannospalax; species Nannospalax galili. Next base: position 3,827,060 of record NW_008358866.1, on the reverse strand, counting down.
CTCCATATTTCATGCTCTGAACTCATGACTAGTGATTTCTGTATTGGACAGCAAGCATATACGATGTTTCCAAGGTCCCATGCTGTGGCTAGTCATAAGGCTGACCAGGGCCTGTGTGTCTTGCTTGCAGGTTTTAGTCTTTTCCTACATCTCCTTGGTGGAAAACTGTGTTTGGGAAACCTTGACTTTGATTCTGGTTCTATAGAACATACAGAAAAGCAGAATCCTCTGAGACTTTTTGCATGCTCATTTCTCTTTCCCTAGAAGAAGCTGGGAGGTGTTACTGTTTTGTTTTTAATCTCTTCCTCATGTGGTATGGACTTAGGTTCCTTCACCTGAAAATATGCTCCAGTAGGTCATGCCCTACCTAAAGTGTGTTATCCAGAGTTTATTACAATATAGGCTTGGTTTTATAAGCAATAATACAAAAGCAATCTCTCTTTTTTGTTGTTCTAAACTAAAGAATATTCTATCATATTTTGGAAACTACAAGTCATGAAGCTTATTAGCATTTAAAGAAATTTAAAGTCTTCAAATCAGTGAGATATTTAAGAATTTTATGTGGCCTGCAGTTGCCTGTAGCTTGAATAAGATTTCAGTTCTACCATTAGACCCTATTACAGGATATCCCCTTGTGGCTACAGTAGAAGAGAATTGGAGCCTAAGGACATAAGAAGTTATTCCTTTTCCTCACCTACACCATGGGCCCAAATTCCTAACCCAGTTCTCTTGGTTGAAAGAATAAGTTATGTAAGTTTTAAAATCATTACATTAATGTAAATATAGAGCAATTTTTCATTTTTAGGATGTTTGGACTATTTTAAATAATTTCAAATGCTAAACATATCAGCTTCATGTAATAAAAATTTAAATAGCTTTTTTAAAAGTTTGTCTTAACTTGTGCTGATACAAGAAAAATAGCACAGACTGGGTAACTTAAGTAACAAACATTTAGGGAATTGGGTTGTATGTAACTCAGTTTTGAATTTGACTCTTAGAACTGCAAAGCGTAACAAAATACAACAACCCATCAACAAAAATGAAAACATTTCTCACAGGCTAGAGGGGAGAAAATCCAAGAGCAAGGCAGATCCGGTGTCTGGTAAGGGATACTTTCTGGCTTATGGACAGCAGCCTTCTTATCTCTGTACTCTTATGTGATATAGCAGAGCTCTCTTTTCCTTTATTAGGCAGACACTAATTCAGTCATGGCAGTTTCACCCTCATACCCAAGGCCCCATCTTTAAATACCATCACAGTGAGGCATCAGTACATAGATTTTGGAGTGACACATTCGGTCCTTAGCAGAGGTTAAAAGATGCCACTTGTCATATTTGTAGTTCTGAAATGCTAGGTGTATCAGAAAACACTAATAAGTGAGAAATTATTTTTTCATTGCTCATGTATAGTGTTTTTGTATGTGTATGGATATGTGTGTAAGTGCATGTGCACATGTATGTGGAAGCTAGAAGACAACCTTGAGTGTCACCAAGTAACCTGGAGCTCACCAAGTAAATTAGGCTGACTGACTAGCAAACCTCAGAAATCCAACTGTCTCTGCCTCCCCAGAGCTGGAATTACAAGCCTGCTCTGTGCCCATCTTTTTAAACGGATTCTATGGCTCAAACGCAGATGCTCCTGTCTATAAAGCAAGCACCTTGCCAACTAAACTATCTCCCAGACCCTAAGTTATAGTTTACCTTAAAATTTTTATTTGGGGGGGGGGGTCCTGGAGAGAGACGGCTCAGTGGTTAAGAGCACTGGCTGCTCTTGCAGAGGACCCGGGTTCGAGTCCCAGCATCCACATGGAGGCTATGAACCGTCCTTAACTCCAGTTCCAGGGGAATCTGAAGCCCTCTTCTGACCTCCAAAGCATTGCACGACACAGGTGCACTCACATACATGCAGGCAATACGCTCATACACATAAAATAAAAATAATAAATAATTTTCTAAAATTTTTATTTGGTAACATATTGCCAATAACCACATATTCTTAGAAGACAAGTTTCTTCTAGTGCCTTACTTGCCATCACACAAAAAAAGAAAATTTAGAACAATTGAGTTTTTCCAAATAAACCATGAGCTGGGCGTGGTGGCACACACCTTTAATCCCAGCACTTGGGAGGCAGAGGCAAATGGATCTTTGAATTCAACACTAACCTGGTCTACATAGTGAGTTCCAGGTCAGCTGGGGCTACAAGGAGACCTTGTCTCAAAAAGACAGAAAAATAAATAAATAAAATAAACCATGAAACTCAGTTAAGTCAGAGAAATCCTTTTATTTATTATTTTTATGTGTATGAGTGTATTGCTTGCATATATGTAAGTGTACCTGTGTCATGCAATGCCCCCAGAGGTCAGAAGAAGGCATCATAACCCCTGGAACTGGAGTTACACCATGTGGGTGCTGGGAACCAAATCTGAGTCCTCTGCAAGAGAGCCAGTACTCTTAACCACTGAGCCATCTCTCCAGCCCCTTAAGTCAAAGAATTCTTACTCTGTTACAAGGTCCAAGAAACAAATGATTTTTCATACTCTTTCTGTTATTGCTCTTTTTTTTGTGGAAATGACCTTTATAAAATACTCTGGACAAATACTCTGGTTACCTAACCTTGTAACCAAAAAGTTAATCTCAGCTTGTTTATAATGTACACAAGTTCACTGGGCTATGTGCTCCTCTTGTGACTTGGGCATATGACCATGATCCTTCCTTACCCTGGATCCCAAATAATGTATGAATGTACCTGTGCATGTTGACATATCAAGTGCTGCAAACAGCACTTATCTCATTGAAAGCAATGAGAGAAATTGATAACATCTGTTGTGGTTGTGTGCGTGTACTGTTCAAAGTTAGTAGGGGCCAGAAGGAACATAATCCTTTGATAAAGGTTCATTTTTACTTCCCCATTTCATGCTGGACAAATTGTTTCAATAAAAGAAAGAGCTAGCCTTTGTTCTCGAGCACAGTTCCAAGAGAATTCTGGAGAAGTAGCTTCTCAGCAATTTGGACTTAAAATGAATGCTGAGTCAGGCTGTCTTTATTTAAGCATCGCCGTAAGGTGGAATCACATAATAACTGTTATATTTTTGTTTTTGTTTTGCTTGGTTGATTTATTTTGGAAGGACAGGTTCTCTTGTAGATCAGGCTGGCCTCAACTTTGCTATGTAGCCAAAGATGGCCTTGAACTCCTCAGCCTCCTGCCTCAGCATCCCAAGTACTGGACTAAGAGCATACACAACCATGTCTGCCTCTGTTATTTCTCTTTTCCCCCCATTGGTGTATATTCATTGTACATGGATCATGTTACAAAAGGACATTTATATACAAATACTTATGTTCTTCGAGCGTCTATAATATAGTTTCCCCATAGCCTCCACCCTGCGCTTTCATACCCCTCTCCTCTGTCAGTCACCTTTGTTCCCCCTTAGATACTTTCACTTCTGAGACCAAATTCTGTTTTTTGGTTTTTTGTGTGTGGTTTTGTTGTCTCATATTTTTGAGACAGGGTCCCCCTGTACCCCCAACTGGCCTGGAACTCACTATGTAGACCAGGCTGGCCTTGAACTCACAGAGATCCACCTGCTTCTGCCTCCCAAGTGCTGAGATTAAAGGTGTGCACCACCACCCCGGCTCAAGACTGAATTCTTTTAATATGACTGCATCCAGTGGCATCCATTTTCGTGCAAATAACATAACTTTGTTCCTCTTTGTGGCCAAAAAAGCAATTTTACTGTATAAATATATACCACATTTTCTTTATTCATCTGTTGATGGATACCTAGGTTTGATTCTGTGACTTAGCTATTATGAATAGTGCTGCAGTAAACTTTAATGTGCACCTGTGTATGCTTGTTTAATGTTTGGGAAATTTAGTCTGATGAATTTTTTAATTATTTGGTGGTGAATCAAAGAATGAGTAAAAATGATCATGCTATTTTTACAAAAAGTAAGGTTGTAGGCTAAACCTAAAATTTAAGAAATCTATATTTAGGGCTAATGAAATAGCTTAGCAAGTAAAAGCACTTGCCACCAAACAGGGTAACCTGAGTGCAGTATACAGGGTAGAAGGAGAGAAATGACTTGTCTCTGATTTCCATGAATGCACCATGGCATGTGTATACACAAAAATTAATTAATTAATTGATTGATTAATTTTTTGAAAGAAAACATGTTTTAAATATCATGAGATATCTAACACCAATGAAATAAAATAATGGTAAATATTCCTTTTGTAGTTTGAGAATGCTACAGTCTCTGTGCCTCTACACAAGGAATATGCAGTTGCAGTCACTCATCCCTGTGACCTTCCAGGAAAGAACAGGTAGCAATTTAGCTGAGAGAGAAAGCATTGCTGCCTGGCACCATGGCTCTCAGCTTACCCTCTTTCCTATTGCTGCAAATGTATTAAGAAGGCTTTCTACTATAACTTCAGATACAGTGTTTAATGACAGGAAAATTCTTTAGGGAAGATTGACATGTTCTAAAACTGGATCATGGTGATGATTGCCCAATTCTGAATGATTTGATGAAAAATGTTAAACTATGTATAGTGACTTGGAAGGCTTTTTTAAGGAAAATAAATTATGCATCAATAAAGCTATTAAAGGAAAAGGAGATTCTAAAGAAGGAAGATTCTTGGGCTAGAGCGATGGCTCAGCACTTAAGGGCACTAGTTTTCGCAGAAGACCACGTTCAAATCTCAGCACCCACCTGGCAGCTAACAACCATCCATAACTCCAGTTCCAGGGGATCTGACACCATCTTCTGTCCCCTAAGAGCATTGCACAACATGGGTACACTTACACATATGCAGACCTAACACTCATACACATAAAATAAAAATAAATATTTTTTTAAAAAGAAGGTCCTTAATTTAACCTAAAGTTAGGTTTCAGGTTGGGGAGGGGGGGCAAGTTCACAGCAAAGATAACCTCTGTGTTCTCACTGCTCTGAAAAAATAGCATTAAATAAAGGATTGAACAGAAGATTGATTGATAATATGACAAAAAGAAAAGGTTTTGCTGGTGCCAGACACATGTCAGGTATCATTTTTAATTCTGAATAATTCTATTTTAAGGGTGAGCTAATTCTCTCTCTCTCTCTCTCTCTCTCTCTCTCTCTCTCCATATATATGTTTTGTATATATACATATATATGTATATATATGGTAGGAATTATTCCTTTTGAAAGGGGGAGGTTCTGTGACATCAGAATGCTGATCTGCAACTGTATAATAAGCTATTTGAGAGTAAAGTGTTGGTAGTCACAAAGACTGGGTCAGAAGATTCAATTATACTGATCTTTTTATGTGTTTTGTAAGCCTCATATTAAAAATTGTAAATGTGTTCAGCAGTATTGCTACATCACATATTTTCTTTGTTGAAACAAGTTCCCTAACTCTGGCTTGCCTTAAACTCCCTGTGTACCAAGGATGGCCTTGAGCTTCTGATACTCCTCCTTCTGCCTCCTGAGTGCTGAGATTACAGGGGTAATCACTACACAAGGTTTCCTCACATATGTTTGACTAGAGGAGTCGCTAAAAGAATAAAAATGAAGTTTCTAATGTTTAAAACTGTTTATAAGGCCAGACATTCCCAGCCACTGTGGTTTCCTGCTTCAACAGTGCCTGAACCAAACCAGGGTGGAGCCCTCTGCCCCGAGAGGGCGGCTCCGAGCCACAGCCCTGTGCCACCTCCTCCCACTAGAGAGGCTGCCACCATGACCACCTCATCCACTCAGCTGTGCCAGAACTACCGCATCCAGTTACAGGGCTCGGAGGTTGCCATCAACCACCAGATCAACCCGGAGCTCTAAGCTTCCTTACGTCTACGTGTTCTTGTCTTGTTACTTCGATTGTGATGATGTGACTTTGAAGAACTTTGCCAAATACCTTGTCAACCAATGTCCTGAGGAACATCTGAGAAACTGATGAAGCCGTAGAACCAGCCAGGTGACTGGATTTACCTACAGGATATCAAGAAACCAGACCCAGATGACTGGGAGAGCAAGCTGAATGCAATGGAGTGTGCCTTACACTTGGAAAAGAGTGTGAATCCATAACTACTGGAACTACCCAAACTGCCCACTGACAGAAATGACCCCCACTTCTGTGACTTCATTGAGACGCATTACTTGAAGAGCAGGTGAAATTCATCAAAGAACTACCTTGCTGCAAGAGGGAGCCCTTGAATCTGGCATGGCAGACTATCTCTTTGACAAGCACACCTTGGGACACAGAGATAACGAAAAACAGCTAAGCCGACTTCCCCAAAACCATAGACGGACTTCACAGGTCACCAAGGCAGTACATGCTGGTCGGGGCCACCTTTCCCTTTTCTGTGAGTTGTACCAAAACATCTGCTTAAGTTCTTTAATTTGTACCATTCTTTCAAAAAAAAGAAATTTGGAACCCCCCCCCAAATGTTTATAAACTTTAAAAAAGTCCTATTGAAATATAAATGTATATTCTCATCAGAAAGGAGAAATACATAAAAATGTGTTTGTATAAAAAGCTAAAGTGTTACATACATTATGATTTGAAATCTAAGCCAGAAAACTAAGTTAAACTGTGATTATCATTTTAAAAAATATTTTATTTATTTTTATTTTTATTATTTATGTGTATGAGTATATTGCCTGCATGTATGTGAGTGCCCCTGTGTAATGCAATGCCGAGGAGGTCAGAAGAGGGCATCGTTGGATTCCCTGGTCCTGGAGTTAAGGTTGGTTCATAGCTGCCATGTGGGTGCTGGGAATTGAACCTGGGTCCTCTGCAAGAGCAGTCAGTGCTCTTAACCACTGAGCCATCTCTCCAGCCCCAATTATCAAATAATTTTAAGATAATTTATATTTTCTGTGTGGCTAAGAACTAGCAGCAACATTCGAATAAAATAAGATAGGACTATAGTAAGACACTAAGATACTGAAAAGGTAATACATTTAATCAACATATGCAATTTCATAAAACAATTTCTCCAAGATGAATTAGGGTAAGGGCCAGGAAATAGTCTTCAAATCTTTTTTATGTATATTTTATTTATTATTTTTATTTTATGTGTGTGAGTGTATTGCCTGCATACATGTAAGGGCATCTGTGTCATGCAATGCCCACTGAGGTCAGAAGAAGGCATTGGATCCTCTGGAACTGGAGTTACAGATGGTTGTTAGCCACCATGTGGGTGCTGGGAACAGAACCTGGGTCCTCTGTAATAGCAGCCATTACTCTTAACTACTGAGCCATCTCTCCAGCCCCATCTCCAGACCTTTTTTAACCAGAGTGCTTCTGGAGTTACTTGTGTATGTGTTTCTATTCCTGTTTTATAACTGAATTAAATTAGAAATCAAAAGTACAAAGATAAATGGACCTTCCCTCAAAGTACTTAGTGATTAAACAACACAATCTAATGAACACATGACTCAAAGAAGATATCTTAAAAGAAATGTTTAAATATCTTGAACTAAATGAAAATGAAAATAGAACTTAGCAACTTTGGAGGTGTAGTGGAAGTAGCCTTAGAGGTGATGCCTCCATGTCCCCATTTTAGAAAGTAAACATATTTAAAGTGAACAATATAAATGTTTGTCTCAGGAGACTAGAAAAAAAGAGGAAATCAAATCCAAACTAAACAACAGAAAAAAAATAATAAACATTAAAGCAGTTGTTATACTCAGTGAACCACAGAAAAATGCCACAATGTAGTGATTGAATTAAGAGTCCATTTATTAGCTGGCAATTGAGAGTAAGCTAAAGCCAGAAAGAACTCTCGACCCAAAGGAGAAGCAGAGTAGGGTTAATAAAGCATAAAATCACAATTACATCATGCCAGAGGCACAGCCAAAAAACACAGTTATATTTTACCAGAGACAAGTCAGTTAACAAAAAGTTTCCAAAGTAACAAAATTTCCAAGTTTCAGTTAGACAAAGTTAAGCTTCTCAGAATTGTAGAAACAGTGCTCTTCCTGGTACTGTAGGTGCAGCTAGGTGAGAGTGTTCTGCTGGCTGGGGGGTATGGGCAGAGGGGCTAGGTGAAGCACAAAATGCAGTCAGCTAGAACAACATGGAGTCACTTTGGACAGTTTACAGTTATTTGTGAACCTGAAAACAGGAAATCAACAGAGACAATCAACAAATGCCAAAACAATAGCTCTAATAAACATCTAGCCAAATTAACAAATAGTAAGAGAAGACACAGAGTCTAATACTAGAAATCAAAGATGAGCTATACTGCTGACCCCATAGACATTAAAAAGATTGCAAAGGAATATTATAGAAAATGTTAAAGACACTGAAGAATAACAATACCCTTTCAAAACAGAACACTTACAAAGCCTAGATATATTGATTGGTAAATTCTACCAAGCTTTTGAGGGAAAATTTATACTAAATTCTCTGAAATTTCTTCAAGAAAATAGAAGCAGAAGGAATAGTTAATAACAGTAAGAGGCAAGCATTACCTTGATACCAAAACTGAAACATTATGAAAAAGATAAACTACAGGCCAATACCTCTAATGAGAATAGATGCAGAAAACCTCAGTAAAATACTGGCAAATGGTATTCAGCAATGTAAAAAAAGGAAAAATAGGACTGGAGATGTGACTGAGTTGATAGTGTTCATTTAGCATGCTTGAACCCATGGGTTCAATCTACACCACATAAACTCAGTATTGTCTTATATGCCTGTAATTATCTCAGCAGTTGAAAGGTGGAGACAGGAGGACCAGATGTTCAAGGAACTCTTGGCTACATGGAAAGTTGGAGGCCAGTCTGGGATACATAAGATCAGGATCTCAAAAAAAAAAAGTAAAGAGTGAGATTTATTCTAGGTGTGTTCTAGTTCAATATGTTAAAAAAAATCAATGTAGTCCATTATACCAACAAACTAAAGAAGAAAAATATTAAGATCATATTAACAGATGCAGAAAAATCATTTGACAAAATCTAATCATTCATCATGGTAAAAACACTCACAAAAATCAGAAATAAAAGGAAACTTCCTGAACTTGATACCATCTATCAAAAGCATAAATCTAAAAACATGCTTAATGGGGTTTGAGAGATGGCTCAGCAATTAAGAGCACTCACTGCTCTTGCAGACCAGAATTCAGTTTCAAGAGCCCACAAGGCAGCTGACAATCATCTGGGACTCCAGTTCCAGGGGATCCAACACCCTCTTCTGTCCTCTGAGGGCACCAGGTATACATGTATGGGTGCACAGACATACATGCAGACAAAACACACATGTTAAACATAAAAATAAATATAAAATTAATAAAAAATAAGAACATACCTAACGGTGAGAAAATAGATGCCTCTCTGCTAAGATCAAGTACAAGGCAAAGATATGTGCGCCCACCCTTCTGTTCAATATTGTAAGAAAGGATAGCCTTACCAACTAGTGGTGCTGGAACTGGACAAAACACATGCAGGAAATGAACACGGACTGAATCAACCTGTGGGAGACAGGCTTGAGCCTAGAGTGAAAGTCTTATTGACAGCCATACACCAGGCCTGAGGCAACAGCCCAACTGCTGGAGCCACAAGGAACGCCTTGTGGCATTTTGCTCCCATTGGCAGATCATGAGACTGATGCCTAGAGCTCGCCACTCCCTAATCACCACCCTTGGATACCTCACCTTTAAACTACTTGCTGTGCTGTGATTGGACCACTACCCCTATATAAGCTTGTGCCTTCCTGCAATACGAGACCTGTGTCACTGAACCTGGTCTCCTGTGTCTGAATGCGGCTCGGCTGACACAGTCTCCTCACCAGCCCTGGGGTCCGGACCGGATGACTGATTGGAGGAACTAAGAGAGCAGGAGAGCGGCCATAGCCAGAGGAGAGCAGCCACAGCCAGCAACCACATCAACCTTATACCTTCAATTTAAAAATAGACTCAAAAGCTGGGTGTGGGGGCTGGAGAGATGGCTCAGCAGTTAAGAATGCTTGCTGTTCTTCCAGAAGACCTGGATTCGATTCCCAGCACCTGAATGGCAGCTAACCATCTATACCCCGAGTTCCAGGGGATCAGACACCCTCTTCTGGCCTCTGAAGGGCATTGCACACATGTGGCACATTTAATTTTTTTTATTAATTAATTTGTTCTTTTATCTTATGTGTATGGGTGTTATGCCAGGATGTGTACAAGTGCACCTGTGTTGTACAGTGCCCACAGAGAAGAGAAGAGGGCATCGGATCCCCTGGAACTGGAGTTACAGATGGCTGTTAGATGCCATGTGCGTTCTGGGATTTGAATCTGGATCTTCTGCAAGAAAAACCAGTGCTATTAACCACTGAACCATCTCTCCAGCCTTGCATGTGATGCACTTACATACATGCAGGCAAAACACTCATACACATAAAATAAAAATAATAAAATGATAAAATATTTTAAAAGCTAGGTGTGGTTGCTCATGCCTTTAATCTCAACACTTGAGGAGCAGAGGCAGCTGGATCTCTGTGAGATCAAAGTCAGCCTTGTCTACATACCAAGTTCCAGGACAGCTGGGGCTACAGGGAGACATTGTCTCAACACCCCTCCCCCCAATAAGCTCGAAATGAGTTGTGGAATAAAGTACAAAATGCAATAAAATAAAATATCTAAAAATAACAGATTAATCCAACACCAGCTTCAAGACCAAATAATCATATCAATGACCTGCACAGCATACAACATTGATGTATTTTTATCTTGGGGGCAATCAACAGCTACCTAATTGGACTAAAAGCCCACTCAGTGAAAGGAAACTCATGTGTGGTACTGTAAACATACCCAAATACACATGGCTGGAGAGGTCATAAATGTTAGAGAAACCCCCAAACTATCACATCCTTAGACCAATGTAATTTCTTACTATGTGCATAATATGTATTCTTATATTTGCAGACAAAACTCATCACTCATCAAAGAAGCTTCTTTTGCACCAGACAGAGACTATTACTGAGTACCACAACTGGTCACATACAGACATTGTCTGTGAATTGCCAAGTCTAAGTAGCACATCTACAATGCAACCTCTACACCTAAAGCTCACAGAACATAGAACAAGGGGTAAAGAGAACACAAATGCATCTCCCAGTTTTCATCAATGAGGCTCTTTCATGCAATAGAGGACAAGGAACACAAAAGGTCACAAATGGCCAAAGTGTAGAGACTAAGAGTCTGCAGAATGCTGGTCCTTAGACAGGACTCCTATATTAAACTATACCCACCCAGGGCTCAGTGACTGTTTTGGAAGAGGGACAGAAAGATTTTAAGAGCCAGGGAGGAGGTGCATAACTATATGGAAATAGAGGTCTACAAGCTCCTCAGACCCTGATCATAAGAACCTACAGCAATGGTGTCAGCATGCACAGGACCCATGAAAACTCAAACAGACAAAAACCCAGCATAGAACTGGGGAAATGGACAACTGACTCCAATATTAGCTGGAGAAATACTGGCAACTGATTACTGCTGGGTGAGGAAGAACTAATCTTTGGAAAAACTTATCTTCCTAAAGTGAGAGACTCTAGATAGGCTGACTAGAGCTCAGTAGATGAACTTGGACTGAAGGATGTCTGGGGACACTAACTTGACACAATAGGCTTTAAAAGACAAAAGTCAGAATGTATGAATTCCGATGGGGGGCTATGGGAGGGCGCCAGTCGGGAAGGGAGTATAAAGATGATTAAGATTGATTGAGATGTTCTGTACAAAATATACAAAAATTCAATTAAAAAAGAAAGAAAAAAAAAGATAACAGGTGAAAACTTATCCAGTCTTGGGTTTGGCTGTGGCTTTTTAAATACAACACCAAAAGAATGATCCATGAAAAACCAAGTGATTAAATTTTTCAATGAAATTAGAAACTTCTGTGGGAATTGTCAAGAGAATGAAAAGACGAATCCCAAATTGGGAGAAAGTATTTCCAAAACACATATAAGGAAAAGATCTGGTATCTAACAACATACAAATAACTTGAAATTCAAAAATAGGAAAACAGGGCGCTGGAGAGGTTGCTCAGTGGTTAAGAGCACTGGCGGGTCTTGCAGAGGACCTGGGTTCAATTCCCAGCACTCACATGGCAGCTAACAACCATCCATAACTCTAGTTGCAGGGGATTCAACACCCTTTTCTGGCCTCTCTGGGCATTGTGTGTTCATGATGCACTTACATACATGCAGGAAAAACATTCATACACATAAAATAAAAATAAATTGTCAATTAAAAAATAGAAAAACAGGAGTTGGGAATGTGGCTCCGTTTATACAGTGCTTACTAAGTATCATTAAAGATCAGGGTTTGATCCCTAGCACTGCATAAACCAGCATGATGGGGCTCACTTGTAACCTTAGGATTTGGGGTGGAAGAAAGAGGATCAGAAGTTCAAGGTCATTCTCAACTGCATAGTGAGTTTGAGACCAGCCTGGGCTACATGAGACTGCATTGACCTCCAAAAAAACTCAACAAAACCCCTCTGGAGTGCTCAGATTATAGGCATATGCCACCATGGCCAATACTTATTTTCTAGTATAAGCATGTGATTATATAAATTTCCTTTAAATTTGCTTTAACTGAATCCCACAAAATTTAAACAATAAGTACTGCAAATTATTTTTAATTTTTTCTAAAGTCTGTATTTATGAATAGCTAGGAAGTTTTCAGTCATCTTTTAATGGCTTGATTCCATTGTTATCTGGGAATAGATTGTATGTTTTCTATTAAATTTTCAAGTTTCCTTTTATGGTCAGAATATGGTCTATCTTAATGAATACAGTACTGGATTCTGAGGGTATCTCATCAAAGGGACATGTATACATGATTACAAAAAGAGAGCTTATTAGCTGGTCGTGGTGGCACACGCCTTTAATCCCAGCACTCAGGAGGCAGAGGCAGGCAGATCTCTGTGAGTTCAAGGCAATCTGGGTCTACATAGTGGTTCCAGGACAGCTGGGGCTACAGGGAGACCCTGTCTCAAAAAAAAAAAAAAAAAAAAAAAAAAAAGACACACAAAAAAACAAAAGAATGTAATTGAAAGTTGGAAACTTTTTATCAAAGGAGCCATGGGAAAAATGAAGTCCCAGAAATAAGGGCTGGTGTTCAAAGATAATTGCTGATGTTAACATAAGATTTTCTCAACCTTTTAAACTGGGGGGGAGGGAGGTGTTTAAAAATAACTTTTTGAAGGGGGG
>NW_008358866.1:3747292-3813744 GCF_000622305.1 Nannospalax galili | reverse complement strand
AGAGAGAGAGAGAGAGAGAGAGAGAGAGAGAGAGAGAGAGAGAGCTATTGATTTGTAAGCACCACTGAAACCAGGAACCCAGCACCTGGTGTGAACTTATGGATGGTATGGATTTTAGAAATATGTAAAAAATTGGTGGCTCATGCTAGGTGAAATTAAATTCCACAGTACATGATAAAGGAAAAGAAGTGGGCATACTTGAGCAAATGCTTTTTTTACTGATTATTTTATATTAAGACCAGAAAACCCATCAGATTATTAAATTTCACAATATACCATTTTCCAAGGCCGACCATAGGCATACCTTTGAAGGAAGGAACCGCTACTACTAAAATATGCAGGGGTGGCTCTTTATACACTCATATTGACAATGTTGAAAAGGTAGACCAGACATCTGATCTTCAGAGAGCTGGAGTTAATAGAACATGGCACCCTTAAGAGCAAAATAGCTTGCCAACAAAATCCTCATTCGAAATTTACTATGAAAGTAAATCAGCCTTAAAAAGAGAAAAAAATCAACCTCAGGAAACTAGGGATAGTAAGTCCAGTAATAAATAACTCTTGATCTCTTCTTCTGTGTCCATGCTTCTATTTTTCAATGCAGAAGAAATTGCCTGGAAAAGAGACCATGTCACCTAGAGCAGGACCCTGCAACACAGTTCAGGTGCACATGCTAACTTCCCGACAGGCACCTGCCTGCATTTACATCAGTAACTGTGTACTGGGGTGGAACAGGAATGCCCAAACTCTTGTTGGCCATTGTCTGAATTACCAATGATTCCTGGCATCTAAGGCACCTGAATACTGGGGATATACAAGAGCAGTAAATAGAGTCCTAGCCAAGGTTTAGCCCACAGTGTTGTTTGATTTGTCTGTGAATGTATTACTAGGAGATAAATACAATCCCCCATATTGTGTCCCTAGTCTATAGGATAAGAACTATTAGAGAGGGGCTAGAGAGATGGCTCAGCGGTTAAGAACACTGGTTGTTCTTGCAGAAGACCTGGGTTCAAATCCCAGTACCCACATGGCAAATAGCAATTGTCCTTAACTCCAGGTCCAGGGTATCCAACAGCCTCTTCTATCTTCTGCGGGCATTGCACAACATGGGTACACTTACCTACATGCAGGCAATACACACATACACATAAAAATAATAAAAACTATTTTTAAAAAGAACTATTAGAGAAGAAAATTTTAAGTAGTAACTTTTGAATTGTCTCTACCCTTTAGCCAAAATAGTAAGTCAAAAGTAATAGCTTAAGCTGAGATAGTGGTGGTGGAAGTGATGGAGGAAACTAATGTCATACTTATAAAATATCTGAAACATATAGGGGTGGTAATATATTCAGGTGGATCGTTGGAAATGACAGTAGATCTGGATGGGGTGGCACACACCTGTAAGTTTAGCACTTCGGCAGCAAAAGCAGGAGGATTTTGGCAAATTCAAAACCAGCCTGGTCTACATAACAGGTTTCAGGCCAGTCAAGGGTATACTGAAACCTTGCCTCAAACCTAACACAGTACACCACCACAAGCTGCATTTACTAGTAGCCTTAATTGTAGTTGCAATGCCAGATGTGTATAATTCCTGTTACAAGTAAACGTGACATCTGTGGCTTGGTGTATAGTCACAGATTGGGAAAATGCCTAACTTTCCATATCGATCAGAAAAAGATTCGGAAACTGTATTCATCCATAGGGAAGAGATTGCAGTATAAATTTATGTTTATCCCAGTGCCTATTCTTTTCCGACCAGTATGTTTGTAATTTGAAGAGATCTGGGCCATCTAGATGCCATGGAGAATACTACATTAATCCATTACATTGATTATACCATACCTATTAGGCCAAATGAACAGATTTCACATTAGAAACTTTAATATAAAACATGTTTTACAGAGAGTGAGAGATTCCTGAACCTGCTCTGGGAAGTTAAGTTAGCAAGTGACCTGGCTGTCACATTACTCCCTCACTCTCATACCAATGTCTTCTCCTGTGGTCACAGTTACAGCTATAGTTCCATACTAAGGCCAACTGAAAATGAAAACCAACCAAAATTTAGTTCATGAATGGGTTGATGTGAGAGTACAAGATGCAAATAGATGAAACTGCCATATAGCTCTACTTGAGGGTAGCATTGAAAGCCAGTCATAAGGGCCAATCCCCATGGGCTTCTTCAATTGGTATACTTAGTTAACCCTTGTGTGGAAAGAGTTTAGAATATATTTGGACTTACGGGAAAGGAGAAATGACACAATTGGCTTGTAAAGAGCCTGGAAAGAGAAACATTGAGTATAAGGGGTAGAAGGTATGGGACATGTGGAAACAAGCATTTTCTTATTGTATGGGAATGTCACCAGGGGACATAGAGCAAAATGATGGTGCTGACTAGGAACAGAAGCTCAATTATGGATTCAATAACGTAGGTTTCTATTCACCAAAATCAGGCTTAATGTTCTTGTCAATACCAAATATCCATCTTCCTAGACACAAAGGCCAAACTGAGTCCCTGATATGGTACAGCCTCTTGAAGAGGCCAACCAGTCACTGGGTGACAAGATGATTAATTACCCTGGACACAGAATTAGACATAGTCTAGGTGTGAGTTTACCTTTTTGTTCACACTACCACTAATTTTTGCTTATTCTGAGACAGGATCTGGCTATACAGCCCAGGCTAGCCTTGAGCTCATGTTCCTCCTGCCTCAACATCTTTGGTGCCAAGATTACAGGCAAGTGCCACAACACTCAACAAACACCATCACACTTTGAGAGCATACAGAGGGTTTCATGCATTGGCATGACACTATATACAACTGTGTGTCAGACAAGAGGATTGAATGTACAACAAAGGAGGTGTGTGTGTGTGCAATGACCATGCCATCCACATCCAGAATTAACCAGAACAGCAAGGATATTATTAGAATGGCATGTGGTGTCATCTTTGAGTTTAGGACACCATCTGAAAACCTGTATAATTTGAATTCAAGATATTTTAGGGTATTTTAAAAATCATATGGAAGTTTGGGAACCATCAGGTGAAAACAAGAGTGTCTCCTTGCCATTCCTCTTGTGATCCTCTTGCATTTGTGTTTAGTAATTGAAATACTCTGTTGAATTATAAGCTACAACAGCCACCTGGGCATTTTGGTTTCCTTGTACAAGAGACACACCAAGGGTAATCAATCCTGATCCATCAATGAACAACTTAGTGCTCCAGGAGGGACAGGCAGAGGCATGTGAATCTCTGTGAGATGGAGGCCAGCTCCATCTAAAAAAAAATCTCAAAAAATTTTTAAAATTAAAAAAAAAACTTTCTAAGGCTCTTACTTAAAAAATTAGTATCTTCGGGCTGGAGAGATGGCTCAGCAGTTAAGAACACTGGTTGTTCTTGCAGAAGAGCTGGGTTCGAATCCCAGCACCCACACGGCAGCTAACAACTGTATGTAACTCCAGTTCCAGGGGATTTGACAGCCTCTTCTGAGTTCCACAGGCATTGCACGACACAGGTGCACTTACCTATATGCAGGCAATACACGCATATAGACAAAAATAATAAAATATTTTTAAAAATTAGTATCTTCCAATTAATTGAAAACTGTACTCAGGAATATAAAAACTTGCTAGATATCAATGAACATTTGACCTACTTGAGGAATGTATTACTTTTCTATTACTGTGATAAAACACCATGACCAAGGCAACTTAGAGAAGGAAGAGTTTATTGGGCTTACGGTTCCAGAGGGCTAAAAGTCCATCATGGCAGGGAGGCATGGCAGGAGGCAGGTGGAGCAGAAAGCTAAGGGTTCACATCTTCAAGCAAGCACAGGAAGCAGAAACAGAAACTGGAAGTTGGGTCAAGCCTATGAACTCTCAAAGCCTGCCTCCAGAGATGAATTTCTTCTAGCAAGAAGCTCCTGAAGCTCCCCAAACAGCACCACCAACTGAGGCCAAGTATTCACATACTTCAGGCCTATGAGGCACATTTCAATTCAAACTACCACAAGGAATAAATCCCAAAATTAATCAAAGTTTAGCAAACAGAAGTAATAATGCAATTCTTCTGTTTTAGATCTAGATATTTATGAGCTATGACAATTATAAAAACCAAAAGATGGGGCCTGGAGAAATGGCTCAGTGGTTAAGAGCAGTTGCTGCTCTTCCAGAGGACCCAGGTTCAGTTCCCAGCCCCCCATGGGGGCTCATAACTGTATCTACCTCCTGTTCCAGAGGATCTGATGCCCTTTTCTGGCCTCCACTGGCACTGTACACACATGGTGTACTTACATACATGCAAGCAAAACACTCATACACATCACATTTTTAAAAATTAATTTTTTAAATGCAAAGTTTGAAGTAAAATGAATTTTCAAAAAGATTATTATTTATTATTTATTTTGGTCTTTTTGAGACAGCATCTCCCTGTAGCCCCAGCTGGCCTGGAACTTCTTATGTAGACCAGGCTGGCCTTGAACTCGCAGAAATTTGCCTGCCTCTGCCTCCCTAGTGCTGGGATTAAAGACCACCATGCCCAGCTGGAAGATTATTTTTAATGAGAGCACGAAGATCTGGTTATCTAGTTACTTTATTTACTCTTTATAAATATATTCACAGTATCCCTTTGTTGAAAGAAAAGAGCCTTTGGTATTAGGAAAATAAAACATTTTAAAAATGTTCATACATTTATCCTATCAAATGTCTCATATTTGAAATTTATATAATAGAGCCATATATGTATTTATAAATATAAATGTGTACTGAAGCATATGATAATTTTAAGAATAAACCCAAACTGTTTTTAATTAAAGGAAACTTATACAGGTTTTACTAAATTTGATCATTTGGCAAATATTCACTTATTCAAAATAATTATTTAGGTATAATTTGAGACATGAGGAAAGCAGCAAAAGTATTCTGAAACAACTGAACTTACACTGTGCCACCAAAGCCAACAGCAATTTACTGTCAAATCAAGTAAAATCCACTATAAATAACACACAGCTATGTTTCTGCTCTTGACCTCTGCTCTCATGAAGGAACTGACAGCTTTCTTCAGTAAGTATAGCTGACCGTTATCTGTCTTAATCTGGTTCTTGGTTTATTATTCAAGACATTTTTTAAAAATCACATACTATTTTTCTATATTATTCAAAACTGACATATTTTTCTTGCATTGGGTATTGCCTTTTTAAACAAAATTATTGGCTTTATGTGTATTAGTGTATTGCCTGCATTATGTAGGTGTACTGTGTCATGCAATGCCTGCTAAAGACAGGTGTCAGATCCCCTGGAATTAGCTGCCATGTAGGTGCTGGGACTCAAACCCAGGTCCTCTGCAAAAGCAGCCAGTGCTCTTAACCACTGAGCCATCTCTCCAGTACTTTTTTTAAAAACATCATCCTTAACTAGAGCCCATTTTAGAGTGAGAGCTCTACAAGAGCAGCCAGTTTGAGCATTGCTTTTGATGACAAACTCCATCCCCTTAATTGCCCTGACACATCTAAATTTTTTGTATATAATTTGGAGGCTGCTTTCCTCAAATACTGTAGAGAAAATCAATGCTACTAATAAATGGCATAGATTAAGTACAAAGGCCTAAGCTCTTTTTCATCTAAGTTGTACAGAATCACTAGTGTATACAGGTCAACTGATGATGAAGAAATCAATTTCATTTTAAACTTTTTTAAAATTACGTTTACTTATTCATTTATATGATGGGGGCACATGCCATGGTGAACATGTGGTCAGAGGACAACATGCTTGAGTTGGTTCTCTCTCTCCACCAGGTCATCAGATTGGTAGCAAGGATCTTCACCTGCTGAGCTATCTCTCTGGCCCAGAAAGGGTAATTCATAATGAAACTTCTAGAAACATGACTGCCATACTACTTTTTGTATAATACCCTTAAATGACAATCCCATACGTAATGCAGTGTAAAGGCTAAACTGACCTTTCATTTCACTTTCTTTGTACTATCAGTCCTCTCGCTCCACTCCTCTCCACCCCCCTGGCAAGTAATGTAATCACAGCACATAGCATATATTTATCAGAGCACAGACACAGTATAGCTGAATGGTTGGAATATAACTAACAAGCATGCTCCTCCATGCCTTAGTTTATGAGGTGCTCCATTGCCTCATGCATGCTAAGCAAGCACTCTACAAACGGAGCTACATCCCTAGCTCAGGGGCCCACAAGTCTTGCATTTTCATGAAACAGCACTGGAAGGATTTTCTGAGACAAAGTTGCATACTTTAGGCCCAGGCTGACCTGGAACTTGTGGCAATCCTCCTGCCTCAGCATTGAAAGTGCTAAGGTTATAGGCATAAGCCACACCTTGCTTGGAATTCTGAAAAATGTAGCATAACTCACCTCAGTAAAAGCATTAATAGGAATTCATAATAAATTACATGAACTGTATTTAAACATATCCTTTAGCTAACAGAAGAATATTAACTACACATTCATCCTAGCAACTAAGTACTTGGAAAAAAAAGTTAAATTTTAATCTGGCAACAAAGCAATCCCATTATTTCTAGAAGTATAGGATTCCACAATAAAGTTGTGGTAGAGTGCTTGCCTAGCATTAGTAAGGCCCTAGGTTCAATCTTCAGAACTCAGAGAAAAAAAGAAATTTCTTTTTTTAAAAAATATTTTATGTGTATGAGTATTACGTCTGTATGTATGTAAGTGCACCCATGTTGTGCAGTGCCCATGGAGGTCAGAAGAGGGCATCCGATCCCCTGGAACTAGAGTTACAGACAGTTGTTAGCTGCTAGGATTTGAACCCAGGTCTTCTGAAAGAGCAGTCAGTGCTCTTAGCCACTGAGCCATCTCTAAAGCCCCCCCTTCCTATTTCTTGTTAAAAAGTAGGAATATTTTTGTCTTCATACTTGTGGTTTAAGTGTCCCCCACAGGATCAAGAATTTGAACACTTGGTCAGATGGTGGCACTGTCTTGGGAGGGTCACGGAATCCCTAGAAGTGCAGCCTTGCTGGAGGAACCACATCACTGGGGACAGCTTTGAGAGTTAATAGCCTTGCCTCACTTTGTTTTGCTTTCTCTACTGCCTTTGAAGATGTGAGCGCTCAGCTTTCTGCTCTGGCTGCCTTCTGTCATGCCCCCCCACACACACCATTATGGACTCTCTCTCTCTCTCTCTCTCTCTCTCTCTCTCTCTCTCTCTCTCTCTCTCTGAAATGTGAGCCAAATAAATTCTCCCTTTTATAAGCTGCCTTGGTCATGGTGTTTTGTCACAGCAAAAGTTAATACAATACTCACTAGGGGTTTCTACAAATTGCAAACATTAGAAACAATCCACTTTTGATTATTAGACATATTTTGAAGGTTAGACATATTTCTAAACTATGCATGCCACTATTGGCTTAAAAGACCATTTGCTCATGTAAAAACCTTTTGTTACAATTATATGATTTCCTTTTTTAAAATCATTAAACCACATTGTGGGTACATGCCTGTAATCCTGAGGCCTGGGAGGATAAGGCAGAATTGGATCAAGTAAGAAGCCAGAAAGACAGAGTATGAGACTCTATTTCAAACAGAGAAAATATTCAATCTTCAATTAAGCTTGAATGAAATCCAAATAGAAACCATTTTTAGACAGAGCCCATGTGTATAGTTCTAAATATTTTTGAGTTATCAAGCTCTATTTCTAGCCAATTATTTTTGAGCTATTAATCCCCAATTTCCAGTTCTTTCAGTGTCTAATCTGTTAAATTCTGCGTCCTTGCAAAGCCAACCATTTTTACTAGTGAGTTAAAACATTTCTGTGAAATATTTGTATTTGTATAATTCAGAATATGATTGGCATTTTTGAGATATTTGAGCAAGCTTATTCTAAAGAACTTTTTAAAATAGTGAAAGGCAGGATTTTTGCTGGCTTTCAGAAATTAACTTTATCTGGGTGTGACAGCACCTGCTTTTAACTCCCTGATCCCAGCTGACAGGGGATCTCAAGTTCTAAGCCAGTGTGGGCTACACGTTATCTCTGAAAACTGTTTTCTGCTGTACTTCTAGCTACTGCAAACAGTGGTTTTGAATGCTGTTGCTTGTTTGTAGCTACATTATTTAGGGTCCTTTTTCCCCTAACGTTTTTCAACTTCAATGCCATATGATTTATTTTCTATTTTGCCTGCTTGTATATAAGTGCACGTATGTCATACAAGGCCTATTGAGATCAGAAGAGGGTATTCCTAGAACTGGAGAAACAGTTGTTCACAACCATGTGGGTGCTGGGAACCGAACCCAGGACCTCTTCAAGAGCAGTCAGTGCTCCTAACTGTCAATTCATCTCTTCAGCCCTTTCAGTGCTCTTTGGAAATCAGAATTGCATTTATCATGTGTGTACTAGGAATTTGTTATCTGGACACTTTTGGTAAAAGTTAATATGATACCAAGTAAATTAATTTTTTTTTGTCTTTTTGAGACAGGGTCTCCCTGTAGTCCCAGCTGACCTTAACTCACTATGTAGACCAGGCTGGCCTTGAACTCACAAGGATCTGCCTGGCTCTGCCTCCTGAGTGCTGGGATTAAAGGTGTGCGCCTGGCTAGCATGTTACATCTTACCAAGTAAATTGATTTGTCTCCCTTCCATGTTTAAGGACCTTTGAGGATTTCTTCTTCAAGGTGCTTATGCCACATTAAAAATGTAAAGAAGCTGGGCGTGGTGGCACACACCTTTAATCTCAGCACTCGGAAGGCAGAGCTAGGCAGATCTCTGTGAATTCAAGGCCAGCCTGGTCCACATAGTAAGTTCCAGGACAGCTGGGGCTACAGACAGACCCCGACTCAAAAAGACCAATAAATAAATAATAAATAAAAATGTAAATATATCCTTTGATGAGCAAATATGAAAACCAAACTAGAATTAAGTATGAAAAGAAGGAATAAAGTTAGCTAAGTCTTAGTACCACTAGGTGGATGTACCATCATGGCCTAGGCACAGCATAGGCTATAATTCTACTTGGATCAGTGTCCTTGGCTAAGTGCCTTCTGCATAGCTCAACCCATATAAACTCTGCAGCCATAGTTGTCCTACACCATTCATTATCACTGTTCTGGGTTATCAAACATTTTAGACAATTTTTTTAAACCCAAAGGTCTCAAGGCAGGTCTTAAAGATGTTCTAAAAGTTTAGTGTCTAAAGTAGTAGTTCAAGCCGGCATGATGGCGCCCGCCTTTAATCCCAGCACTCGGAAGGCAGAGGCAGGCAGATCTCTGTGAGTTCAAGGTCAGCCTGGTCTACATAGGGAGTTCCAGGACGGCTGGGGCTACAGGGAGACCCTATCTCAAAAAGACCAAAATTAGTCAAAATAAAAATTAAAAGCTAAAGAAGGGTTCAGATTGTATTAAATAAACTAAAGTGAAATAACAACAAATAATTTGGAGAAATACAAGTTGAAAGGAAGAAAAACCTACAAATAATTTTCCAAGTTTCTAGATTTTGCACCCTCCCCCCAAATTCTCAAAAGTTTGCAGCATGGTATTTTAACATTGGAGGAATAGCCTCTTCAATTTACAGTGGTACTATTTTCATCCCAAATTGTTTACTATCTTTTGGCCTTATTTCAAAAGGTTAATACTATTGGGTCAGCAAAATGGCTTAGCACCTGCCACCAAGCCTGATGACCTGAATTTGATCCCTAGGACCCACTTGGTAGAACTGACTCCCATAAGTTGCTCTCTGACCTCCACAAGCATGTCATGGCCCGTGCAAGCCCCCTACTCCTATACACACAGAAATTAATACATGTAATACAAAATGTCACAGGTTAATACTGTTAACCAAAGTTAATTTTTTTGTGGTAAAACAAGTCCTCAGTGGTAAATGCTTCACTCCTATACAAACATACCCAAAGGTAAAAAATTCATCTTGGACTTGAATTTTTCCTGTTCCAAATTATTTTATGGTCAAGAGCTGTATCATATGACTCCTCATGTATATTATCATCTAATATCAAATGAGAAGTCATTTTTGAAGAAATTATTCTCAACATTATTTACAAAGAACAGCAGACTATATTCTGTATGGCAGGCTCTAAGTTCTTCCTTTGTTTTTGAGATAGTTATGTTTTGAATCCCTACCAATAACCTCATCTTGCAGTGCCAGGACATTAGCAGAGTCCAACTCGTTCAGTCTCAAGGTCAGTATTTCTAGTAACTTCCATAATCCAAACTTAGCAATCAGTACATTTTATCTCTTTCTACCTGAAATGTTTTAGATAATGCATTACCATGTAAATCTACTTTAATAGGCAATGGCACTTAATTTTATAGTAATCTTTGATATATTCAAGATTTTACCTGAAATTAGTTTTCAGTGATAAAGCAAATAACATTCACTACACCTCTCAAGATACAATTATGCCAATAGTATATAAATAAGTCACAAGTTTATTCTATTATCTGAATTAACTATTCAATTCTTTAAAAAATTATAAACATCACCTTTATTAATATTTACATATGGTTCTGTAAACAAAGTTGGCAAAAAAAAATCTCCTAAGAATCATATATATATATATAAAAATTTCAGGAATATAATCCTATTACTTCTGATAAGTACATTAAAGACTAAAATCCAACAAATGTAGAAGTTGAAGGGGAAGAGAAAAATGATAACAGATTACTTGAATGTTCTTCCTCCCAAATATCTAAAACATCACATATACCACTGTTTTCAGTGTAGCTTGTAAAACCCAAGAATTCTGACTTCTCCCCACTTGTCTGAAATAAGTCCAGTAAAGACTGTACTGGTGAGCTACAAATTCTGTCTTCTTCTTGTGCAGTAAGAAAGTCAGTTCTTTTTTTATCCAATTCAGCATTTGGTTCCAGATTTTCTTTTTTATTTCGCCCTAATAATATTCTCACCTTCCGATGGATTTTACTAGAAGGCAAATTATCCACAGCCTCGACGTCACATTCATTGGGTTCCTGAGGACTACAGGACTGAGTTTTGGTCTTCACTGTTAGGTGTTCTTTTGACATATTTACTGTTACCAGGTCAGAGTCATGATCAAATACTGAATGAAGGTCTGTTTCCTTCTGGTCTTCTGCTGGAAAATGTGGAGTGTCTGATGCCAATTTTGGTTGGGATGGGCTATTATTTGTACTGAAATAAGAAACTTGTAGCACACTTGGAGGGTCACCTACTTTTTGTTCAACATCATTTTCATCTATAATTAATTTATGTTCAGAAACATCATGACTACATTCCTGTTTAGTTTTATGTGGAGGTAGCTGTGTAAAATTCTGTTTTATGTCTTGTTCAGCTGCACCAAACATGCTTATTGTTTTCTCAACTCCTCTCAATTCATCTGAAGGGCAGGAGTTCAGCTCTGAAATAAGCACAAGCTTTGGCTCAGATTCCTGGATTTCTTGATGCAGGAAATTCTGCTTGGTCACCTGTCCTTTGTTTTCCCTCAAGCTTTTCTGGGAAACAGGCCGCAAGTCTAGCTTCTCTTTGGGCTCAGTCTTTTTCAGGAAATTGGCAGAAACAGGAGAAAGAGATCCAACACTGTATTTTATTCTTTATAAATAAAAAATAATAGAAAGTTAGAAATTAGGAAAACTATGTTTATTGTGAGTTACTTAAGAAGCCCACTTAACTTTAAAAATACCCTAATACAGAAATCTTTGACATTTTATCAAACTAACTTTAGATGTTTTCAAAATAAAAAAAAAAAAGCTGGCAATTCTAGAGTGTCTTTCTACCTACATTCTTCTCTATCCCAGATATAACCAATATCCTGAACCTGGTGTTTAAAACTAATTATGAAAAAAAAAAAAAAAAAGAAAACCCTAATTACATTAGCCAACAATGATAAGATATTTGTACCTGACTCTAATTTTATTTTTTATTATCCTGAAAAAATTCTTTAACTTCAATGCTTTATATTAAAGTACATTTTACTCATTTTTCTTATCAATGTAGAAAATAATTACTGGGAAACTAAAGGTAGAAACATACATTTATTTCCTATTTATACTCTGAAATATTTCCTATCAACATGAACTAGAAACTTTTGTCTTTTTTTTCTTTTCTGCTTTTTTTTTTTGACAGGGTCTCACTACGAAACACTGGCTTACCTAGAACATGCTATGTAGACCTGGATGGCTTCAAACTGGAACTCAGATCTGCCTGCCTCTGCTACCACATTTGGCTACATCTCTGTATTTCTAAAGATGACAAACTAATCTTTAAATTTCGTACAAATATTCAACCTGAAACCTTTTTTTTTGGGGGGGGGGGTGTTTTGAAACATGGTCCCCCTTTAGCCCTAGCTGGCCTGGAACTCACTATGAAGACCAACCTAGCCTCAATCTCAGAGATCTGCCTTCAGAGTGCTAGGTAAAGGCATGCACACCATGCCCAGCCTGAAACCCTTTTCTTTATGTAGTATCTTGTTCTTCTTAGGTTGCTACTTTCTACTGGACAATCCTAAATTATGTACAAACAATAGTTAACAGCTCACCAGTTACATTTTAAATTTCATAGCTCACTGTTTCAGTGAGCAATATACAATTTACCTATCTCTTCAACCAGAGTATTTTCCTTTATTCATATATTTTGTTTAAACTT
The DNA here is from genome assembly GCF_000622305.1 of Nannospalax galili. Classification (NCBI taxonomy): domain Eukaryota; kingdom Metazoa; phylum Chordata; class Mammalia; order Rodentia; family Spalacidae; genus Nannospalax; species Nannospalax galili. The sequence goes on along the minus strand of NW_008358866.1, from coordinate 3,801,141 downwards.
TAAGATTTCCTTGTGCCTAATCCATGAGGCCTGTGGTCCCTAAAAAGCAGATAATTCTAAAAGAGGAGGAAAAGTTCCCTTCAACAAATGGTTGGTAAAAATATAACACTAGTTCAATAGAACAGCTCCTAAGTTTAGGAGACCAACCAGAAGTAAAAATGGTACAGACAAAGATAATTAGGGGGATAATCGGGTCAAAAGTTGTATGTTCAGAATTTTACTGAAGCTTTTAAGAAAATTTTAAGTTCTCACAGTAGCCCTATATTTCCATATTAATAAATCAGTCATAAACAAAATATCAGAATATTATAGAATTATGGGTCTAAGAACTATTTTACATAGTTGGAAAACTTTGAACTTTGTAGTTAATTTTCAGAAACTGTATCTTAGTATCACATTTCAACTTCATGCCTTAAAATTAGTATAAAAATTATGAGACTGTGGGCTGGAGAGATGGCTCGGTGGTTAAGAACACTGGCTGCTCTAGCAGAGGACCCAGATTCAGTTCCCAGCATCCACATGATGGCTAACAGTCATTAGTAACTCCAGTTCCAGGGGAATCTCACGCCCTCTTCTGACCTCTGTGGGCACTGCACAACATAGGTGCACTTACATACATGCCAGCAATGCACTCATATAAATAAAAAAAAATAAATAAATAAATAAATAAATTGACAAGAGGACTAACTGACTATCAAAATATAATCATATAAAAGCATTTCTACAATTTTAGATTTAAAAGACTAATCTAGGATCCACACTGTAAGTGTGCAATTATTGTAAGTTGAACAGCACTGTATTCACACTTAAAGTCCAGTCAATGTCTTTAGTAAATATTATTACCAAGTACAGTTTAAGCATAATTATTTTGTCAGAATATAAACAAGATTTACTAAAGCTAAGCAAGAGAGGGTTCCTTAAAACTGCTGCTGGTTAACTATATAGCTTGTTGGCAAAAATCTAGCCCTTGAGTCTATCTTCCAAGTAAAGTTCTACAGCATCACAGCCACTTTCACTATTCAGTAATAAATCTGAGCAGATGCAACTGGCCTCTTTCAGTACACAAAAGCTTAAATAGTAACATTAGTATTAGCTCTTCAAAGAAAAACTTGTGCACCCCCTTTGGAAACCATAATGTCAAAAGGAGAACTTAATCTAAGGTAAGTATTTTTGGTGGTAGGGGGAAAAGGAGAAAAGAAGGTATCAGTTTTCAACCACATTTACGTCATTAAAAAAAAAAATCTTATTCCTCTAAGAACAAATAAACATTAGATTCATTTTTAGATGTTTAGTGTCATAAAAGAGCATATTACTCTAGTACAATTTTGGTAAATTAATTACCTTTTCTTTTTAGGTGTGTCTCTTTCGTATTCCACAAAATCAAAAACTAACTTAGACACAATATCATCAACAACTTGATACTGGTTACTCTGTGCAAAGTTTCTGTGTTTCTCACTCAGAAGGTGCTAAAACAAAACAAAAACTGCATCATAAAATTGTATGTTGAGCTAATACTTATTTCTGTCCAGGATTTTTTTAACATTTTGGTCACTAAAGCTAGATTTCCAATGACTATATCAATTAAAAAATCAAAATAACAAACCAAACCAGAACAAATAAATGAAAAAATCCAAAACAAAAATCTTTCCTAAACATCAAGAACTACAATTAGTGGGGCAGTTGGCTCATGCTTGTAATCCAGCACTTGGGAGACAAAAGAGGGAGGACTGCTGCAAGCAGTCTGGTTTACATAGCGAATTCCAAGCCAGCTAGGGCTACATAGCAAGACCCGTCAAGACAGACAGACAGACAAGGACTACATAACCTCGGTACATGCTAATACTTCTGGAAAACATCTTTCCATCTACTATTTCATATAATCACCACTAAGGAGGGCTTAGAGAATTAAATGAAGTCTTACAACTTGACATATATCTAGAAGATAGTTAAAAAACAAACTACAAGGGCTGGAGAGATGGCTCAGCAATTAAGAGCACTTGCAGCCTTCCCAGGACTCCAGTTTGGTTCCCAGCACCTACACGAGGCAACTCACAACTACCTGTAATTCAAGTTCTTGGGGATCTGATAGCCTCTTCTGGAATCCACAGACACCCACACACTTGTGGCATACACTCCAACACATACACATGGTTTAAAAGTAAAAACGGGCTGGAGAGATGGCTCAGCGGTCAAAAGCACTGGCTGCTCTTGCAGAGGAAACAGGTTTAGTTCCCAGCACCTACATGGCAGCTAACACCTGTCCCTAACTCTAGTTGCAGGGGATTGATGCCCTCTTCTGCCTTTGACATTGTACAGCACAGGTGTACTAATATACATGCAGGCAAAACACTCAAAATAAAAATAAATTTTTAACAAAGATTTAACAATAAAAACAAATCTTTACATATATATATTTTAATGAGATCCCCCCTCTTAAAAAATATTTGTATTTAATTAATTTATTTATTTATGGTCTTTTTGAGACAGGGTCTCCCTGTAGCTCCAGCTCACTGAGTTCTGCCTGCCTCTGCCTCCCAAGTGCTGGGATTAAAGGCGTGCACCACCACACCCGGCAAAATATTTTATTTATTATTTTTATGTGTATGTGTGTATTGCCTGCATGTAGGTAAGCACACCTGTGTCATGCGTGTCTGCAGAAGAGGTTGTCAGATCCCCTGGAACTGGAGTTACAGACGGTTGTTAGCTGTCATGTGGGTGCTGAGATTCAAACCCGGATCTTCTGCAAGAACAGCCAGCGTTCTTAACTGCCGAGCCATCTCTCCAGCCCCTTTATATATATAAATAATTTATTATTCTTATTTTATGTATGTGTGTATTGCCTGCATGTAGGTAGGTGCACCCGTGTCGTGAAATGCCCATAGAGGTCAGAAGGGGCTGTTGGATCCCCTGGGACTGGAGTTAAGGATAGTTGTTAGCTTCCATGTGGGTGCTGGGATTCGAACCTGGGTCTTCTGCAAGAACAGCCAGTGTTCTTAACTGCTGAGCCATCTCTCCAGCCCCAGTAAAAATAAATCTTAAAAAAAGCCTATAATAAATGCTGCAAAATACATACATTAAAAGACTCAGCTGAAGAAAATATCCAAAATGAGTAATAATTGCTTCATTACCCAGTGATCATAACAGAAGAAAGAAAATTAGTTTTCCTTTTAAGAATGAGTAAAAGTAAACTAGGCATGGTGGTGCATACCTTTCATCTCAGCACCTAGGACGAGGCAGAGGCAGGCAGGTCTCTGTGAATTCAAAGGCTACACTGGTATACACAGTGAATTTCAGGCCAGAGAAGACTACATAGTGCAACTCTATCTGAAAATAATGTTAAAAAAAAAAAAAGATAAACAAATTCATAGTTTAATTAACTCCTAGAAATAAAGCTTCTTCTGAATGAGATCTCTAGGCTAATTTTACCATTTGTCAGCTGACCAGGGTATTATACCCTAGAACATTCCTGTTTCCCCAGTTACAAGTAACTTAAAATGCTTACACTGTGACTCCATTTGCAAAACCCAGATCCTTCATTGGTCCCTAAGCAATGCAACCTGTGTATTTCTTACTTAAAACTTTTCACATTTGGGACTGGAGAGATGGCTCAGCAGTTGAGAGCACTGACTGTTCTTGCAGAGGACCTGGGTTTGATTTCCAGCACCCACATGGTGGCTAATAACTATCTGTAACTCCAGTTCCAGGGGACTCCGACGCCTTCTTCTGACCTCTGTGGGCACTGCACGACACAGGTGCACTTACACACATGCAGGCAATACACTCATACACATAAAATAAAAATAATAGAATATTTTTAAAAGTTCACATTCAAATTACAGATGTCCTATTGTAAAATGAGAAAATGACCAAAAATTCAAAACTGACGTCAAATTTGTAAGTTCAGAATGAGTTCATATTCTGGGAAGGGAAAAAAAAAATCATTTATTAGTAAAATTCCAGTTTTTAAGTAGGTTCCTCTGTGCATTCAGCTAGTTGCCTTACTTAACACAAAGGTCCTTTCTGTTTTTGAGACAGGATCTTCCTACAGCCCCAGCTGACCTCGAACTACTCTGTTTAGGCTAAACTGACCTCAATCACAGAGATCTGCCTGCCTCTTATCTGCCTGCCTCTTAAGTGTTGAGATTAAAGGCATGTGCCACCATGCCCAGCTTTATCACTTAGGGCTTAATTTAGATTTCTCTGTAAGTTAAGTAACCTTCTTATTTACTTATTTTCATTTTGGGAATTTGGGAGTTAAACCATATATTTCATACATGCTAAGCTCGTGCTTTACACTAAGCTACATCCCTAACCCCTTCCTCATCATTTATTACCATTATACTTTACTACCATAACAGTCATGCTTGTACACACACACACACACACACACATACACACACACACACACACACACACAAAAAAAAACCACAAAACAAAAAACAAACACCTCTATCTTCTACTCCAGCCATACAATATATAAAAGGTAGGGAATGTCTACTTTAGTTCTTGACCTCCAGTACTAAAAAAAATTGTGTATTTGCATATGTGTATAAGGCAAAGGACAACCTCACATGTCATTCTTTCCTCAGGTACTGTCCACCTGGAAATCATCAAGTAGCCTAGCAGACCAGCAAGCCCCAGGCATCAGCCTGTCTCTACCTCCTCAGCATTGGGACTTTAAAGTGCATACCACCATGCCTGTTTTTTTTATACAGATTCTGAGGATCAAACTCAGGCCCTCTGTAAGCCTTTACTGACTGAGCCATCTCCTAAACCCTCACAAATATTTACTAAACCAATCTCTTGGCATGGTAAAATTGAGTCACTGTGAAAGCTAAGATTCAAAAAATACATTTTGAGGGGTTTTTTTTGGTCAAAAATAGGGTTTCACTGTAGAGCCCCAAATGGTCTCAAACCCAGGATCCTTCTGCACACTGCTTCCCAAGTGCTCGGATTACAGGAGTAGGCTACCAAATTCATCTTTATTTTTGATGGCTAAGCAACATATAAATCAAAAACTGTAAAACACATTCTTAAATTTCACTCTCAAACCTACTTTCACAAATTTACCCTCTTTGCAGCAACCAGTGGGCAACTTTCTCATTATTTAGTTCCAATATTTTCTGAGCATCAAATTAGGATGGTAAATATTAAGAAAAACTAATTTTCTAGATTGTTCTTTTCACACAACACAAAGCAAATCTCCAGACCAATCAGTTACTTTAATTTAAAAATGATCTGAAGGGGCTAAAGAGATGGCTCAGCGGTTAAGAGCTCTGACAGCTTTGGTCTCAGCACCACATGACAGCTAACAACTGTCCATAACTCAAGTTCACGTGGATCAGTTGCTATCTTCTGACCTCCTCAGGCTGCATGACATGGGTACACTTAAACACATACAGGCAATACACTCATACACATAAAATAAATTTTAAAAAAATATTAAAGGGCTGGAGAGATGGTTCAGGGGTTAAGAGCACTGGTTGTTCTTGCAGAAGACCTGGGTTCGAATCCCAGAACCCACATAGCAGCTAACAACTGTTAACTCCAGTTCCAGGGGATCCAACGGCCTCTTCTGTCCTCGAGGGCACTGTATGACACGGGTGCACTTACCTGCATTCAGGCATAACACTCATACACATAAAATAAAATGTTTTAAAAAATATTAAAAATGATTTAAGTGAGAAGGGAAACATTTCTAAGATATTTTAGTTTCTGGGTAGTAATTTTTAACTAACTGTATTCCTTTATTAGATAAGCAAAACAAAACAAAACAAAAACCTGGTAAAACTACATTTGGGGTTATAAAACAATCAAATTCCAATTTAAGAATATAAAGTGAAAGCCAGGCATAGTGGTGTACACCTTTGATCCCAGAACTTGGAATTCAGAGCTAGATGAACTCTGTGAGTCCGAGTTCCAGGCCAATCAGAATTACACAGACACAAAGACAAATAACAAAACAACCTCGAAACAAAGTAACAACAACAACAACAAAGTATATTTACAACCCGATATGCCTTGGGAACTTCTATCACTGCTAGGTGCAGGCCATCATCTTGTACTCTTTGATTCTATCAGCCAGTTCTGGACTTTCCCCTGAATTTCCTATATCTACCATGTGTGCAATTTCCTGAGGCCTGAAGAGGGTGTTAGATCCCTGGAACTGGAGTTAAGCACTGTTGAGAGTTACGAGTGCTGGGAACTGAACTCAGGTCTTCTTCAAGAGAAGCCACTGCTCTCAACCAGAGTCATCTCTCCAGCCCCTCCCTTTATTTCAGTATCAAGAATTGCTGTTATCTACTTTTCTGTAGTTGCTACTTAAATGTCACCTTATTACTTAGGAATTTCCTGCGCAGTCTAAACAGCAACATCTCCATTCCGGTTTTATGTTTTCTTCAAGTACTGAACTAATATTGTCTATACATACTTGTTTTTAATCTTGTAGTTATCTATCTTCATTTTCCTCCCTTGTTCCACAAAATATAATCTTCACAAGGGTAGAAAATTTTAATGTTATTCACCCAGCACAGTGATGTATACATAGTAAGTGCTCAATAAAGGTCTGTTGAGTGAATAAAAATTGTTTTGCAATGTTCATTTCCCTCCTTTGGTTTCTTAAATTCTTAATGTTTCAGGCTACAGTTTTAATGCACTGGTCTAGCATGTTCAAAGCTCTGCGTTCAGTCCCCAGAGCCAGAAAACAAAGAGAAAAACATACTATTTATAATTACCATGTTGCAAACTATAATCAGAATAGTATAAAATTTAAACAGAAAAATATTTTTCAGAGTTTTAGAAAAATCAATTCATTAAGTATAAAATCACATTTACAGTTTCAAGATCCTCATATTTCTGTAAGCAACATTCACAATATCCTTTTTTTCTCTTCTCCTTCAACTGGAGTTGAACTGGGATTCCACCACATTTATCACCATCTGTATGAATTCTGGTAACAGAAAAACATGGTAAAAAAAATTAACTGCTAAACCTATGGAATAATTTTTAAAATTTACTATCTTAAATACCTTTAACTACACCTCTTTTTAAAAAATAGAAAAGTTAAAGACATAATGAATAGTCTAGAGAATACTTCAGATAGTTCCGGAGAAACAATACATTTTCATTATTTGCAAATATTTGGAGCCTCACTCCCCATCTACGATGTCTAAATAATGCACACTTAGATTCAAATCAAGTCTAGCACATGGGCAATAAAAATATACATGGGATCAGGCATGATGGCTCATGCCTTTAATTCTAACACTCAGGAGGCAGAGGCAAGTAGATCTTTGTGAGATTGAGGCCAGCCTGGTCTACATATCAAGTTTTAGGCCAGCTAAGGTTACAGGTAGACCCTGCCTCAAAATAAACAAACAAATAAATAAAACACACACACACAAACACGGGAAAAAAAAAACAGTCACAGGAAAAAACCAGTCAGGGCAATGACTATAAACAACATATACACCACTACTATGGCATGAAATACACCCCTTCAAGAAAAGTTTAAGATTGTCATCTAAATAATACTCCTAAGAATAAAGACCCAAAACCAACCTTAGTTTAGCCTGAGTTTGCTTTTGGATGCTAGATGGCTTATCTACATCAAATGGACTGCAAGGCTTCTGAGTAGAATAATTTATAAAAGGCATATTGGTCAGCTGAAGATAAAATGGCCTATAAGACCTAAAATAATAAAAAGACAAACACATGAGCTTCTCTCAGATAAAATAAAGGGTTTTTGTTGTTTTGTTTTTATTATTATTTTATGTGTATGAGTGTATTGCCTGCATGTATGTAAATGCACCCGTGTTGTGCAATTCAGCAGAGGTCAGAAGAGGGTTTTGGATGCCCCTGGAACTGGAGTTAAGGATGGTTTGTAGCCGCCATGTGGGTGCTGGGAATCAAACCCAGAACCTCTGCAAGAGCAGTCAGTGCTCTTAACTGCTGAGCTATCTCTCCAGCCCCTAAAAGTTTTAACTCTTATATTTCAAAACCATACAGTTCACCTCAAATCTGAAAAAAACAATAGGTTTGGTAAAGGTAATTTTCAAAGAACCGATTTGTAGGCCTATTTTTTAAACATTTATAGCAATTCAAATATTTTAAAAATATAACAAACTATTGTCTAAACTATTTTATTACATAATTTAGTCACATTAAGCATTCATCAACTTGTGAGATCCTTATGACCATGTTTCTCTAGAGTGCTCACCTTGCAAAACTGGAAACCCTACCCACTGAACAATACCTCTCTGCTCCTGCAAGGCCTTTAGCAACCACCATTGAATCTGACTCTTCTGTATGCTTCATGTAAATAGATAACGCAGTATTATTCCTTATTTCTCTTCAGATAATGTCCTGAAGGCTAATCCATGTTGTTGCACGTCACAATTTCATACTTAAGAAACCACATTATTGCACTGTGTGCATACACACATAACATTATCTTCCCCATTTTGTTTATCCATACATTTGCTGATGGACTGGGGTTGTTTCTATCTTTTAGTTATTTGTTTCTTGGATAGTAGCTATTCTAATGGATCTATAGTAATATCTTACTGTGATTCCGACTTGCATTTCTCTTTTCCTTTTCTGACAGAGGTTATTTACCTATTCTATATCAACCCCTTATATGGCTTGACCTCTTTGATTTACTGGGTTAATCTTTGTATTATGTTCTTTCCTAAGACGTACAGAAATTTAAAGTTGTGATATGGTCCAATTAAATTTTGGCCTGTATCTTTGGTGTCAGATCTAAGAACCTATTGCCAAATACGTTACGAAGTTTTCCCGTTTTCTTCCAAGAGTTCTCTATTTTTAGGTCTTTGATCTATTCTGAGTTAATTTTAGTACATAAAGGTCCAACTTTATTCTTTCTCATGCAGATACATAATTTCTCAGTCTTTTATGAAGATTGCTCTTTCCCCCATAGAAGGATCGTCTCATCCCTGTTGACTATCATTTGATCACAAAGGTGTAATTGTGTCTGGGCTATCTAGTCTAATCCATCAACCTGTATCAAATTATTGTTATATATTCATAACCTAATTTTGAAACAGGATTTTGCTATGCTGCTCAGGCTGGCCTGGAACTTTTAAATATTTCCAACTCTGCCTCCATTGTAGGCACGTACCATCACACCTTGGCCAGGCCTAAGGAAAGTTGCACTTTCCTTCACAATAATGCATTAACAATTTTTTTAAAGATTAATTTTACTATTTGCGTGTATGTGTGGATGCCTGCAGAGGCCAGAGGAAGGCAGTATCATATCCCCTGGAGCTAGAGTTACAGATGGTTGGGAGCTGTCTAACATGGGTATCTAGAATTGAATTCATCTTCTAAAAGAGCAGCAAATACTCTTAACCGTCAAGCAATCTCTCCAGTCTCCATAACACTTTTTATTTATTTATTTTTATTTTATGTGTATGAGTGTATTACCTGCATGTATGTAAATGTGCCCATGTTGTACAGGAGGAAAGAAGAGGGTGTCAGATCCCCTGGAACCAGAGTTACAAACGGCTGTTAGCTACCATGTGGGTGCTGGGATTGGAACCCAGGTCTTTTGCAAGAGCATCCAATGCTCTTCATCACTGAGCCATCTCTCCAGCCCCAATAACACATTTTTTTAAAAAGAAACTTTCAATATACCTTTGCCACCCCAATCAGTACCCAGGAGAATTAGCCAACCATGACCAAAGGAGAAATCAGAAAGTCAAGAGAAGGCAACCTAGTTGTTCCATTCCAAACTAACTTGTTTGTGTTTGTTAATTCTCATTTAGATTATCACAGCAAACCTAAGAGCGAGTTTTGGAAAGCTATTATATTACATGTCATATTTAGGTTTTGTATTTACAGGTAGTATCTAATAATTTTTCTGTACATTTACAGGGGAAGCCTTTAGTAGCTGTTCTAAACCATAAGGTATTGCATTTAGCCAGAGAGACTGATTATTTAAAATACTAAAAAATGAAATGGTTTCACAATTGGTCTGAACCAGATACTCCGAAAATAATTTATAAAAGGATCAAACTAAATTTGGCCTTTGAGCACAACCAGATGTTACAGGAACTAAAATATATTAGTGGGAATAACCTAATAAGATTTTCTCCTTTAATACTAACTCAATTTACATGATACACATTGGACTTGGATACTTACTGGCTCACATCTTCAACCTTTAGAAATGGCTTTTTGAGTCTTCCTGCTTGAGGACAGAAAACATGATTAGATATCTGCAAGCCATTGATTTTTTTTTCCCCCAATACCTTACATTATGAAAAAGAAAATCCTATCTACTTGAAAGGTTTAAGCCTCAGATAAATACTTTTCAGTATCACTCTCCCATCCCCAATTATCAGCTCTGTCCATATTCTCAGAATTTGTTTTGTTTTTATAACAGAAACGCCCTACTGTAGCCCAGGCTGGCCAGGAACTTCTCTTACTCCTGCCTCAGTGTTGGGATTATAAGTCTATGATGTCAACACAACTAGCCACTTAAGATTCTTAAATTGAACAGCATTTCCAAAGGTTCTATGAACAGGACAACTCTTTTATTTTTACTAAATTCTAACTTAATCCCTCTAATTGGGCTGGAGAGTTGGCTCAGTATGTAAGAACACTGGCTACTCTTGCAGAGGACCTGGGTTCAATTTCCAGAACCCACATGGCAGCTAACAACTGTAACTCCAGTTCCAGGGAAATCCAATACCCTCTTCAGATCTCTGTGGGCATTTCACAACATGGAGTGCACTTACACACATATGGGCAATACACTTATACACATTAAAAAAAAAAAAAAATCCCTCCAATTATAAACAACAAATCACAGTATTAGATTTCTGCAAAGCTATTTCAAAACTGTTTATGCTTATCACATTAAATGAACTTGAATAATTGCTTTTTCTGAGAATCTCATGAGCTGTTTTATCAAAAATATTTTATTATGTGAGTGTTTTATCTGCTTGTATGTAAGTGCACCACATGTGTGCAATGCCCACAGAGGCCAAAAGAAGGTATGGGATACATTGGAACTGAAGTGGGTCACCATGTGGGTCCTGGGAATTGAACCTGGGTCCTCTGGAAGAACAGAAAGCTTTTTCTTAATGGCTGAGTCATCTTTCCAGCCCCAGAATCTCATGAGTTTTTAAAGAAAGGTTTTAAAAGTATTAATTTGGGAGCTGGAGAGATGGCTCAGTGATTAAGTTACAACTTAGAGTTTGGTTCTAAGTATATACTAGACAGTTCACAACTAGGGAATATAGTCTAGGGAATCTGATGGCCTCTTCCAGACTTGGCAAGTACCTGCACTCACTGTTCATACATATGTGTACACACACAGACACATACAGACACACAAAATTAGTAATTTTAAAAAAATCTTAAAAATAATAATTTGGGGAGTGCAGTGTAGGCGCCACCAGGGTACTAGAGGGGGTCTGTTTTTAAAATGACCAAGGAATCCTTGAATAAATCATTTGAAGGACTTAGAAGATCATTCTATAATTTTTGGTGCTGTATTGAAGACCGAATCTAGGGCATCATGAATTTGAGGCCTTGACCGTCATATAATTTCTTCTGCTTTCTAGAAGCAAATCAAACATACTCAGGGATAGCAAAGCTACCGGAATACTTACTTCTTGCTTTTTGTATTCCAATACCAACTTTTTTCCCCTAAAAAGAAAAAAGGAAAAGATTCAATGAAAAATACTGGGTTTGAAAATAAAACAAAAATTGCAAAGGCAACTATTCAATATACTCAAGATATACTTACATAGGAAACATACTATATAAAAGAGAGGCATTTATTGTTTTTTTGGGGAAAAAAATCTTGCTTTTTAAAATAAATCCAACCAAATAAATAGCATTCCAGAACCTAGTCATTTCTATAAAACTCAATCCTACTTTACATTCTTTTTTTGGGGGGGGGGTGATACTGAACCTATGCCCTCATGCTCTTAGCCCTTGAATTCTAGATGTTTTAGCCTTTAATTAATGAAAGTAAATTAAGGAAAACGTACAGTTAACAAAATAGTCTGCCAATTCAGATCTATATGAAATACGTACCATACCCCGAGGGCAACCAATCCATTGACTGTAACTAAAAACTATGGACAATAAGAAATTATATGGGTATGTAAAAATTTTAAGGAAGCAGATTGTGCAAGGGGGTCAAACTTCAGTCATGAAGGTGGCAGAATCAGTGGCCCAAACTTCTTTCTCTTCCACTTGTGTCCTAGGGGTGTATTCCAGTTATAAACTGTAGTTATAAAGGTAGTACAGGCAGCTAAAATGAGGAAACCCTCAATTTCTTACTATAGGAACTAGAAAAAGGGCCTTTGTGGACTAAAGATTCAAAGAGAAATGCAAGGAAAGAGCAAGCTGAAGAAGGGACACCCGCCTCCCCAATTTGCTATACATGTTCCACATGTGTGCTAGGCTTAACCTTACATATACTACTGATAGTTCCAAAGTGGCAAGTATAGAAAGGGCTTTGAAAATGCAACTAAGATTTAAATCACTGTCCAAATCTTAGATTAACCCATATTATGTAATGTGTGTGAGACAACCCCAAAGCTGTATACAAGTCTAAAAACTGGAATAAGAACCACTATGCATCAACAAAAATTAAGACTGAATTTACAGTCTGAATAAAAGCGGGATGTGTACCTATTAAAACAACAGCAAAAACAAAATCAGCCTTGTTCAGCTATTATAACAGATCTAGAAACTAAACAATGTAACACTGACAATATCTTTTATGTAGTCAAAACTTGTGGGACACATAAAGAACCAAAAATGAAAATGATCAATTCTTAAGAAAAAAGGGTTAAGTGGATGCAAAGAATTTTGAAAGATACACACTGTAAACAAACACAAGGGGAAAGGTACACATTCTCGTTAGAAAATCTATGGAGCCAGGTGCACGTGAGGCAGTTAGAAGTCAAAGTCAGTCTAAGTTTCATAGTGAGTACCAGGCTAGCCAGAGATACATGGAAAGACTGCCTCAAAAATGAAAGGAAGGAAAGAGAAACTATTAAAAAAGAATCCAATAGAAATTGTAGAACTGAAAAAACAGTGTCCAAGACGTAAAATTTACTGGATGGGTTTAACACCAGAACTTAGATGACAGTGAAAAGTCAGCAAATGCAAAGATAAATGAATTGCTATTTCCAGTTGGAAGAGAAAAACCTAAATGAACAGTCTCAGAGATAGTTGGGATCAAGTCTTTACTGTTGTAAAAAGTACATTCTTCCACTCACAGAGCAAGCTGTCTATTACACTACTCAAGTCACTTAAAGACTGAATGAAGGAAAAGCAAACCACAAAAGAATTGTCTAAGAAAATAAGAGAACGAAAAGGAAGCTAAGAGATGAGAGAAATTCCAGAAAGAACAGAGAAATTATGGATTGTAGCTGGGAGAACCAACACAATGGACATAGAAAGGATTCAAAGTGATCTAGAAAACTGGTTAGCAGTTTCACACCTTGTCAGTTGAAAAGTGAAACTACTGATGAGATGGATTAGAAAGAGTGGGATATAGGATCAAGGGAGAACTTACTGGTTTTTTTTGGCTTTTTGAGATAGGGTCTCCTTACAGCCCAGCCCCAGCTGGCCTGGAACTCACTTATGTAGACCAAGCTGGCCTTGAACTCAGAGATCTGCCTGCTTGTTTTTTCTAATAGACAGAAAAAGGTTGACTTTATATAGAAACTTCAAAGGTGAAACCAGAAAAGAATGGAATATATGAAGGTATGGGAACAGAGGAATAACACAGTACAAAACCCAGTATGGTTAAGAAATGTCTCAAGCTTAAACTAACTAGCTATATGACATAACAAAATTTTATTACTCTACCATTTAGAGGAAAAGTATATTCTCTATGGTCCCAAAGAAGATTTTCTTAGGCAATAGGCTAATTTTTCTACAAAATAATAGTATCTATTTAAAAACAATTTAAAAAAGCTCCTCTCCCAGAAATGTATACTTCATGAATACAATCTTCAAGTTAAATGATATACAATTCAGAAATACGCACACATTACAAATGCATATCCATAGAAGAGGGGGTAGAAAGTTTGTAAGAGCCAGGAAGGAGGTACATAAGAGTCCTACAAGCTCCTGGGATTTTGCTCATATGAACCTATAGCAATGGTGTCAGCATGCACAAGACCTATGCAAATTCAAGCAGACAAAACCACAGAATTGTGGAAATGCACATCAGGCCCCAATCTTCATCGAAAAATTATTGGCAGCTGAATAACGCTGGGTATACAAGAGCTGATCTTTGGTCTTTTTGAGACAGGGTTTCCCTGTAGCCCTACCTGGCCTGGAACTTACTATGTAGACCAGGCTGGCCTTGAACTCAGAGAGATCCACCTGCCTCTGCCTCCAGAATGGTGGGATTAAAGGCCTGTGCCACTTGCACTGAAGGATGTCTGGGGACATTAAATTGACACGATAGGCTTAATGCAATGACAGAATGTATGAATTCCAGTGGTGGAGGGGAGACTATGGGAGGGTGCCAATGGGGTAGGGGGTATAATGATGATTAATATTAAAATGTTCTGTATGAAATATACAAAGTCATTAAAAAATTTACAAACAAACAAAAATCCAAATGCTTACCCATGAAATAGTCTGACAACATTTTTTACTTGGCAGGAAATTATTCATATATAAATTAAAAACCAAGCTATAACTTTTTAACAGTCGTTTAAAAATTAAGAAAAAACATACCACATCTCTTACAGAAGTACTTGATTTCTTGAGTACATACAACTCTTTTTTCTTTTGTTCAATGTAGTATCTAATGTCTTTATTGAAAGAAAAAGAAGGGCTTAAGATTAGCAATTTTAACTTTGGAGTTAAATAGTGATGGTTTCCTAGAATTGCAATAAATTAGGTGAAGGATTTACAAGCATAGGTACCACTTACATCAAAATTTTCATTAAGGGGCAGACACACGCATTTATAACAAATATTGTCAAAAGATCCTTACCATCAATATGAAGAATTTTCACGCCCCATGATAAGGCATTTGATAATATACTATTAGAAGGAATAAAATCCTGCAAAAAAAAAAAAAGTTTGTCTAAAAAATTACTGTTTAAAAGAATTAGCTAAGTCTTAATATCACTGAAGAGGTTATTCACAAAGGTCTCTAAAGAGTTACAATAGCAGTGAGGCTGGTGACCCGCACCTTTAACCCCACAGCTTGGGAAGTAGAGGCAGGCAGGTCTCTTGAGTCCAAGGTCAGACAGGGCTACATAGTGAGATCATGTCTTTAAAAAACGTTACGACAGTCATGAAGACCTTATTTTATCTATCTTTTGGTAGTTCTAAATCAACCCAACCCTAGTTAATATATTCCTATTTCTTTTTTGTTTTTGAGACATGGTCACACTACATAGTCCAGACCAGAATGGCTTCAAACTCAAGAGATCTGCCTGCCTCTACCTCCCAAGAGCCGGGAATAGACGCATGCACCACTACACTCAGCTTATTCCTATGTTCGTAACAATTTAATGTACATTGTGAGGCAAACATTCTAAGTTTCAAGTAATATTTCAAAAGGCCACAGATGGGAGTGTTTCTCCAGGAAGTTGCTTCTGTTTCGGGTAAAATGAGATGATGCTGCAACTTGGGCTTTTCCCATCAAAAGACAAGATGTCAAGAGTATCTACAATTTTCAGGTAAATTCTTTGGGGTATGTGGTAGTATGTTATCTGTGTAGTGTATGCAGTGCTGTATACATGCAGTGTGCATACGTATACATGCATGTACAGGCCTTAGGTTGTTGCTAAGTATCTTTCCTCATTCATTCCCCACCTTTTATTTTTTTAAGACAAGGTCTCTCACTGAACCCAAAGCTCACTGATTAAGGTAGGCTGGTTGGTCAACAAGCTTCAGAAATCCACCTGACCCCAACCCCGCCCCCCAAGCCTAGGGTTAAAGGTACCTGTTGCCATGGAAGGCTTTAACCTTTCACATAGATTACAGGGATCCAACTCAGGTCCTCATGCAGGTGCTTTACTGATTGAGCCATCTCCCCAGCCGCCAGTTAAATACTTATTATTTATTTATTCCATGTGTGCATGCCTATGTGTATGTGTCTGTGCATGTGTGCACATACCATGATGCCTGTGTGGTGGTCAGAGGACAACTAGCTGGAGTCTGTTCTCTCTGTCCATCATGTGGGGCTCAGGGATCAAATAAAGGTCACCAGTCTTGTCAGCAAACACTACCCACCAAGCAATCTTGCCAGCCCACATTTTTTTTTAAACTTCTGGTCTTTAGGAGATGGTCTCCCTGTAGCCCCAGCTGGCCTGCAACTTGCTATGTAGACCAGGCTAGGCTCAATCTCAGAGATCCACCTGAAGACCTATGCCACCATGCCTGGCTCATAATTAAGTTTTTAATAACAAAATATAGATGAGTTTGGTGGTGTATATCTATAATCCTAGCACCTGGGAAGTTAAGCTACATGGCAAGTTTGAGTCAGCCTTGTCTACATGAGGACTTGGCTCAGAAAATCAAAAATAAAAAAGCACAATATACATTGTGCATTTTCTTTTTTATTTCACACGGGGTCTCTAGTCCTGGTTGGCTTTGAACTAACTGCTTAGGATGGCCTTGAACTTCTGATACTCCTACCTCTACCTCCTCAGTGCCAGGATTATAGGCATACACTGCTATCTCAGGTTGATGATGTGCTGGGGGTTGAACCCTTACCTATGCTAGGAAAGCACCGTCCCAACTGAGCTACTCTCTGGCCCACACATTGTGAATTTTTTTAAAGTTCCTACTCACATGATCCTTGATAGCTTTTTCAACTAACAATTTTCCTCGGCTTAAACACACCTATAAGACAAACAAACAAAGAGTTGTAATATAGTGTTTCATCAGAGAAAATTTTAGAAAATTGAAATAATTAAAATAGATATATATTGTTTATATAGTCTCAATGGTATCAACAGAGGAAGCATATGGTCAAAAGTGACTTTTTAAAAAAAATATTTTATTTCTATTTTATGTGTCTAAGTATATTGCCTGCATGCATGTGAATGCACCCGTGTAGTGCAATTCCAAGGAGGTCAGAAGAGGGCTTCAGATTCCCCTGGAACTGGAGTTAAGGATGGTTCATAGCCGCCATGTGGGTTCTGGGAATCGAACCCAGATCCTCTGCAAGAGCAGTCAGTATTCTTAACTGTTGAGCCATCTCTCCAGCCCCCAAAAGTGACTTCTTCAGTGTCTTGGCAAGATAGACTATTGAAAAGTTCTTTTTTTAGTGGAGAAAAAAGAAAAGCAACTGGAAGCCCAAGGGAATACTTCTGCAGATGGAAATTAAATAGCTGGGTCCCACTGAGAATTTGAAATCAACAATTTTCGGGTCAAGATTTTAAATTTTCTGGCTTTGGTGGTACATTAGAGGCACATTCTAGGCAAACATTCCATTCTACCATTTATATCCCTAATCCTTTTTCTATCTTTCATTTTGAGATAAGATCTCACTAAGTTGGCCAGGTAGGCCCCGAATTTGCTATCCTCCTTCCTCAAACTCCCAAGGAGTTGACATTACAGGCCTGTGCCATCAGGTCTGGCTTAGTTTCTTAATAAACTGAAGATTTAAGAAAAATAAGCTTTATATGCTATTTTTGCAGCTTATTTCACTTTTTTTAAAGTAAGACACCATGAAAAAGCAGTTGAATTGCTATGAGCAAAAGTGAAATGGGAGCTAATCACTAGGATATTATCTTCTTACTTCACAAAGACATTAATGCACAAGCCTGCCTTGGTCTCTTCCTGTTTTCTCATTTCCCCTCCCTTTCATATGGCTGTAACTGATAAATTGACCAAGATTTTTAAATGGCAATTAATTATACTTCAATCTAACAGTTTAGATACATTAAACATTCTAACAATCTCTTATCCTAAGTATTTAGTTTGTTCTTCCTTGTGTAGTCCAACTTAATAGCAATGGAGTGACAGGAGTGTATTGTCAGTAATTCTTTAAAATGGATTAATAATTTTTTTCTTTTTTTTGTCTTTTTTGAGACAGGGTCTCCCTGTAGCCCCAGCTGGCCTGGAACTCACTATGTAAACCAGGCTGATCTTGAACTCATGAGATCCCTCTGCCTCCCAAGTGCTGGGATTAAAGGTGTGTATCACCATGTTCGGGGTCAAACAATAGATAGTTTATGCTCTGTGGGCCATATGGTCTTTATCAGAACTACTGAATTCTGCTTCGTGCATGAAAGCAATCCAGACACACAACAATTTACACATACATTTTCTATTTGCCACATACTGATTTTTTTCCTACCAGTGACTTGAATATAGTTTCTATTTTTTTCTTCAAAAGAATGAGTGGAAAAAAAAAAAAAAAAGAAAAGAAAAGAAAGAAATGGCATGCCCAGTGATACAGGCCTTTAATCCCAGCACTCCTGAGGCAGAGGCAAGCAGATCTCTGTGAAATTGAAGCAACACTGGTCTACATATCTACAGAGTGAGTTCCAGACTGGATGGGGCTATGGGAGACCCTGTCTAAAATTTTTTTAAAAATTAATAAAAATACATATAAAGAACGACTACTACCTTTTTAGTTGCAAATCATTCTTTTTAAAACATTTTATTCTTATTTAAAACATTATTATTTTTTTATTTTATGTGTACAAATACATTGCCTGCATGTAGGTAAGTGCACCCATGTCGTGCGGTGCTTGTGGAGAACAGAAGATACTGTTGGATCCCCTGGAACTGGAGTTATGGACAGTTGTTAGCTGCCATGTGGGTGCTAGGATTTGAACCCGGGTCTTCTGCAAGAACAGTCTGTTCTTAACCGCTGAGCCATCTCTCCATCCCCAAAACATTTTATTCTTATGAGTGTTTTGCATGAATGTATGTAGACATACCACATGTATACGATGCCTGCGGAGGCCAGAAGAGGGCGTTGGATCTCCTGAAACTGGATACAGATTTGAACCACCACATGGAGTGCTGGGAACTAAACCCAGGTCTTCTGGCAGAACACTCAGTGCTCTTAATTGTTGAGATACCTATCCAGCCCCAGCTGTAAACTATTCTAAAACAATATAAGCTACGCTAAAGTAGAAGTATATACTTTAGGAATCGGGTCATGACTATATTAAGGAAAAAAAAAAGAAGCTTCACATCTACAGTTTTGTAACTGATCCACCTAAGTTCTGTCAGCCTGCTACTGAAAAACCAGTCAGCTAGGGTGACACATACCTGTAAACCCAGCATTTGGGACGCTGAGGCAGGAATGCTGAAAGTTTGAGGTCTACCTCTCTGGACTATAGGGAGTTCCAGGCCAGACTGAGATGGCTACACAGTGAAACCTTGACTCAAAAGAAAACCAGCAGATCCTCTTTCCAAGAGCCTCATATCATATATAACACACTTACTGTGTCTGGAGACTTAAATGAACTTCCATCATGGCTGGGATGAGGTGAGGTAGTTTCTACAGTATAAGCAGACTCTGGACTTGGTACAGGAGAAATCCGACTCAATGTTTGTGCATACTTTGCTTCCTTTTTATTTGAAATAAGATAACTGATATCTTTGCTGAGAAATTCTTCAACTCGCTAAGGAAAAACAGTATTTTTAATAAAAAAAAAATCCATAAACCCATAAGCCATTTCAAACACAATGTACAGTATAAAATTCCAATATGATACATTTTAACACCTTACAAATTGGTGTTTTCTTATGCTGTATTTTTCTGAGCACAGAGTTCTGAGCAATTATAGTTGGTATTCCAGTAACAATATAATAATGACATACACTAAATGTTATGCTTAAGGACAGTGCTGGATAGCTTTGGTTGTCAACTTGAAACACCTGGGCTGAGGGAGTCTCAACTGGGGAACTGCCTCCATTAGACTGAACTGTGGCCATGTCTGTGGGGTATTTTCTTGATTTTTGAGTGACATGGAGGGCCCAGTATACTGGGGGTGGTGCCACCCCTGGGCAGGTGGTTCTGTATTGTATGAGAAGGCAGGCTGAGCATGGGCCAGGGGAGCAAGCCTATAAGCAGTGTTCCTTCAAGGCCTGTGCTCCAGCTCCTGCCTCCAGGTTCTTGCCCTGAGTTCCTATCTTGGGCTCCCTCAGTGACGAATTGTGACCCAACAGAAGTAAGCTAAATAAACCCTTTCCTCCCCAAGGTGGTATTGGTCAGAGTATTTTTGTCACAGCAATGGAGAAACAACCTAGAACAAGCACTTTATCCTAATTAATGTTAACATATACTCTCATGGCACTTATCTACATTTTTCACATATAAAACTGAAGTGACTTGCTTCAGGTCACACCAAAAAAACTTTCTATAATGATGAACTGTTCTTTGCCTACACTATGTAATATGGTAAAAACTTGCTTTATGTGGTTATTAACCACCTGAAATACAACAAGTGTGACCAGGCCACCGATTTTAAATTTCACTTACTGTTAATTTAAATAGTCTTAAACAGTTATTGGCTACTATATAATGATTTAGAACTTGGCTCTAAATATCTTCAAAAGCTTAAACATATAAGAGGAAAGGAATATTTACCCTCAAAAGTATAAGATTGTTGAAAGAAAAACTTTCCTCTTAATATGTTTTATATTAACATACTTACCAAAGTCAATGTTATTAAAGATCATTCACCATCCATACTAGTACTATTAAAACACATACTGCATAAATACATTATTTAAAATAGTAAATACAAAGTAGAAATAGCTAACATTCTAGGTTTTTAAGAGAAGCTCCATCTCCTACACATTTTACTATAATTAAGAGGCAGGCAGATCTTTGTGAGTTCGAGGCCAGCCTGGTCTACATAGTGAGTTCCAGGACAGCTGGGGCTACAAGGAGACCCTGTCTCAAAAAGACAAAAACAAACAAACAAACAAAAACCCAACAACAAAAAACTAAGCTGGGCACACACAATTAATCCCAGCATGTGGGAAGCAGAGACAGGCAGAGTTCCAGGCCAGTTGGGGTTAAAGGCGGACCCTGTCTCATAAAGACAAAAATGAATTAAAAAAAAAAAAAAAGTAAAAACCCAAAAAACTATTTCAACAATTTTATGTTTACAGTTCAATGGCAATACATATCTTTGTAGTGCTATACAACCATCACTATTACCCATTTCCAGAACTTTTTATTATCTCAAACTTTAACTCCTTTATTCCTCTATATCCTCAATTCCTGATAACCTTTATTCTACTTTGTTTCATTGAGACTATTCTGGAAACCTCAGTGCTATGGTTTGAATGCACTTAGTAAAACTGTTGCAACTTATAATTCCAATTGTGAGATATTACAATGAAAACTTTATGGTATTTGGAGGCAGACTCTTGAAAGTTTAATGAGGTGATAAAGGTTAAGATCAACTCTGATATGGTGGGGCTATGGCTTTACAAAAGGAAGAGATGTGGGACAAGAAGACTAATGACTGTATGCATTACTTTTCTTGTTGCTCTAACCAAATATCATAAGGGTTTATTGTGGCTAAGGGTATGAGGGGATATAATCCATACAGAGCTGGTATGACAGCAGGAGGATGAGGAACCATAAAGTATCTGCAGTCAGGAAGCTGAGGCATATTCTGGTATTCCACTAGCTTTCTCATTTTTATTCAAGTCAGAACTTCAGCTCATGGAGTGGTGCCTCCTCCTTTCAAGGTGAGTCTTCCCACCTCAGTTAAACTCCATGCAAATACCTCACTAACACACCCAAGAGTTTGTCTCCTAAGCAATTCTAAATCCTATCAAGCAATCAGGATTAACCAGCACAGTCAATATATGATAAGGCTCTACATCACCTTGAGACCCTGAAGAGCATCCCCATCAGTAAGACGGACCTTACCAGATGCAGATATCTGATACCTCCTAGTCTACAGAAGTGGGAACCAAATAAACCTTAATCCTTTATTACTACTTAGCTCGTGGTAGTCAGTTACAGCAAAAGCAAAGCACTACGGAGACAGTCTAAGCAGAATCTTTTATTGTCCTTTTGAGACATTTCTTTCACTTAGTAAAATATTTCTAAGGTTCATTCACATCGTATACATCAGAATTTCATACCTTTTCTGTGTACTATTCCATTTTATGTGTATATAAACATATATTTATATAAACATCTTGTTTCTTCATTTATCTATTGGACACTTGGGTTTTTTCTACCTTTTGGCTATTAAGAAAAATGCTATCATAAATATAGACGTACAAATGTCTGACACTCTACTTTTTCTTTTTAATTTTATTTATTATTTTTATTTTATGTGTATGAGTGTATTGCCTGCATGTAGGTAAGTGCACCCATGTCGTGCAATGCCCACGGAGGTCAGAAGAGGCTGTCAGATCCCAGGAACTGGAGTTACGGACAGTTGTTAGCTGCCATGTGGGTGCTGGGATTCAAACCCGATCTTCTGCAAGAGCAACCAGTGTTCTTAACCGCTGAGACACTCTCCAGACCCGACACTCTACTTTCAATTCTGGATTTTGTTCTGAAACCATCCAGACTGTTTTACACAGCAACTGCCTCATCTTACATTCCCACTAACAGTGTACAAGTAAAACCATGAAAGTTAACATTTTATTTTCTGGTTCTTTGACAGTAGCTAATAGGTACCAGTATAGTTCTGATGCACATTTACCTCAAGATTAAAATGTTGTATGATTATTGGCCACTGGTATACCTTCTCTGAATAAATGTCTCTTTAGGTCTTTCACTGTTCATTATCTATTTATTTACTTACAATTAAAAATTTATGAGTGTTTGCTGGGTGTGTGGGTGTGTGTCCTGTGTGTTCCTGGCACCCACAGAGGCTAGAAGAGAGCATTGGAACAGATGGTTGTGAGCTGCCACAGTAGGAACCAAGCTCAGGACTTCTGCAAGATATCCTAATGGCTGTGCCACCCCACCACCCCTTCATATATTTTTAAAGTGAATTATCTTTCTACTGCTGAAAGGTAGAAGTTCTTAGTATATTTCTGGCTATGAATCACTTATTGGATATTTGATATACCATCTTTTTCTTTTGCATTTTTCTTGTAGGGGTAGTTATTTTGAGATAGGGTCTCACTATATAGCCCTAGCTGGCCTGGAACTACGTAGATCAAGCTGGCCTTTTACTTGGAGATGTTTCTGCTGCCTGAGTGCCAGAATTAAAGGCATTTCCCACCACATCCCCAGCTTTATTTTATTTTTTTGAGGCAGGGTCTTAGCCTAAGCTGGCCTTGAACTTTCTATATAATTGAGGATGACCTTGAAGTTCTGGGTTCTTTCAAGTGTTGAGATTACAGGTGTGTGCCATTGCATTTATTTACATGTAGTGCTAGGGACTGAGCCTAGGGCTTCATGTATGCTAAGTAAGCACTCTACCAACTGAGCTACAGGGCTGATATACAAAATATTTTCTACCATTCTGTTGGTTTTGTTAATATCCTGAGTTTTTAATTTTGACTAAGCAGAATTTTTAGAGAACAAGTTTTCATTTGTTGCCAATGCTATATCTAAGAAATCATTACCAAATCCATGTTATGAAGAGTTTCTTCAGTATGTCTAAGAATTTTGCCTTTTATATTTAGATCTTGGATCCACTTGGGGCTAATTTTTGCATGTGGATATCCAGCTATCTTAAAGCTAGTTGACTAAATGCTACATCCTTTAGAAAAAAAACAATAACAACAAAAAAAACCCCAACCATAGTCAAGTGTGGTGGTAAAAGTCTTTAATCTTAGCATTCTTTAATCCTAGCACTCAGCACTTGGGAGGCAGAGGCAGGTATGAGATGGAGGCCAGCCTAGTCTACACAATGAATTCCAGGTCAGCTGTGGCTATAGGGAGACCCTGTCTTAATGGATCTCTTCCACACATTTCTCCTAGTTTTCCATTTCTTACAGATTGGGAGGGCTACAGAGAAGACCCAATGGTTCTGAGCACTTAATACTCTTGCAGAGGACCTCAGCTCAGATCCCAGCACACACAGGGGGCATCTTATAACCACCTGCAATTCCAGTTCCAGGGGCTCTACCTAGGGGGTCTAATGTCCTCTTCTGGCCTCCGTGGGCACCACAACATCTGTATACATATACAAACACATATAATTAA
Organism: Nannospalax galili; assembly: GCF_000622305.1. Taxonomy (NCBI): domain Eukaryota; kingdom Metazoa; phylum Chordata; class Mammalia; order Rodentia; family Spalacidae; genus Nannospalax; species Nannospalax galili. The sequence goes on along the minus strand of NW_008358866.1, from coordinate 3,777,014 downwards.
AAAATTTTTTTTAAATGTGAAAACACTTCCTTAGTAGTTCTGAACACCGTATGTTACACAGAGACAGAAAGACCCCATCTCACCATCCCGACAAATAACGCAAAAACAACAGGAAACTGAACCAATAAACCTACTACTGGCTGGGTTGTGGTGGTGGCTCAGGCCTGTGATCCCAGTACTCAGGAGATGGAGGCAGAAGACTGCAAGTTCCAGGCCAGCTGAGGTATAAAGCAAGACCCCACAGAACTCCAACTACTCCAAACAATGAAACAGTAAGAAAATCCTACTCACCATCTTTTGTAATGACAAAAAGGCCCTTTATAATCTGTAACGTAACTGTTTCTTGATAGTTCCCAAATCTAAATCTCAAGTTCAAGGTATGCTGTAACATTAGTAATTACACAAACAAACCTACAGTCACATACTTTAAATGTTTTTGCCAATATTAAGTATATACATTTTATTAGGTATATTCCTAATGGACTCTCAAGACTAAGCCCAAACATTATCTGTGTTCCTAATGGCAGAGTAAATAATTTTCATCTGTGTGTTCATGATAGCAATCTCTATGTCTATATCTATGTTGTATTATAAATTACTTGAGGATAAGATGGGCACAGGATTCACTTTTGAGCCTAGGAAACACAACACTGCAAACCATAACTCAAATAACTGTTCTGTTAGTTGTACCACAGTCTTCAATTTATCAGAAATCATTGAATCTAGCTGGGCCTAGTTGGGCATGCTTTTAGTTCTAGCATTTGGGAGACAGAGGCAGTTGGACTTCTATGAGATGGAGACCAGCCTAGTCCATAGCAAGTTCTAGGCCAGCGGGAATTAGAGAACCCTGTCTTAAAAACAACTGGCTGGGCATGGTGATGCACGCCTTTAATTCCAGCGCTTGGGAGGCAGAGGCAGGCGATCTCTGTGAGTTCAAGATGCCTGTCTGGTCTACCTAGTGAGTTCCAGGACAGCTGGGACTACAGGGAGACCCTGTCTCAAACAACAAGAAGCCTCTCCCCCTCAATTGTCGAATCTATGCCTTTTAATAGGCAAACACAAAATTATACCTTGTCATTATACAAGTTCATGACAAGGTTTATTTTCTGCTTGTCTTCAATTGTTTTATTTTAGTCTAAACTGTTTGGAAATGAGCCTATTCTTTTTTTTGAGATAGCATTCTATTATGTAGTCCAAGCCAGCTTGAACTTGAACTCACAATCCTCCAGCCTTAGCCGCCCCCAAGTACTGAGATTATAAGCAGGTGTAACAGCAACCCTGGCTCTGTGTCCTTTTTTTGTCCTTTTGAGACAGGGTCTCCTGGAGCCCCAGGTGGCCTAGAACTCACCATGTAGACTAGGCTGGCCTTGAACTCACAGAGATCTGCCTGTGTCTGCCTCCCCAGTGCTGGGATTAAAGGCACGCACCACTATGCCCAGCTTTTATGTCCTTCTTAAATGGTTTTGATTTAGGTACTTTTCTTACCACTATAAAAGATATTTCTCTACTATGTGAGAATTGAGTGCTAGGCAGTCAGTAGTTGGATGATCAGGAGGAGTCTATGCAGATGAGTAAGATAGTAACATGTTTTCATTAAGACTAGAATAAAACAAATATGTAAAGTGGTTGATTAAATAAAAACACTATTGGGGATGATCTGAAGCAAATAAGTAGTAAAAGATAAAACGATTTACATGAAAATAAAAATTAAGGGAAAACATAACCATTTAAAGGACTATTTGACAGTTAGTGTTTCTTCAAAATGAATTCCAAAATCTGTTCCTTAATGACAGTCTTCTGTTGACTCAGTAGCTCTCTCTGTATTATGTAAGTCATAAATATTCATATATCATTAAAGAAACTCTGTGGGTGGCACAGATTACATAGCCCCCCCAATAATCGTAAGTCAAGTTCTTTCTGATATTTTGGAGGGCAGTTCACTAGGGTCAAAGGAGTCTCATTTCTTTACACTAGATCACTAATTACAGAAAGTTTTGTCAAGCTACAAAGGTTAAAAAAAAAGTCTTTTTCCTTTGGTCTTTGACTCTGAACCTAGATTCTTACTGGTGCTATGTAAGTACTACATTAAAGAGCTACATGCTCCACCGCCCGACTCCCAAAATTACTATTGATAAATAACTGATAAAAAGTTTGGTTGGTATTGAGAAATAGTTACAATTTTTCAAAGTGAACAACTGTAACAATTACATACTATAAAGTGCTACTACAAATTTTTGTGTGTGACTGTTCAGTTTTCACTTACCCCTCCCAGATCCTTTATGTCTTTTTGTAGTTTCTCAGATATAGTGACAGAAGGTAAGTCAAGGTAAAATATTTTTCCCAAAAGTGGCTTATATTTGGATTTTTCTGGTCTGTTATCAGTTTTCAGAGATTTCAAAGATGCTCTGTTCTTTTCATTTTTATCTTGGATTCCACCTATGATTTAAAATACTCAAAATTAGGTACGCTTTATGCACGAAAATTTAACTGCTTCAAAAACATTCAATAATCTTACCACAGAAAGGAAAAAAATCATTAGCCATACCAATTTAAGTCACTAGAATGTACTTCTGATTATTACCATTTAAGATAAGGCAAAATGTCCCTTTTGTTTTCACAAATTCTGTATTTGAAACTAACAGCTGAATCAGCAAAAAAATATTCACTTATTTATTCCAGTCAATGTATTAAGGCGCAGAACTACATAAAGCCTTTCTGAAAAACTTTCTTAGGAAGTAAACCCCATGTGGGCATTTAATCAAGTTATTTATTGGATGTCAGCAGTTCTGAACACTAAACAATGATGCTTCAAATTTTAAACACTTACCTAGGCAAAAAACCCTGTTATCTAGAGTAAATGACGCAGTCCCCGAGGCTCACTTACTGACACCTCAAATTTTAGTTTCATAGTCTAGTATTATGAAGGACTAAATGATCTAGTTGTTATACTTTGTTCACATCTTAAGGCTAGCTCCATTTCACTTCTCTCATTTTGAAAGCAGACGAGACACAAGTAACTTCTTTCAACTTTTAGAACACAATCTGCATTTTAGTACCTGGTTACTATATATACGAAAAACGTCCTATGATCATCTTTTTTAATAAAATAAAGTGATTGAAAATGGAAATTTGATTCTGTTTTCCCTTGTCTATAATGTTGAAATCCGTGTGTTTCACATAAACATACCTTCCTTCTATTATTAGGATGAGCACCCCAAGCCCACCCTCCACCAAGAGGTAATTCCAAGGCCTGGCGGAGCCGCAGCATCCCTGAAGGCAGGAGGGCGGCGGGAGGTCATTCCGTTTCCAGCCCAGGCAACACCTGGAATTTGGGGTCGCGGTTAGAGCAGAGAGTTCCAGCGCCCGGTCGGGGCTCGGAAACAAAACACCGAGAGAAGCCTTCCGTCAGGCACAGAGGATAGAGAAGAACCGCGGGCGGGAGAAGTCTAAAGGATCCTCGGTGCAACCACGAGAGGAGGAAACCATTAAAGGGGCTGCGGCGGGGGAGGGGCAGCGTACCCGGGAAACGTCCTTTGCTATGGATCCTCATGGCCTCGGGGTTCATGGCAGCCGCCTGGCACCTACATACTGGGTCCGAACGCGGTACCGCTCCCGACGGGCACGAGAACGAGGCTTCACCGGTCCAGTTGCCTGGGAGGCCGCTTCCCCCCTTCACCCGCCACGGCCTGGAGGTAGGGAGGCGCCACAGGCAGGCAGAGCTTCTAGGCCGGCTTCGGCTCCCGGGCGCGGAGCAGGAAGGAGCACAGCACGATCCAGAAGGCCGCGGCGGTTGAAGATTTGAAAACGAGTCACGCGACCGGGGCGCCGATAGCGCGCCCCGCCCCTCGCGCCTCGCGCCGCGCCCCGCCCACTCGCGCGCGGTGGCCAGCTGCCTCCACCTCGCTCCATGTGCCCGCCTCCTCGCGCCGCGCCCTGCCCATCGGGTCGTGACTCCGCCCCCTCTCATCCCGGGCCTTTCTGCCCTAGACCCTAGCTTTCTGCCGTCCTCTTCAGGTTCCGGCGCTGCCCGGAAGAGTTCCGCGTGCTGCGAACTGGCCAAGGTAGTGGCTGCAGTTAGCCCCAGAGGCGGGCCGGCTGGCTTCCCGTATGCTGAGTATCACCTTCTGAGTTTGCTGGGACCACTGCCTTCCAGCCACCTCCTCACCAGGTACGCTGATTTTCCACTCATCAACTCAGCGGCGGCCCCTCCTCACGCCCGGAGCCGCAGAGCAAGGCCTACGGGCGACCCCTTGCTCCCATCCAGACAGGCCGCAGAGGGAGTCCCTGCGCCGGGGGTGGCGTGGACGGGGCCCACCCGAGTCTGATGGCTGGCCGGCCCCAGCGCTGTCCGAACGCTGTCGCACGCCTACTCCCCTTTACCTTTGTTCTCTACAGACCTGACCTTTTTGTATGTGTACAGTTTTATTACAGTAAGAGTGGAAAATGAAGTTTCAGGGTGTTTCATCTGTAAAACAGGAATGATAGTAAGATTGTGGTCAAGATTAATTTTGCTCTGTAAATGAGAAAAAGGCCTCACAAAAATGGTCGTGTATGCTTCTGCTTGTACTGCTTTTAAACATTATATTTTGTGCTGGTTTGCATTTATTAACTTTTGCCCATAATAGGCACTCATATTTTCAACAGGGTTAGGGCAAAGAGTCTGGTGCAACAATCATGAAGCCATCTGTGTTTATTGGATAGTTGGAGCTATTTGTAATTCCCAAGAGATGTCTGGGACAGGAAGGGGAAATACACATTAAGAGACATTGAACTGATGGATTTCAGTCATAGGATTTATGTATAAGCGATTAACAGATCTTGAGAAGTAGGGCGAAGTATAATTTGGGCAAATATTAAATATTCTAACTTCTATCTGGCAAATTCAAAGTATAAACTACAGAAAAAGCACAAGATTTCCATGTTTATGAAATAGTTTAAATGTTTGAGAAGCACTAATATAAAATATAATTAAAACTGGGGGGAGTGTGAAATTACCCAGCAGAGCATGTGAAATAAAAGTCATAGTGACAGGTAGAGGATGATAAAATACGAGTGAAAGAGATGGAGAACAGGCCATTGAGTTGGAAGGGAACTGGGAACAAAACTTACCATCAAAAGTCCAGGAGTTTGCGGGGCTGGAGGGATAGCTGAGCAGTTAAGAACACTGACTGTTCTTGCACAAGAGCCAGGTTCGAATCCCAGTACCCACATGGCAGCTAACTGTACTGACTGTAACTCCAGTTCCAGGGGATCCGACAGCCTCTTCTGTAGGCATAACACATAAAAATAATAAATAAAATATTTTGAAAAGACATTTCATTAAAAAAAAAAAAGTCCTGGAGTTTGCTTACAGCATTGAGATGGATCTGGGTTCAGTAAACTACATAGAGTTGGATAATTATGAAGCTGTTTTAATCTGTGAAAAGGGGGTAGGTAATATTTCTAAGCTGTTATGGTGATTGAATGCAACGTTTTTGAAAGCTTAGTACAGGCATAGTAAGAGCTCAGTTAATTGTTGTCATTCTCATGAATCTTATACCACCCCTTCATTCCCAAGAGAGTTCAAAAAAGGGCTAAAACACGAAAAGTGTAGGCATTTGGTTGTGGTTTGGGAGATGTCATTGACTTCATAAGTCAGTGTAGTAGGTAAGTGCTAGATAAAAACAGGTTGAGTGTAGTTTGGGGGGGAAAAAACATTGCCAGTATAGAAAATAGTGATAGAAGGACTGGGTTTTTGTTGTTGTTGTTTGGTTTTTTTTTTAAGGTTTCAGGATATGGGAAATATATAAGCATGTAAGCATGTTTCTCTTAAAAAATGGAAACTGGAAGTCCATTTTATGTTGTGATGAAAGATGAGTTACATTTCTTATAATGAGGTAGGACAGTAAAAGAGTTGCACCCTGTGCTGTTAGGCTTGCCTATAACTGCAATGTAGTTGATAATTCTGAGCTATGAATAAGCAAAAAAATCTACTTGCCATGTAGTTAGTAATTTTCTAATCTGTCAACCAACAGTACTTTTTTAAAAATGTTATTAGAAAGTGGGGCATGGTGGCGCATGCCTTTAATCCCAGAACTCAGGAGGCAGAGGCTGGTGGATCTCTGTGAGTTCAAGGTCAGCCTGGTCTACATAGTGAGTTCCAGGCCAGCTGGGGCTACAGGCAAACCCTGTCTCAAAAAGACCAAAACTTAAAAAATGTTATTGGAACTTAAATCTTATTAGCATAGGAAGAAGGATTTGATCTATGGCAGTAAAAATAGAAACCTTACTTAACATGTCAGTATTCAGATTTGTTTGTAAAAGAATGTGATTTATGTTAAAGCACATCTTGTTACTTTTGTTGTTTATTCTCTTTTTGAGATAGTCTTGGCTTATAGCTCAGCCAGGCCTAGAACTCATTATGGAACCCAGGCTAGCCTGGAACTTAACAGAGATCTTATATCATCCTCTGATTACCGGAATTGCAGGCGTGAACCAATACCCCTGGCCTAAAGTAGATCTTGAAAATGTGCTTGAAAAGAGTCCTTCAGATGAAGGGTTTACATTCAAGAAGAAATCAGTAGGGACAGTTAAGAAACTAGCTTAAAGAATTCTCTTGTGCAAAATTAAAGAACAGTAAGCAGGATTATGATATCAGGCATGTCTGATTTGTGGACCATAGGCTACATGCATTCTAAGACAGCTTTGTACAGTTATAGATAATAGCATGTCATGATGTCAAAAGTTTGGACTCCAACACAGTTATAGATAATAACATCATATCATGATATCAATAGTTTGGACACCCCTGGAACTAAGTGAACATCTGGCTATAAATCAAGAGAAATTAATTCACATAGTACTGGCCTATCCTTCAAGTAATTTTATGACCTTGGACAAATTCTAATTTGTTTATATGGTGCTTGGAATTGAAGCTTTGAACTTTACCACTAATCTACATTCATAGGCAAATAATAACTTTTCTATTCTGAAATTTCCTCATCTATAATTTATTATCTGCTCAGCCTACTTTACCACTTTTTGAGATTATTGAATGAGACCTAATCTGCCTTTTCAGATTGTGTCGCATAACTAAATATTTACTATATATTTTTTGAGTTTAGACAAATAAATACTTCTAATACAGTTAACTTTGCTTTTTTTCTTTCTTCTACTTAAACCTTTCTTGCCAAAAGGTGTTTTTTTTCCTAGTCATAACAAACCTGAATTAGATTCAATCTTTATTTATTGTTCATTTGAAGCCTCTACTAATAATTGTCTGTTTGATTCTTCTGTCAACTATTGATACATTATTTCTGAAATGTATTCTGTTCTTATTTTTACTTTTTGCATATTATAGTCTCCTTAGCCTGGTGCATTGGAGGACCCAAAGTTCTTTGAGGTTATGTTCTTAGTTTTCAGTGTGAAAGGTTAGAATTGGTCAGGAAGTCCATGTCTCAGTTAAGAGTGGGCTGGGAAACCAGGAAAACTAGCATTTTGAAATCCTTCAACAGTTTCAATGGAGGAAGGTTGGATTTTATAGCTGTCTCTTAGTTTCTGTGTTCATTTTTCTCTACTGTTTTTTCTCTGTTCTCAGTCAATGGGCAATTTCAGTTGGCCCTTTCTTCCAGGTTATTGATTCCTCTGCCTGCTCAGATCTACCTTTGAACCTTGTGTTAGACAACTCTCCATTAATGTAAGGAATACCTGTGTTAATTGGCTTATAGAAAGTGTTTTGGTTAACAGTTTTGGAGATACCAGTTCACAATTTTGATTGGTCATTTTGCTTTGGGCTTCTTGTTAGGCAGCATATCATGGTACCAGTGCTTAGCAAAACATTTGCCTCATGTCTAGGCTGGGAAACAGGAAGAAAAAAAGGCTAGGACCTTACTATCCCCTTCAGAAGAATGGTATCAATGGCTAGAAGACCTCCCACTATGCTCCATTTATTAAGAATTCAATACCTCCTGTAATACCTCTTTGTCTAAAACCTATAAAAGGCTTCCTCCCCTGCAATCGGGGCTCTCAGTTCAACTTGGTGGACGAATGCCATAATTCTTCCTTGCTGATTGCTCCTGGAGCCCAAGCTTAAGCCCAAATAAAGACTCTTTGTTCTTGCATTCTCTCTGGACTCTGTGGTGATTATTGGGGATCTGTCCACTGAGCACAACATTTGGGGGCTTGTCTGGGATCCCCAAGAAACCGCCCCCCCACGGGACCCCAGAGCGCTGAGTCTGCCTGATCCGATCAGTGAGTGTCTCTTGTCCTTGTGTCTTTTGTCTTTACGTGCTTCTGGTCTTTGAGCCCAGTTTGAGATTGCCTGTTGGAGGTCTAGGCGGACGCCCTGGAAGGCCCCAAGCCATGGGACTTGGGAGATGTCCCATACCCACCTGGTGGGGATTGGATCCCCTTGGTAAGTTTGGAAGGATGGAGTGGGTCACACCCGCAAGGAGGCGAGAAGCCATCGTCCTGCTTTCAGTTTTAGGCACCAATTAACAGTGTGTTATTCCTGTGTGCGTTTGTGCTTTCTGTTTGGTTTGTGACTCTTACTGTATTGGAAGAAATGGGACAGAGCCAAGTAACCCCTCTCAGCCTTTTCCAGGATCATTTCTTGGACTTCAAAGCCCAGGCTGATAGCCTGGGGTTAGGAGTAAAGAAAGGGAAGCTCTTTGTGTTTTGCAGGAATGAATGGCCAACTTTTGGAGCTGGCTAGCCTAAAGAGGGGACGTTCGACCTGCCTACCATCTACAGAGTAAATTATATAATTTATGGCCATCCAGGCCACCCTGATCAGGTCCCTTACATCACGACTTGGCAGGTTATGGTGGAGGAGCCTCCAAAATGGTTAAAGCTGTTCCTTCCTCCTCCCACCACTGGCTCAAAGCCGACTGTCCTCGCTCTACACGAGGATGAGTGGCAGAGAAATGAAACTAAACCCTCTGCCCCCCCACCTTGTCTTGTAAGGAGGCACAGGGGAAGAACTCCTGCTTGAGCCACCCCCCATCAGCCTGTTCCACAAGCAGAACCTCAGGACATTCTAGGGGAGGCGGAGGCAGCCCCACCCTAGGAGGCAGAAGGACACCCTCCCCAGACACAGAGGAGAGTCCAGAGGGAGCAGCCATGGCTAGAGGCAGACTCTACTGTCCTCTCTCTCCAGGCCATGGAGCCCCTCACTGAATCAGGGGACCAGCAGATGCAGTATTGGCCATTTGCAACTAGCAACCTTTACAATTGGAAGTTACAGACAGCTAAATTTTCTGAAAAGCCCCAAGGTTTAATTGATTTGTTAGAATCTGTCTTGTTCACCCACCAACCCACGTGGGATGATATTCAGCAGCTTTTGCAGGTCCTGTTCACCACTGAGGAGAGAGACCAGATTCAAGTTGAAGCCCGCACATTGGTCCCTGGGGTGGATGGGAATCCTACCACCAACCAGGCCCTGATTGATGAAGCTTTCCCCCTAGCTAGATCCAATTGGGACTTCAGTATGGCTGAAGGTAAGGAGAGGCTCCAAGTCTACCGCCAGATTCTAATGGGGGTTGTCCGGGCGGCCACAAGGCGCCCGACTAATTTGGCCAAGATTAGTGATGTACAGCAGGGGAAGGTAGAAATGCCAGCCGCATTTCTAGAAAGGATTTTAGAGGCATTCTGTACCTATACTCCCATGGACCCAGAAGCTCCTGAAAATAAAAATGCAGTGATCCTGGCCTTTGTGAACCAGTCAGCACCCGATATTAGGTGCAAATTGCAGAAATTGGACAGACTGGCCGATAAAACCTTGCCAGAACTTCTGGCGGTGGCTGAGAAAGTTTACAATCACCAAGAGAGTCCTGAGGACAAACAGGCCTGGGTCGCCGCCGCTGCCAGCGCCAAGCAGACCCACGACTTTGCCAAGATTCTCCTGGCCACGTCGACCAGGTCCCCGGGTGAAAGAGAATGCCAGCTGCAACTCCTATCTGCTGAACAAGGTAGGAAATGCCCAGAAGGGCAACCAAAATTGCTGAGAAACCAATGCGCCTATTGTAAGAAAATGGGCCATTGGAGAAAGGAATGTCCAGAAAGACCGGCCAGACAGGAGCAGGTCTGCGAAGGAATACAAGTCCTGGAGCGTGGGGGATGGAGTGAATAGGGAGGACGGGGTTTGGATCCCTTCCCTGAGCCCAGGGTAACTCTCAGAGTGGAGGGGACACCCATGAATTTCCATGTAGACACAGGTGCTCAACATTCAGTGTTAACAGAGACCCAAGGAAAATTATCAAAAAAAAGTCCTGGGTACAGGAAGCAACTGGCATAAACCAATATTCATGGACCACCTTAAGGAAAGTGGACCTAGGCATGGGCCGGGTGTCCCACTCCTTCCTAGTCATGCCAGATTGCCCCTGCCCACTCTTAGGTAGAGACTTGCTTACCAAAATTGGAGCCCACATCCATTTTTCACCTAATGGGGTTCATTTAATAGATAAAGGGGGCCACCCCATTCAGGTACTGACCTTGCAACTGGAAGATGAGTACTGACTGCATGAAAGGCCTGGCCCACAGCCAATGTAGGAGACTTCTGTTTGGCTGCAGGAATTTCCCTTGGCCTGGGGCGAGACTTGGGGGGTGGGGCTGGCAGTCCACCGGCCACCCATCTGGGTAGAGCTGAAACTGGGAGCACTTCCTGCTCAGGTGAAGCAGTACCCCATGTCACATGAGGCCAGAGCAGGGATTACCCCACACATCCGGAGGTTAAGAGACCAGGGCATCCTAGTGCCCTGTCGGTCCACATGGAATACACCTGTCCTCCCAGTAAAGAAGCCAAACTCAAATGATTACCGGCCAGTACAAGACCTGAGAGAAGTAAATAAATGGGTCCTGGATATTCACCCCATGGTGCCCAATCCCTATACACTCCTGAGCTCTCTGCCACCCTCCAGGAGCTGGTATACTGTACTGGATTTAATAGACGTCTTCTTTAGCCTGCCCTTAGCCAAGGATAGTCAGCCATTCTTTGCCTTTGAATGGCAAGATCCAGAGGTCAGTTTCAACGGACAGCTGACCTGGACTCACCTGCCTCAGGGATTCAAGAACTCGCCCACTCTCTTTGATGAGGCACTTCATGAAGATCTGGGTGAGTACAGGCTGGAACACCCTCAGCTCACCCTATTGCAGTATGTAGATGTCATCCTGATAGTTGCTGCTGATGCTCTACTATGTCAACAAGGAACTAGGGATTTGTTGGCAACTCTAGGCAGGCTAGGACATCAGGTGTCCACTAAGAAGGCACAAATGTGTCGTCAAGAAGTGATTTATCTAGGGTACATTCTAAAGGAAGGACAAAGATGGCTCACAGATACCAGGAAAGAAATGGCACTGAAAATTCCAGGCCCCAACTCCCAGAGGGAGTTTCTGGGATCAGCAGGGTTTTGCCACCTCTGGATCCCAGGGTTTGCTGAATTGGCTAAGCCTCTCTATGAGGCTACAAAAGAGAATGAGATTTTCATTTGGATGGGGGAAAGAGAAAGGGCCTTTAATGAAATTAAGTAAGCCCTCCTGACAGCCCTGACTTTGGGGCTTCCTGATGTCACCAAGCCTTTCCACATCTACATAGATGGAATAGCAAAAGGAGTCCTGACTCAAACATTAGGACCCTGGAATAGACCAGTGGCATACTTGTCTAAGAAACTTGATCCAGTAGCCGCAGGATGGCCGCCGTGTCTGAGGATTATAGTTGCTACTGCCTGCTAGCCAAGGATGCGGATAAATTGACATTAGGGCAAGAACTGCACAACACCACTCCTCATGCTATTGAAGGAGTTCTCAAGCAGCCACCGGACCGCTGGTTGAGCAACGCCCGAATAACCCATTATCAGCACTTCTTAACCTTCCAAGAATTCAGTTCCTCCCAAGCACCTCCCTTAACCCAGCCACCCTGCCACCCAACCCCAACTTGGACATGCCCCTGCATGATTGCGCAGGGATCCTGAGCCAGGTACATGGGCTCAGAAGCGACCAGACAGATCGGCCACTCTCCGATGCAGAAGCTACTTGGTTCACTGACGGTAGCAGTTTCATGAAGGATGGGCCAAGGTATGCAGGGGCGGCAGTGGTAACTGAGACTGAGACAATTTGGGCAGAGGCTTTGCCTGCGGGGACCTTGGCTCAGAAGGCCGAGCTGATAGCTCTGACTGAGGCTTTTAGGCTTGGAAAGGACAGGCGGCTGAATGTGTACACGGACAGCTGATATGCCTTTGCTCCACGTGTGAATGGAGCCATCTACCAGGAAAGGGGGCTGCTCACAGCGGAAGGAAAAACCATTAAAAATAAACATGAAATTCTGGACCTGTTGGTGGCTCTATGGCTACCTAAGAAACTGGCTATTACCCACTGACCCGGGCACCAGAAAGTCAACACGCCTATAGCTTGAGGAAATCAGAGAGCAGACCGGGCTGCCAAAGAAGTAGCTTTGGAGGCTTTCCAGATTTTGCCAATCCAAGTGCCAGACCCTGCCCCCCCATCCTACCTGATCAGCCTCATTACTCCCAAGAGGATATGAAGCTGATACACAGACTCCCCATGACCCAAAAGATCGATGCTTGGCGGCATGCAGGAGACTGTAAAATCATTCTTCCAAATGACTTAGCCAAAGACCTCCTCACATATACATGTATCCACTGAACCACTCATCTGGGCACCAGGAAAACAGCTGCTCTTTTAAGAAATGCTCATTTAAAAGTCCTGAATCTCCACCCACTTGTTGATGCAGTCACCTCTGCATGTCTTAGTTGCAAGCTGACCAATGCTGAGAACCATCCTAAGGAACAAAAGGCTCGAATGTCGGGCTCTAGACCAGGGGCCCACTAGGAGATGGACTTTACAGAAGTTAGACCTGGGGCCCACTGGGAGATGGACTTTACAGAAATTAAGCCAGGCAAGCATGGTTACAAATATTTACTAGTTCTGGTAGACACTTTTCAGGATAGACTGAAGCCTTCCCCACCAAGCATGAGACTGCTCAGGTGGTGGCCAAGAAATTGCTGGAGGACATTTTACCCAGGTATATGGCATCCCAGCCCTTCTGAGCTCTGACAATGGGCTCCTTTGCTTCACAGGAAACCCAGGAATTAGCTAGGATATTGGGGGCGAAATGGAAATTACATTGTGCATACATGCCCCAGAGCTCGGGACAGGTAGAGAGGATGAATAGGACTCTAAAAGAGACCCTTACCAAATTAACCATGGAGACTGGCAGGGACTGGGTGGCTCTCCTTCCCTTTGCCCTGTATAGGGTATGAAACTCACCCTACTTGTTAGGATTAACCCCCTATGAAATCGTGTTTAGAAGACCCCCTCCTATCCTCCCCAGTCTAAGAACTGAACTAATTGCTGAATTTGATAACCAACAGTTGCTTGATTCCCTAGAAGTGGTGGCTCGGGCACATAGGGACATATGGCCCTGGCTGAAAGCTATCTATGAGACTGCTCACCCTCCTACCCCACACAACTACCAACCTGGCGATTGGGTCTACGTTCACAGACACCACCAAAAGACCTTGGAACCTTGCTGGAAAGGACCATACGTACTGCTCCTGACAACCCCAACTGCGGTAAAGGTAGACAGACTTGCCACCTGGATTCATCACACCCACGTCTGACTAGCAAGTTCCTACCCAGACAGTTGTCGCCCTCCACCAACCTCTGCGCCGGACCCTACAACATGGAAGGTCCACAAGGACACGGACAATCCCCTCAAGCTAAGGCTGTGCCGCTCTTGATGTTTACCCTGCTGTTTGGAATGAACGTATATATAACTGCTAACCCTCATCAACCTTATAATCTCACCTGGCAGCTCCTGGACACCTCTACTGGAGACATCCTGGCCCAGACATCCAAGAATTGCCCCACTAAACACCTGGTACCCAGAGCTAGGCTTCAACCTCCACCACTTGCTCTCTGGACAGAGCCATTGGGGGCTACATCATGCTTATTACTATGTCTGTCCTGGGAGCAGAGGAAGAGACTGGGGGAAACGATGTGGGGGAGCCAGTGATTATTTTTGTAAATCCTGGGACTGTGAGCATGGGAGACATCTATTGGACAGCCCCTGTTAAAGATGATCTTATCAAGGTTGTCCATAACAAAACACCTCCAATGCCATTTACCACGGGCGGAGGGTTAGAACATGTCCTGCGAAAACAGGCTGAAACCCTGTTAAGGTGGTGTTTACTGATGTAGGAAAAAGAGACACCACTTGGGAAGTAGGAAAAACCTGGGGATTGAGAGCTCTCAACCCAAGCCCAGGGGCGTTTTTCACTATCATCCTCAGAAAGGAAACCCCCACCTCTCTGATACCCCAAGGTGTTGGCCCCCATCCAGTCTTAGTGCCCCTAGAACCCAACTCCAGTCCTAAGCCCCCCCTCTGAGGGAAAGTACAACAGTCTTTGGGAGAACAGCAGTAGCCGCGGGAACACCTACAGCTTCACCCTCAGACCACCCTATTTGGCCGCAGGTCACCTCCACTTTCAAGGTGCTCAATGCCTCCAAGCCGAACCTAACTGTGGAGTGCTGGCTCTGTTTGAGCACCCAGCCACCCTTCTATGTGGGCATAGCTGTAACAGGTAATTACTCCCGAGTTAATAGTAACCAATGCACCTGGGGACAGCAAGGAAAACTTTCTCTCCAGCAAGTAACTGGAGCAGGGACCTGTGCCCTGCCCTCTGGTGCCCAGGTCCCGCCAGGGCTATGTAACCACGTAGTCTCTGTTTCAAATGATACTTATTACTCTGCCACTTCTGGATGGTGGGCTTGTTCTACTGGTTTGACCCCCTGCATTCACGGGACCATCCTAAATAACATGAAAGGTTACTGTGTCATGGTACAGCTCTTCCCCAAGATGACTTACTATGAGGAGACCCAGATGGAACTGGCCTACGCACCCCTTTCCGCCCTAAGAACTAAGAGAGCCATAGGGGCAGCAGCCATTTTGTTATCCTCCTTATTTGGTCTAGGTATAGCTGGAGTGACTGGAGTGGGCACTTCGGCCTTAATTTTACAGGACCAAAACTACAAAGCTCTCCAGGTAGCGATTGATGCAGACCTCAGGAGTTTGGAACAGTCTGTAACTAAATTAGAACAATCCCTGAACTCATTAGCTGAGGTCGCCTTACAGAATAGAAGAGGTCTTGACCTCCTTCTTATGCAACAAGGGGGCTTGTGGCAGCCTTAAAAGAAGAATGTTGCTTTTATGCTAACCGTTCTGGTGTGATTAGAGATTCTGTGGCTCTGCTCAGGAAATGTATCAAGGATAGAGACAGAAGGACCCTGGATGGTACGAACAACTGTTTAATTGGTCTCCCTGGCTCACCACCTTGCTCTCAGCCTTAGCCAGACCCATAATCCTCCTCCTATTAATGTTAACTATTGGGCCATGTATCATCAATCAGCTGATTGCCGTTATTAGAGAACAGGTGAGTACAGTACAACTCATGGTCCTGAGGTCCCAGTATCAGCCCTTAGAACCCCTTATTAGGGACCCCAACCTAGACCCATGGTTGGGTCTTCTCTAAGTTATAAGGAGAGGGGGAAATGTGATACCCTCCTCCCTGGCCCCCTGTCCTGGATCCTGAGACCCCTGCCCTCTTAAGGACTAACTGCTCTTTTTCGCTTCTGTAAACTGCTTAATTGCTTGAATGAAAGGATAAACTGTATTGACCCCATTTTGACTAGCTGTTTCAGGCAAGCCTGAACATGCCCAGGCATGTTGTAATCTCACCTACCACCCCCACCCCAGGAGGCTATAGACCAAGCAAGCCCAGGCATATAGCAGTCTTATAAAGTAGGAACAGAGGCTTCTGGCCCCACAAATAACAGCACATTCCACAGCCCTGAGGGTAGCACCCACCAATGAGAAACCTCCAGAACTATATCCCTTGTAACCAATCAATTCAAAAGTGTGTTGGCGTGCGCGGGCTCCTTGGACCAATTGAGATATGACTCTATTATTTTCCTCCTCTCTTTGTCTAAAACCTATAAAAGGCTTCCTCCCCTGCAATCAGGGCTCTCAGTTCAGCTTGGTGGGTGAATGCCATAATTCTTCCTTGCTGATTGCTCTGGGAGCCCGAGCTTAAGCCCAAATAAAGACTCTTTGTTCTTGTGTGCTCTCTGGACTCTGGTGATTCTTGGGGATCTGTCCACTGGGCACAACACTCCCAACTGAAAACAAAATTTTAGCAGTGGCTTTTTAGAAAATACTTATTTAAATCATAACCTTTTACCCCAGCCCACCAAAAACTCATATCTATCATGTAATGCAAAATGTACTTAGTCTTTCTGAGTAACTGCCTTTGCTCAAAAATCAAGGGACAAAGTCTGTGAAATTCAAAGCAAATTCATCTTTGAGCACTTGTGAACATTTAAACAAAAAATTAGTTGTGGATGTAGTATGATTCAAGGATAGATAAATTGACAGTAGAAGAGACTGAAGCCTAGAAACTTCTACATAGGAATGAAACAGGTTAAAAGAGAGATTTGACAGTTTAAAAAAAAAAAGGAAGGAGGGATTATGTAATTATTGGAACTGGAGGAAATAGTTTCTTATTTTCACATAGAAATAATTGAATTTGAATGTCTACTTTACATACTATTTATTTATTTTTTGGTGTTTTTGAGACAGGGTCTCCCTGTAGCCCCAACTAGCCTGGAACTATAGACCAAGCTGGTCCTGAATTCACAGAGATCCTCCTGCCTCTGCTGGGACTAAAGGTATGTGTGCCACCATGCCCAGCTTTGTGTTCATACTATTAAAACATTCTATGTGAGCTGTTATCTGTGAATAACACACATGTGCATTCTCAACAAACATTAGCACACTGAATCCAACAAACACATCAAAAAGATTATATCCTAGAATCATGTGAGATTTGTCTCAGGAATACAAATATGATTCACAATGGAAATTAATAATCATAAACAAAAACATTATTATGATACTAGATGCAAAAAAAGACAGTTGATAAATTCCAACATCCCTTCATGATTAAAATCTAGTAATGAGTATAGAAGAAAGATAGATCCACACACCATATATGCCCCCATTTACAGCTGACATTGTGCTGCTTGAGGAAACATTGAAAGTGCTTGACAAGATTTGAAGCAAGACAGGGATGCCAACTCACCAATTTAACATGGTACTATCATACAAGAGGAAAAAGTAAAGGCCATCCAAATTGAAAAGTCAGACTATCACTGCAAATAACACAGTATCACATAGAAAAACTTAACGATAACACCCCCCCACACACGAAAAAGGATAAAATGGAGCAAATCCAGTAAAATTAAGTTGCAGAATATAATAAGATCCACATAGAGAGTCAGTAGTGTTTCTGTATCCCAATAATGAACTCCCTGAAAAGATATCAAAGGGCTGGAGAGATGTCTCATTAGTTAATAGCACTTGCGGTTCTTGCAGAGGACCAGTTTGGTTCCTAGCATTCGTGTTGGGCAATTTACAACTGCCTGTAACTCCAGTTCCAGAGGATCCAAAGTCCTCTTCAGACCTCCAAAGGCACCCACACACATTCCCACAGATACACATAGACACACAAATAAAAAAACATTTTTTTTTTAAGACTCCAGAAAAGCAATCTTATTTATCGTACCTGCAACAGAAACTAAAACACATGGGACTAAGTTTAACCAGGGAAGTGAGAAAAATGAAAACTATCAAGCAGTGATGAAGTTGAAGAGAACACAGACACACAAAGAAATGATACCCCATATTCACGGTTTGGAAGTATTAGTATTACTAAAATATCGCGAGACTAGCCAAAGTGATGTACAGATTTAGTGCAGCCACCCTCAGATGACATTCTAATTTTTATTTTCTGTGTATGTGTGTATTGCCTGCATGTAGGCAAGTGCACCCTTGTTGTGCGTTGCCTGCAGAGGACAGAAGAGGCTGCTGGATCCTCTGGAGTTGGAGTTACAGACAGTTGTTAGCTGCCCTGTGGTTGTGAGCCATCTCTCCAGCCCCACAATGAACTATTTTTAACCACAGTTTGTAGCACAATGAACTATTTTTAACCACAGTTTGTTAACCTTCTGTGGTTCAGAAAACTAGAAAATATTCCTCCTACCCAAATGGATTTCTCTACTCATCAATTTCCTCTATCCTACTTCCCCACCCATCCCAGCCCTTGGTACCCACCATAGTAGTCATGATTCCAATGAGATAGTTTTTTGCCTTTCACTGGCAAGTGAGAGCATGCAGCGTTTGTCTTTTTGTCCTCCAGATCTTAGCTGCCATGTGGGTGCTAGGATTCAAACTTGGGTCTTCTGCAAGAACTGCCAGTGTTCTTAACTGCTGAGCCATCTCTCTAGGCCCCAATAACTTTTTTTTTTTTTTTTTTTTTTTTTTTTTTTGAGACAGGATCTCCTTGTAACCCAGCTGCCCTGGAACTCACTACAGACCAGACTACATAGTGAACTACCCTCCTGCCTCTGCCTCCAGAGTGCTTGGATTAAAGGCATGTGCCACTACTCACAGCCCAAATGATAGCCTTGACAGATAGAAAAGCACTCCTAGTATTCATATAGAACCACAGAAAATCTCAAATAGTCAATCTTGAACAAAAAGTAGCTCATGAGATAATTATCTCTGTCCAATTAGAATGACTTGTCACACATATAAACTATAACAAATGCTGGTAAAGATATGGAGAAAGGCAATCTTAGACACCATTAATGGAATAAATTAGTATGGTCATTTATAGAAAACATTATGAGTTACCTATATAGTAGATTAGAACTGCCATGTAACCCAGCAATTCCCCCACTGATTTAAGAACAAAGAAAATCAGTATGTCAATGAAATATTGTACTCCCATGTTTATTGCAGCACTAGTCACAAGTTAGATATGGAATCAACATAGTTGCTAATTGATGGAAGAATGGGTAAAGAAAATGTGGTACACATACACAAATACTATTCAACCATTAGCAATTGGTATTTGTAGCAACGCAAATGGATCTGGAGGGCAAAGACAAACACTGCATGCGCTCACTTGCAAGTGAAAGGTAAAAAACTTTATGTCATTGGAATCATGACTACTATGGTGATTACCAAGGGCTGGGATGGGTGAGGAAATTGATGAGTAGAGAAATCGATTTGGGTAGGAGGAGTATTTTCTAAACCACAAAAGGTTAACAAACTGTGGTTAAAAATAGTACATTGTGGGGCTGGAGAGATGGCTCAGCTGTTAAGAACACTTGTTCTTGCAGAAGACCCAAGTTTGAATCCTAGCATCCACATGGTAGCTAACAACTGTCCGTAACTCCAGTTCCAGGGGATCCAATGGCCTCTTCTGTCCTCCGCAGGCATTGCACAACATGGGTGCACTTACCTACATGCAGGCAGTACACTCATACACATAAAATAAAAATAATAAAATATTTAAAAAATAGTTAATTGTATAGCTCAGCAGAGCTAACAGGATTTTGGATGTTCCAAATGTAAACAGTTGATACTCTTGTGCTTGGGGGTGAGTAGAATGAGATGAAGAGGTGCAGACCAATTTTGCTTTGTAGACCAGGCTCACCTTGAGCTCACTAAGTAGCACAGGCTGACCTCAAGCTCACTGTCTTTCTGCTTTAACCACCCAATGCTGATTATCTAAGATCACGCTGAACTCAGAAAATGTATAATTATGTGTTAAAAAAAAATAAAAAGTGCGGTGCTGGAGATGCCTATTCTTGCAAAGGATCTGGGTTTGATTCCCAGCATCCACATGGCAGCTAACAACTGTCTGTAGCTCCAGTTCCAGGGGCTCTCTTCTGACCTCTGTGGGCGTTATACGACACGGGTGCCCTTATATACATAAAGGCAAAACACCTGTACACATAAAATAGAATATATATATATATATATATTTAAGTTGGACAGTACTTAAAGGGAAGGCCAAGAAGTCAAGGTCAGGATGAAGAAATAGCTCAGTGGTTAAGCACACTTACTGCTTTAGCTGAGGACCCAGATTCAGTTCTCAGCAACCACATGGTGGCTAACAACCATCTGTAATTCCAGTTCCAGGGTATCTGATGAATACTTAGGGCCACTACTGGCATTGTATACGTGTGATGTACTTAGCTACATGCAAAAAAAACAATCATTCACATAAAATAAATTTAAAAGAGTTCAAGGTCACTCAGCTATATAGCAAGTTCATGACCAACCTGGACTACATGAGATCTTTTCTCAAATAAGTAAATAGATAAATAATTAAAATGTATGTACATCTACAGCAAGGAAATTCTGCATAAATTAAAGACTTGGGCTGGGGAGGTGGTTCAGCAGGTAAAGCATTTAACAAGCAAGAGTGAAGACCAAAATTCAGGTCTCCCACACCCAGGTAAATGCCACGTTGGTGTGGCGGGCTACCTATAATCTCAGCACATGGGGGCATGGAGGCAGGATCCCTAGGGCAAGATAGCTAACTACACTAGCTAAATCATTGAGCCCTAGGTTCAAGTGAGATACCCTACCTTAGTATATAAGGTAGAAAAGTAGAGAGCAATCAAGGAAGACACCTGACATCAATCTTGGACCTCCACACATGTGCAAACATGTATACTGATACACAAAATAGACTTTGGTACTGTAAAACTGGTCAAGAGCCTGTGGTTGGGAAGGACGTGGGCCTTAGAAGGAGAAACTACTGTTGTTCTGCTAAATGGACATATTGCCAAACTGCCTTCTAAATATTGTATACCCATACATTAATGCTATTAACCTTGGTCAGGAAAGCATTCTTTTCATGGACAGTCATCAATGTAGAGATTCATAACTGGGCAGAGAGCTAAGAATAAGTGACTATTGAATGCTCAGCCCTAAATGGGATAACTATATCAACCCCTCCCCCCCAAAAAAGCTCAGGGAACATCACAAAAGAGAATAGAAAGAATGTAAGAGTGAAGGATGGAGGATGGGAAGGAGTGCTGAAATGCTGACTTCTGGACATGAGATGACCCTTAACACTCATGAACTTACATCAGCTACAGTTACCTGCATAAGATCAATTTAGCCAATAATTCAGCATGGATGGGAGAGGGACTTAGAACACTCTACCCCTAGCTGAGGAGCAGCAGTTGATGGCTGTTGATGGAAGGGGAATCATTCTTAAGGAATGTGACCTCTGGTAGGGTGCCCATGCTCATGCAGGAAGCACTAATTTGAACTCAGTAGGATATATATACATAAACACACACACACACATACACATATAATGTTTTTTTTTTTTTTAAAGCGGGCATGAAGATGGGAGGGGCATGTGTTAGTATGATCTGGGGGAGTAGGAGACTGATATGATTAAGATATATTGTATATACGAAATTGTCAAAGAATACTAAATAATTGGAGTGTGAAGTGGATATGAATGTATGAAATTGTGAAAGAATAAATAAGAATATGTTTTAAAGATTTAAAATTTTCCAATATTTGTCCATAGCAAACCTTTAAAACTTTTAGGGGAGGAAATCAACTTTAAGTGGATTAAATCTGTAAACATAAGACTTGAAACTATAAAACATTACAAGAAAATATTGTAGAAGATTTTCACATTGATCTTTACAATGTCATGTGTATGACACCAAAAAGCACAGATAATTTTTTTAAAGTTTATTGTAGCAACCTAAAAAGCTACTGCCAGATAAAACTATAGAGCTTAGGAAATAGGAACATATTTGAAAACTGTACACCTGATAAGTTATACCCAAATGTAAATAAGGAACTCAATAGCAAGAAAGTATATAACCTCACTAAAAAGTAGGCAGAGGACTTGAATAGAAATTTTCTTTTTTAAATTCATTTTTATTGGAAAAATTTTGCACTTTATACAGCATGTTTTGATCATATTTAGACCCTCTCCCCTATGTACATCTCCTCTTTAATACTTCCCGCTTAGTTTCATGTACTCTGTTAAATATATGTTTACCAAGTCAAATGTGTGTCTCCAAATGTCCTTTGATGTGTGCCCATCCACAGGATCCTGGTTAACCTATCTGCATCACACCCTTAAAGAAAACTGACTGTCCCTCTCCCAGCAGCTATTGGTTGCCAATAGTTCCTCAGCTAGGGTTGAGGCCTTGTACCTACTTACTCTGTGCAGGGATTTTTTCTCTGGCTTGAGCTTACATAGGTCTTGTGCATGCTGTCTTCATTGCTGTGAGTTCATATGATTAACTGACCAGCTGTCTGGAAAACTTGATTCCCTGTGGTCATCTATGACTTCTGGCTCTTACAATCTTATGCTCCTCTCTCACATGATCTCTGAGACTTGGATGGCAGAGGTTTGATATAGGTGTTCTATTTGTGGATAAACACTCTACAGCCTCTTAGTCTCTGTACATTGGCCAGTTGTGGATCGCTGGGTAAATCACTATCTGCTGCTTGAAGAAGCTTCTCTGGTTAGAATTGAGAGATGGATTAATCTGTGGGCATAACAATAAGTCATTAGGAGTCAATTTAATACTAGGTCTATTTTGCAGAATAATAATAGACTTTCCCCTGCGGTCTGTGATCTGTCTAGCCACAGGTTCCTGGGCCTGATACTAGTGTTAGGTATGGGCTCCATCTGGTGAAGCAGACTTTGAATCCAATCAGAAAGTGGTTGGTTACTCCCATAACTTTTGTGCATCATTGCACCAGTGGGCCTGTCTTGCCAGGCCAGTAGTTATTATAGCTACAGGATTCACAGCTGAGCAAGGTTGATGAGTACTTTTCTCCTTCATTAGCATGCATAACAGTTTCCAGCACTATGAAAGCTAGCCAGTAGAAATGAAGCCTTGAAAGTCAATGCCAGCTTGATTTCTTCTTCCTTGTTCTACAACTTATATATGTAGTATGTACACAGTCTTACTGTAAAGTTCTAGTGTCTAGTGGGTAATCAGGAACAGAGGCAATGGCCAGTATTGAGGGTGTATGGACCTTCCTGGTCAGCATCTTTGAAAGAAGTCCATTCCTGGCATTGAGCTTTTTTTGCTAGCCTATGTTGCTTAGTAGGGGCAATTTCCCTCTGTTACAGGGTAACTCCTTTTAATCTCTTTATTATATATATTTTAAGAAGTTTCTATAGTGATAGGTTTCCATATAGCCTTTTTTTTTAAAGATCAAAAAATATGGTTTATTTTTATGAGTAATTTGCCTATATGTATGTAAGTGCATCTGTGTTGTGCAATGCCCATGGAGGTCAGAAGAGGGCATCAAATAACTGATGAACTGGAATTGCAGGTGGTAGTTAGTTACCATGTGGATGCTGGGAACCTAATCTGGGTCCTCTGCAAGAGCAGCCAGTGCTCTTAACATCTCTTCAGCCCCTTTATAGATTTTTTAAAATTTTCTGGGGATATTTTTTTTTTAGAATATTTTTATTATTCCAAAGAGAGACAATTTTTAACACATTTTTTTCAGAAATAACTTGAAGGAGGTTACATGAAACTATATATACAATGAAGTTTAAGGGTGGGAAACGTAGGGATAAGAAATCAAAGACCAAAACCAGGTGTGGTGGCACAAGTCTTCAATCCCAGCACTTAAGAGGCAGAGCCAGGCAGATCTCTGTGAGTTCAAGACCAGCAGGGTCTACATAATGAGTTCCAGGCCAGCTGGGGCTACCAGGAGACCCTGTCTCAAAAAGACCAAAAAAAAACCAAAACCCCAAATCAAAGATCAAAGGATTTGTCAACATGGGGTTAACGTTTCTTTCTTTTTTATTTTTGAAAATTCTAACTAGTTTATTGGGCTTGCTAACAAAGCATAGGGTGGGGGGTTTATTTACAGATGATGGGTGTACCCCCCCCATTCACGGCTGCGCTGGAAAGTCCACACTCAAATATAAATCCTGTGACTTCCTGACAGCCGCACAAAATGGCTAGAGAGGTGCCTCATGGCTTCCCAGTTTATATATCCTTAGCCCCTCCCCCACATGCAGCTAAGGTCTACTGATTGGGTGGGAGGGGTAACTGACTCCCCTCTCCCATATAGACTTTTCTAAAGACCTTTAATTTTAGTTATCCCTTCCTGTACTCCCTCCTCTGCCCTGCCCGCCCAATCTCCATAGATGCTCTTGTTTCAGTTGAAAAATCTGTGGAGGACAGGAAACTAGTACATGGCCATGGAGGGAGGCATCATGAGATAGAATGTAGTGATATAAAGGGGGAAAGGTTAATTATGGAGGATAAATAGACAGTTCTTAAAAGAAAACTTGGAAATGTTCAAGAGGTATACAGAAAGATTTGTGTTCAGTGTTCAACATCACTAATCAGAGAAATATGAATCAAAATTACAATTGGAGTTTTAGGAAGGCCATTACTTTTGCAGCAACAGGGCTATTGAGGAAGATGTTTCTATGCTTTAATTTTGAATGTTCCCACCAAAATGTCCCTTTTGAAAGCCTTAGTCACCAGTCTGTGGCACTGTTGGGATCTTGAGGTGATGCCCAGTAGAGGGGAGCAGGTCATTGGGAGCATGGCCTTGGAAGGGACATTCATATTCCATCTCCTTTCTGTTCTCCTTTTTCATTCCAGCTGTTATAAGATGAACAGACTTCCTTTGCCTGCTCCATCCATAATGTACTGTGCTGCAGCATTACTACGCCAACATTACAGTTACCCGAACAAAAAAGCCTGATTCTTAAATTTGGTTTTTAAGAGTGGGCTGAACTAGGAATTAGGACACTAATTCTCCTAGATACCTCTTAGAACTGTCTATCTCCTGGAAGTGTGCTGATGGAACTCTGTTTCTCTGAAACTGTTTGGAACTCTCCTTGAGTCTGGTCCCACCCATAATTTTATTCAAAATGGTTTCTCTGGCCTCAGTTGAGGATGTACAAGCTTGGCTCCACCCTAGTCTTAACAGACCATCTTGCCTCTTCATCCCTAGTTCTAGACTAGCTCATCTACCCAAGGTTAATCATTCTTTCCAATCTTCATTGTGTGCAGTGGAGATGGGTTTGCTTGCTTTCAGCACTTCCGTATGTTAATTCTCAAGCATATCCACATTCATTTATTTAGTCATTCACATTCATTCATTGTCTGGAGTACCAAATTGAGGTTGTCAAGGAAACATCAAGTGCCCAAGTCACAAGTCTCTCAAGAGCACATGGTTTTGCTGGGGTTAATTAAGAGTCATTAGTCCATGTGGGAGACAGACTTGAGCCTAGGGTGAAAGTCTTATTGACAGCCATACAGCAGGCCTGAGGCAAGGCCCAACTGCTGGAGCCACAAGGAATGCCTTGTGACATTTTGCTCCCATTGGCAGATCATGAGATTAATGCCTAGAGCTCGCCACTCCCTAATCACCACCCTTGGATACCACACCTTTAAACTACTTACTGTACTGTGCACCACCCTTGGATACCCCACCTTTAAACTACTTGCTGTGCTGTGATTGGACCACTATAAGCTTGTGCCTTCCTGCAATAAACCAGATCTGCATCACTGAACCTGGTCTCCTGTGTCTGAATGTGGCTCCGCTGACACAGTCTCCTCATCAGCCCTGGAATCCGGACCGGATGACTGATCAGGGGAACTAAGAGAGCAGGAGAGTGTCCGTAGCCGGAGGAGAGCAGCCACTTGACGACCACATTATTATAAAAGTCATTCCTGCATTGCGCAACTACAGGTCCAAAATAACAAGGCCAAGTAACCATGGTCTGAAATCTCTGAGCCAAAATAAATGCTTCCTACTTATAAGTTATTCATCTCAGGTATTTGGCTATAGTATGAGGGTGAAGAGAACACTATTGCATCTTTCAATTCTCATCAATGAAGCTCCCTCATATAACAGAGGGCCAGGAACACAAAAGGCCACAAATGGCCAAAACACAGAGGATAAGAGCCAGCAGAATGTGGGTCCTTGGACAGGACTCCTATATTGAGGTCCACCCACCAAGGGCTCAGGGGCTATTGTGGAAGAGGGGGTGGAAAGATTGTAAGAGCCAGAGAGGACATGCATGACCATACAGAAATAGTCCTACAGGTGCCTGGGACCCTCCTTATACAAACCAACAGTAATGGTGTCAACATGCACAAGACCCATGCAAACTTAGACAGACAAAAACCTAGCACAGAACTGTGGAAATGAATGGCAAGCCCCAATCTTAGTCAAAGAATTATTGGCAGCTGATAACTGCTGGGTGAGGAAGAACTGATCTTCTTGAACAGAGAGACTCTGGATAGACTGAATAAACCCTGGTGGATGAACTTGCACTGAGGCACATCTTGGGTTGCTAACTTTATATAATAGGCCTTAATACAAATGACAGAATGTATGAACTCCAGTGGGGGCCCTTTCTCAATGACTAAATTAATTAATTAAATAAGAACACGTCTATAGCTTTAGTACCATTATCTCCACAAAATTCAGCAATGTATATATACTAACAAATTAGTATTTTATAATACTAGCACATGTTTAGATTTCAGGTTAGCCTCAAACTTGATTTTTAAAATGTATTTGATATTTTTCCATATTGATTTTTTTTTGTCTTTTTGAAGCAGCGTCTCTCTGTAGCCCCAGCTGTCCTAGAACTCACTATGTAGACCAGGCTGGCCTTGAACTCACAGAGATCCGCCTGCTTCTGCCTCCTGAGTGCTGGGACTACAGGCATGTACCACCACGCCCAACTCCATATTGATCCTTTTAGTATTTCTTAATCTAAATCCTTTTTTCCTACCTTACTTTGACTTGAATTCAAGACTCATAATTGTGTAGACAGAATATTAGAACTCCTGCTCTAGTGTGACATTTGCTATCTTGTTACTCTGGTCTTTGAATTTTCCGTGAATTGAAAGATCTGAAGCTTGGTGAAGGACCCCCTCCCCTTCAAAACTACTTCATAGATAGTAGTGATCTAATTCTTACACTATAAATGATTTTTTAAAAGTTGATCACTTGGTGTTCTGGCTTTAGATCTGTTTGTTGTTTGATGTGTTTATTAACGAGTAACAAAGCTTTTGTGAAAATGTTTTCATCATTTTAATGCTTGCATTTGTGGAGTGCTCCTTGCGTTGCTCAGAGCAGTTAATATTGCTGAGTATGGGGGCACAGGCCTATAATCCCAGTACTTGCGGGACTGAGACAGGCAAACCATGAATTTGAGGCCAGCCCAAGCTGCACAGTGAGACTCTGCCTCAAAAAAAAAATAAAAACCAAAATTTCAAGGAGCACGTTATAGGAAATATTAATAAAGGGTATTTTTTATTAAAGTTTTATACATTGTTTTATATTTATCTCTTTTGTATGTGAGAAGGTAAGGTAATTTCTTTATTTCATTTCAGGTTTTCAGCTACTGATATTACAATCCGTAAAACATTGAAACAGAGTTGAGGAAGAGATTTAAACCAGGTAAACATCATTGAAGTAATGGTCAAAACTGGAATTTGAACTGTGTTGTGCCAAAATTAAGTTTTGGGGGCTAGAGAGATAGCTCAGCAGTTAAGAACACTGGCTGCTCTTGCAGAGGATCTAGGTTCAATTCCCAGCACATACATGGCAGCTAACAACTGTCTAACTCCAGTTCCAGGAGATCTGATGTTCTGTTCTAACCTCTGCAGGCATTACATGGCACAGGTACACTTACATGCAGACAACACACTCATACACATAAAATAAAATAAATATAATTTAAAAAATTAAGTTTCTTGAATTTGCTAATTATATTGTGGTTCTATGAGCTGCACTGAAGGGTGCATTAAGGGCAAAAGAATGTAAACCATCTAATTTTGAATGGCTCCAAGAAAATCAATGTTATTCATTGAGAGAGATGGTTTGTGAACATGTGGAATAATTAGAACTGATACATTGCTAGTGGAGGTATATATTAGTCTTTCTGAAAGAGAAGGTTGTATCAAAATTGAAGGACCCAGGTCACACTGGCTCCAGTTTTTAGCAGCCTCCGTCTTGTCAGTCTTAAATCTCTGTTCCTAGAAACTGTAAGTTTCCTTTGCCCCATACTGTGGGGTAAGACTAGGCAAGCTTGGACATGTCTTACTTATCTGAGTCTAACAGAAACTAACCAAAATTCCTGACCATAAAAGGGCATCCAGAAGCCGATAGGGGCACCCTACCATAAAAGGAAAAATTGAGACATTCCAGGCGGCTGACCATGACTGTAACCAATGAATTCAGAGTTGTCCAAGCAATTCAAAGTTTGCCCAGTTTGTGCAGACTTTTTCAAGAGTACCCAATAAAAACCCCCGCTCATTGTTGGTTGGGGCCAGACTACATTCTTTCTTTCCTGGAGTCTGTGCTGGACTGGTTGTTCAAGAATTGCAGTGCTTTTCAATAAAATGTTCTAAATTTTGAATTTTGGTGGGTGGTCTCCAATCATTCCCGAACCTCAGACCCAACAAAAATGTGTTCTTGATGCATATAGCCCAGACTGGTCTTAATCCTTAATCCTCCTGTCTCAGCTTCCTGAGAGGTGCAATTATGGGTATTCACCACCACACCCAGCTTCACCTTAAGTTTTTAAATAATATAGCCTATCTGACATTCCTTCTAGGGTAAATGAAGGAAGACTAGAAAAGATAGATGAATAGGATATTGTATCAGGATGTTTTGCCATTGAGAAATTGACAACAACCTAAGTATGAGATGAGATTGTTTAAACATAATTATACACTGTATAAACTTTAAAAATGATAAACATTTATTAGCACAATGTAATATATTCAAGGCAAGGTATAAATAGTAAATCAAGCATAAATGTTATTACCCTGTTTTTTGTTTTTTCAAAAAAGGAGCATGTACAAAAATATCCGAATATCTATGTTTTTGAGTAATGCACATATGTATTTATATGCATGTATGTGTATATATACCTAAGACACTTGTACAACTGATATCCTTGCCAGTAGTTATTTTTGATAGAGGATTTATGAATGGTTCTTATACTTTTTGTATTTGACTTCTAAAAAATAATGTATATTGCTTGTCTCATTAAACTTTCCAAGAAAATGTTTATTAAGGCCATTTTTTTAATGTATGCAACAACTTTTGGTATGCAATAAGAGGTGTGCTATATTGGATGATTGTGCTAGATTAGAGAGGGAATCTCAGTAACAATTGTCTAAATGTACGGATTCTGTAAATTCAAATCAGTTAGCTGCTTTTATTCTGTCACTTGACTTGGTCAGTGGATGTTTCTTTAACTGTCTTTTAGCTGTCTTAGAAATGTAATGCTACTCTTGTAATTTATGTATTTACTTTTGACAGTGGTCAAAAACATGTGCTTTGATATACATTGTTCTGTTTTGGTTTGTTTTCTTTTGTTTTTGCAGTGTTGGAAATCAAATCCAAGACTTGAGCATGTTAGACAAGCAGTCTTTTTTTTTTTTTTTTTTTTTTTTTGAGACAGGGCTCCCTGTAGCCCCAGCTGCCCTGGAACTCACTATGTAGACCAGGCTAGCCTCGAACTCACAAAGATCTGCCTGCCTCTGCCTCCCAAGTGCTGGGATTAAAGGCGTGCGCCACCATGCCTGGCCAACAAGCATTCTTGATTATTGGTTTTGTAGGTTAATTTTTTTGTCGTTTTGTTGTGTTTTTGAGACAGGGACTATGTAGGCCTGACTAGCTTGTAACTTGCTATGTGAACCAGGTTGACCTCAAGCTCAAAGAGATTTACCTGCCTTTGCCTCCCAAGAACTGACATTAAAGATATACACCATCATAGCTGGCTGTGGTTTAATTTTTAACAGGCAATTTTGAAGGCAT
>NW_008358866.1:3745622-3747262 GCF_000622305.1 Nannospalax galili | reverse complement strand
TGCTTTAACAGATTTTGTTCCTCAATTAGTTAAAAATATGGAGCCTGAAACAGAGGGCCCACCACCGACAGCAAAAGTGACACCTCTTCAACAAATGCTTGCCTCTTGTACTGGAGCTATATTGACATCACTAATGGGTAAAATTATGTTACTGGGCAGACTATATGATGTTGAACATTCCATTACAGTTTTATTATCTGAAGTAATGATATTATTTGGGGGGGGTTGTGTGAATGTATGTGGTATATGCATGTGTACATATTTGTGCATGTGGCAGACAAAGGTCATTGTCAGGTATCTTCTATTGCTC
Source organism: Nannospalax galili (assembly GCF_000622305.1). Taxonomy (NCBI): domain Eukaryota; kingdom Metazoa; phylum Chordata; class Mammalia; order Rodentia; family Spalacidae; genus Nannospalax; species Nannospalax galili. The sequence continues at coordinate 3,746,952 of NW_008358866.1, read as the reverse complement.
TTCACCTTATTTGTGTGTGTCAGTGTGTGTATATATGTGTTTGCATGTGCTCATGCATCTGTGGAGAGGCGAGAGGTTGACATTGAGTTTCTTCCTCAGTCCCTCTTCACCTTATTTTTTGAGACAGGGTCTCTCACAGAACCTGGAGCTCATTAGCCAGCAGACCCCAAGGATCCTCCTGTCTCTGCCCCCTCAACCCTTGGTTTATGACCATTAGGACTAACTTTTTATATGGGTTCTGGGGATTCAAAGTCAAGTCTTTGCTTGCCTGACAGTCACTTTGCTGCCTAAGCCATCTTTCAAGCCCCCAAACTAATAATATTATTCATCATGGTAGTATCCAGGATTCCAGTATTTTTTCATCAGCATGATAGAAAAGAATAGAAAATGAAGACTTGAATGTTAGCCCTTGCTTTGTTCATCCATAGGGTCACTATACTTGTGGACAGTACCTATTTTTCTGAAGTTTATTTTTCATTGAAAATTAGGGAGTTTTGAAAGAAGAATTCCTGGAAGTCCTTGTCAACATTAAACTTTTATAATTCTTTTAGATCTTTTAAAATAAAAAGGAACAAAATATTTACATTTGCAATTATATAATTTGAGCTATTATTATAATTTCTGTAATCACAGAACATGTTAAACTTTTATGGATCACATTTTTCTTTCTCTTAACAGTGTATTTCTTATAGACATAGCCAGGTGGCTTAGGTAATAGTTTAGCATTAAAATTTTTTCTATTTATTTTCATTATATATGTGTGTGTGTATATGTGTATGTATACATATGAATGTTTTGTCTTCATGTATGTAAGTACACTGTATAAGTGCAGTGCCCATAGAGGACAGAAGAGGGCATCAGATCCCCTGGAACTGGAGTTATGGATGGTTGTGAACCACCATATGGGTTCTGGGAATTGAGCCTGGGTCCTCTGCAAGAACAGCCAGTGCTTTTAAGCACTGAGCCATCTCTCCAGCTCCAATAGTTTATCATTTTAGTGATTTTTAAATTTGCTAGTTTATTTAGGATAAATGGTTGGATCATATAAGCCAGTTGCTTTATGATATATCTTTAGCTTAGAATTCCAGGTTCATAATGGCCTTAGAAATTACTGAATGTGACTTATACCTTCTCAGATGAGAAAATAATTTTCTTGAAAACACAATTTGTTTTGTTTTTGTTTCTTATTTGTATAAAACAGCATGCAAATAAAAATAATTACAATTTGCTAATGTTATTCTCAAATTGAATGGCATAACCTCATGCTAGCTTATCCAAAATTTCATTTCCTACAAGTTTTTTCTGATATAAATAAATTTAACAGATTGGG
>NW_008358866.1:3738749-3745508 GCF_000622305.1 Nannospalax galili | reverse complement strand
CCTTGAACTCACAGAGATCCGCCTGCCTCTGCCACCCAAGTGCTGGGACTACAGGCGTGTACCATCACGCCTGGCTTTTTTTTTTTTTTTTAATTTCGTAAAATACAAAGTTCTCAAATCTTTAGACTTTGGGAACTTTCACTACTTTAGAAAACATTTTCTTGGGGCTGGAGAGATGGCTCAGTGGTTAAGAACACTGGTTGTTTTTGCAGAAGACCTGGGTTTGAATCCCAGCACCCACGTGGCAGCTAACAACCATCCATAACTCCAGTTCCAGGGGATCCAACAGCCTCTTCCATCCTCTGCGGGCACTGCACGACATGGGTGCACTTACCTACATGCAGGCATAACACTCATACACATAAAGTAAAAATAATAAAATATTTAAACAATTTTTCTTATAAAATTTTAGTATTTCACTTTTAATACTAATGGGATTGTAGATGTAGATAGAAATGACTAGTGCTTGTGAGGAAAGTGCTTGTAGTGTATCTTTCAACTAATCCTCTTTAAATGGAATTCAAGGAAAAAATTTAGAATACTGCATTTAGGGTGTAGCAGCATACCTCATTGGTAAAATAGGCACTCAAGACTATTTAGAGTGGTCTTTCCTGTTGTTACATAGGTATGAAGAAAAATATGAATTGATGATGAAGGGACTGTAAATAGTGTTTCTATGGCTTTAAAAATATGTTTGGTAAATTAAGCTGTAACCTTGAGCATGTATGCCTGGAGAGCCTTGTCTCATGAGAAAGTTTATGCAAGAAAGCTCGCTGAGCTGTTATCTCCAGAATGCCAGTACTTCCCTAGTTTCTCAAGATACATGTGTTCTCCCAAGAAGGCATAGTATGGTGATAATGCTACCTTGATTATATTTTATTGAACTGCTTTTGTCTAGCCACTTTAAATATTCAGCTAAAACACTAATGAGTATGTGTATATAAGCATAGTTGTCTGTGTTTTTGGCGCTTGTACTTGGCTGAAGAAATAAGAGTAGAGAAATAAAACTGCACAAGTTCCCTGGTCTTTTTTCCATTCCATGATAATCCATTCATCCTATGGGTGCCCCCCTGGTGGCCACAGATGAGATGTGTATTTTTAAAAATGAGCCTACTACAATTTATACATATCACTTCTTAATTGAAATGTATATATTCATAGTGACACCCCTGGATGTTGTTAAAATTCGACTCCAAGCCCAGAACAACCCATTCCCCAAAGGTATGTATACTGGTTATTTTGACAGGGTTGTGTTAGATCTTTAAATGTTACTGTATTATTTTTTGTTTGTGTAATCATTTTGCTAATTTATTAGAAATGATGATTCATGCAGAAACATTTTTTTCACCTTTTAATCATACTCAATGAGGTATAGGAAGGACAAAAGAAACATGTAGCATCTATTCCTCTATATATTTATCATCTGTCCGTCCATCTATCCATCCAGAATCTTAGCACTTTTATGGACCTACTAATTGAAGCAGAAAATGATTATATATTTGAATATATGCCTCTTAAGTAAGAATAGAATTTTAGTTGTAAGGGACATTAGGGTCTAATTCCCATCCTTCTTTGTCTGAGAGCTATGTCCATTCTGTGACATACATGACAGTTAGATGTTAATTGCTTGGTTAATGTGGAATTTGAGACAAATAATTATATAAGATGGACAAAAATGTCAGTTCTATGATTAATCTTTTAAAACTTTATAAAGCTTATGATAGATACATCAAGAACAAATGGCAGAAAGTAGATTAAACTGTGAGAAAATTCCCTCATCTGAACACTCCCTTAACCCTATCCCTGTTCTGCAGATGTAACTCAGTGGTACATTATTTGCCTAGCATGCATGAACTCTTGAGTTCTATCCTTAGCACCAAAAAGGAAATTTTTTTTAAGAATAGCAATTTTACATTTGGGTCCCTTCTTCAATTGTTTTATGAATGAGACTAAGAGCCCTCCCTCTAGGACCCTCTTTCCCCCATTTCAGCACAAGCCAAAACTATGGACATATGGTGTCTTACTTTAATTAAGAGACAAAATTACCTACAGTAACAGTATGTGAAGGTGCTTTGCAGACAGTGATAGACTGGCCCCATACTTTGAAATATTTTGGAAAAAAATTCACTTTTTACCCTTTGTATGTTCAAAATGTAACATTATCAGAAACCCTCAAAAATAAAATAAAATAAAATAAAAAGATAAATAAAAGTAGAATAATTACCAAAAAAATTAGCAATTTTAAAAATAAAGTGAAGCCTACCTGTTGAGTCCATAGAAGTAAAGTGAGATAACTAGTCATTATTTCAGATAGGGTAGATGGATTATAAAAAGAGACTAAAAAGGTTACTTCTTACATTTTAAAGAAAGTCTTAGAAACAAGAAGGAGATTCTCATACATTATGAAACTCACAGAATTATATATAACAGACAAGAAATCTTGGCAGCAAGAATGAATCCAGTATATGAGTTGGTATTAGTCCAAGTTGTAGTAAATTATGTAGGAGCTGACAGATGGCTGGCTAGACTGAGCAGTTCAAGTAGAGAGAAGGACAAAGCATTACATTCTTCATTTAAGAACATTTATTCTTTTATTTTCAAGTGAATTCCCTGGAATGCCAAGAGAAGACATGTAACCTATGATTTTTCAAAACACATCCTTCTTTCTCTGTGTTTCTTCTCCCATCCTTTAGATAACCTAATCACTAATTCACTCTGGTACTTTTCACACTGTGAGTTTAGAGGCTGGTGCCTTACTGTAAACAAATTAAATTAATTATGCATCTTCCATCCTAGAATGTATAGCCCCCCCCAAGGTTATTTCTCTGTCCACAAATTTCTAGTCTCATTGTACCTGCAATTTATCTGTAAAAGTAATATAATTGCCGGGCAGGGTGGTGCATGCCTTTAATTCCAGCACTCGGGAGGTAGAGACAGGCAGATCTCTGAGTTCGAGGCCAGCCTGGTCTCCATAGTGAATCCAGGACAGCTGCAGCTACAGGGAGACCCTGTCTCAAAAAGACCAAAAAAAAAAAAAAAAAAAAAAAAAGTAATATAATTATGTGAACTAAGTAGTGATTATTGGACTCTTCTTTGTTAGGAAAGTGTTTTGTATATAGTAATGGACTCATGGATCATATGTGTGTCTGTGAAGATGGGGGCAAGAAAGCATGGTATAAGAAGCCAGGAAATTTCCAGGGAACATTGGTAAGGAGAGTATATTATTTAGAATCATTATATATTTTATAGCTTTGTATTTCTTCATATATAACTTTCTAATTGTGGGGAAATTAAGACTTCATCATACTAAATCAGGAAAAAGGATTTCTAACTCTTAACTTTCATCTGTTCATGCTATTTGTGTAGCATGATTTTTTTTGTTTTGTTTTGTTTTTTGAGGCAGAGTCTCCCTGCAGCCACAACTGGCCTGGAATTTGCTGCATAGACCAGACTGACCTTGATCTCACAGATCCACCTTCCTCTGCTGGGATTAAAGTCATGCCCAACTTTCTTGATTAAAAATCAAGAGTCTAATTCAGATGTGTGCCACCACATCTGGCTTGGGAGTAGCTTTAAAAAGGTATTTTTGTTGTTTTTCAAATGTTTGAGATAGTTGTAGATCACATGTATTTTAAGAAAAACATACAAAGAGATCTCTTTTTATCTCAGTTTCTTCAGTGGTATTGCTGGTCTGGGTGGTGTAGAGCAGATGTTACCTTAAAAGTTATCTGTCTTACTAAGCTTCCTCTTTCCTTTGCAGTCCTTTGTGACTGGCTTCTTAACACAATATTTAAAACTGTATCAATTGTGACATATCTCAGCATTTTTTAGCCCCAAGTAGTACCTCATTTTCTTTCTTTCTTTATTAGTTGATAGACATTTGGGTTATTTCTACTTTGGGAAATGAATAATGAGGATCTAAACATTTAAATTTTGTGTGGACATGTGTTTTATTTTCTCTTGCATGCATATCTACAGTTGAAATAGTTGGGTTGTATGGTACCACTTTAACTTTTTGAGAAACTGCCAAACTGTTTTTCAAAGTGGATGTACCATTTTTTCCACAAGCAATGTATGAGGCTTCTACTTATTCTCTCTGTCTCTTTCTCTGTCCTTTCCTCCCTTCCTCCCTCCCTCCTTCCCTTCCTTATAAAGAGGTTTCAGTATGTTGCCCTAGCTAGCCTTGAATTTTCGATCTTCCTCTCTGAGCACTCCACATAGCTGGCTGGAGTTACAGATATATACTACTGCACTTAACTTTTCATTTTATTTTATTCTACCTGGTGTGTTTGAAGACGTATTTCATTATGATTCTGCTTTTCATTTCCATAGTGATTAATAATGTTGAACATTTTTTTCATGCTTATCTTTGGAGAAATGTCTATCATTTGTCAGTTTTAAAGTTTTTATTATTGTTGTTATTATTATTAAGAGTTTCTGTTAATAGCAGACTTTGCTTTAGTTTTTGACTGATTTTGATTCCTCTCCAGAGATTTTAAAAAGTTGGCTTTAACTTGGGAGGCAGAGGCAGGCAGAGTTTAAGGCCAGCCTGGTCTACATAGTAGGTTCTAGGCCAGCTGAGGCTACAAGGAGAACCTGTCTCAGAGAGACCAAATTAAAAAGTTGGCTTTAATGATGTTTTTTCAGATTTCATATTTGGTCAGGAGAGTTTATGTGGTGAATTCTATACTTCCTTTTTCATATAGGAGTACTGTATTTATAGCATTTTTACACTTCCTCCCCCTCCAACTCCTCCCATGCCCCCCATCCCTCTCAAATTCATGACCTCTTCTTTAGTTATCATAGCTACATTTTATATATATATATATAGTATATAAAACCTACTGAGTCCATTTAGTATTGCTTGTATGTACTTGTGTTTAAGGCTCACAACTTGAGATCGGAAAACCTATCAGGAGGCTTGTCCCTAGAGAAATCTGATTTTCCCTCTCTCACCAGCCATTGATTCATGTAAGAGTGGGGTCTTGTGAAATTTCCCATCTTGGCATGTCAACTTGTGTGTTTATTTCATAGTACTCTTTCTAAAACTTTTAAAAAATATTCAAAAATGTTTTATTTATGTCTCTATGTGAGTGTATGTCATGTGTGTGCAAGTGCCTGCAGAGGCTAGAAAAGGGTATTGGATCCTCTATAGATGGAGTTACAAGCAATTGTGAGCTACCCAACGTGGGTACTGGGATTCAAACTCAGATCCTTTCTCCAGCCTCTCAAAAGCATTTTAAATAGAGAAATCTAAAGGCAAGTAATAGAGACTTCAATCTATAAAGAATGCTTTTCAGAAGCAGTTCATCTTACTTATGTGAAATTGTCTTTTGTTTTTTAAGAATGGATGTCTATAAATGCAAGAAGCTCATATTTTAGAGATAATTGCTTAAGGCTGGGTGTGGTGGCACACACCTTTAATCCCAGCCCTCAGGAGGCAAAGACGGGTGGATCTCTGTGAGTTCAAGGCCAGCCTGGTCTTTGAGGTGGGTTCCAGGCCAACTGGTGCTGCAGAGAGACAGACCCTGTCTCAAAAAGACCAAAAAAAAGAAAAGAAAAGATTGTTTAAAGAATCAAATTGCTCATGAGTTGACAAAAGGCCATTTGAAAAGTTCATCACACCTTCATGATAAAAGTCTTGGAGAGGTTAGGAATAGATGGAACATATGTCAAAATAACAAAGGCTGTATGCAACAAACCAAGAGCAAACATTATACTAAGAGCATTATACTGAGAGCATCTCCTCTAAAGCCAGGAATGAGACAGGGAGCCCACTCTTCCTCTAATTTAATGTAGCGCTCTAATCTGAGCTATAGCAATTAGACAAGAGAAAGGCACAAAGTGAATAAAAAATAGGAAAGGAAGAGTTCAAACTATCCTTACTTGAAGATGACATGGTTCTCTACCTAAAAGAACCTGTAGAATCTACTAGGAAACTCCTAGATCAAATAAACACAGTAAAGATGTAGGATATTAAAAAACAAGTGTTTTGTAGCCTTCTTATACACCAACAATATACTCTCAGAGAAAGAAATTGGAAAAATATCTTTGTTCTAGTTTGCTATATTTTTTTATTTTTATTTGTTTATGAGCATTTGTCTGTATGTATGTAGGTGTGCCATGTGCTTGCAGTGCCCTCAGAGGCCAGAAAAAGATTTTTGATCCCCTGGAACTGGAGTTACAGATAGTCGTTAGCCCCCATGTGGGTGCTCAGAACATAACCTGATCCTCTGCAAGAGCAGCGGCTGCACTCAGGCAGTCCCGACAAGCCAGTGCTCTTAACCACTGAGCCATCTTTTCAGCCCCTCTAGTTTTCTTTCTATTGCTGTGATAAAACACTATGACCAAAAGCAAGTGGGAATGAAAGGGTTTATTTCGTCTTACTTTTCCCAGTGACCATTTTATTGCTAAGGGAAGTCAAGGCAGAAGAAGAGACCATGGAGGATGACTGCTTGTTGGCTTGTTCTCCTGGTCTGTGCTCAGCCTGCCTTCTCATACAGTCTGGGACCACCTGCCCAGGGACAGCACCATCCATAATGTGCTGGGCCTTCCCATATTAATTAGCAGTTAAGAAAATGCCTTGGTGTGGTGGTACACACCTTACTCCCAGCGTTAGGGAGGTAGAGGCAGAGGCAAGTGGATCTCTGTATACGAGGCCAGCTGGTCTACATAGTGAGGTCCTGTCTCAGGAAAAACCAAAACAGAAAAACCCAAACAGGGCCTGTGAGATGGCTCAATAGGTAAAGGCACTTGCTG
>NW_008358866.1:3720793-3738662 GCF_000622305.1 Nannospalax galili | reverse complement strand
AAAGAAAGAAAGAAAGAAAGAAAGAAAGAAAGAAAGAAAGGAAGGAAGGAAGGAAGGAAGGAAGGAAGGAAGGAAGGAAGGAAGAGAGAAAAATGCCTCACAGGCATGACCACATGGGCTTTCATCTAAAGGAAACAATGCCTTAGTTGAGGTAGGCTCCCTATTCCCAGGTTGTTAAGTTGACAAATGAAGCTTTCCAGCACCATCCCATTCAAAATAGCACCAAAAAACTTTATATACCTAGAAATACACCTAACCAAGAAGACAAAAACCTCTATAATGAAAACTTCAGGACACTAAAAGAAAACTTCAGGACACTAAATTGAAGAACATTCTAGATGATCAAATGACCTTCCTTCCATGCTCCTGGATTAGTAGAATCAATATTGTGAAAATGGTTATATCTGTATGAAATTCTCAATAAATTATTTTTTTAAAAACATGACAATGTTTCTATGAAAAAAAAAGAAAATGGTTATATTACCAAAATTAAATCTACATATTGAATGTAATACCTATCGAAATTCCAATGTAATGTTTCACAGAACTAGAAAAAACAATCCAAGAATTCATATGGAACCATAAAATACCATGGATAGCCAAAGCAATCCTATAGAGTAAGAACATAGCCGGAGGCACCATAATACCCAGCCTCAAATTATACTTCAGAGGTATTGTGATAAAGACAGCCTGGTACTGGTATAAAAACAGACAGACCAGTAGAACAGAACAGAATAGAGGACCCAGAAATAAACTGACAAAGCTCTGCTTACCTAATTCTCAATAAATGAGGCAAAACCATACATTGGATAAAAGCCAGCTTATTCATAAATGATATTAGCGAAACTGGATTTTCACCTGCAGAAGAATGAAATTGGATTCAACTTTCACCTTGTATAAAAATCAATTTAAAATGGATCAGAGATCTTAATTTTTACCTGAAACTTGTAGATGAAAATATAGGGAATACTATTCAGTACATCAGGGGTAGGTAAGAACTTTGGATAAACATCAGCAGCATAGGTATTAGTTCCAGGTATCAACAGATGGGACTATATAAAATTAAAAAGTTTCTGCATAACAAAGGAAACTATCAGCAGAGCAAACAAACAGCCCACAGAATGGGAGAAAATCTTCCCCAGCTATACCTCAGACAAGGGGCTATTATAATATCCAGAGTATACAAAGAAAACAGAAATTAAATACCACAGAAATAAAATTAATAATCAACAAATGGGCTAATGAATGGACAGTTTTCAGAAAAACACAGTTGGCCAACAACTATTTAAAAAATGTTAGACATCGCTAGGTGTGCACCTGTAGTCCCAGCACTTGAGAGGCAGGGGCAGGCAGATCTCTGTGAGTTTGAGACCAGCCTGGGCCTACAGGGAGACCCTGTCTCAAAAAAAATAAATAAATATAATAAAAAATAAACATCCCTAGTCAATGCAAATTGAAACTACTTTGAAACAGCACTTTACCCCAGTAGGAATAGTTGTCATCAAGAAATACAACACAGGCTAGGCATGGTGGTACATGCCTTTAATCCTAGTGCTCTGGAGGCAGCGGCAGGTGGATCTTAGATTGAGGCCAGTTTGGTCTACATAGTGAGTTCCAGGTCATCTGGAGCTACTGGGAGATCCTGTCTTTAAAAAAAAAAAAAAAAAAAAAAAAAAAAAAAATCAGTAACAATGCTGGAGAGGATGTGGAGAAAGAGGAACCCTTATTCACTGCTGGTGGGAAATTATGGAAATCAATTTGGAGGTTTCTCAGAAAATTAAAAATAGAGCTAGCTCATTCCTGGGTGTATACCCAGAGAACTCCATTCTTCACTGTAAAGATATTTGCACCCCATGTTTATTGCTTCTCTATTCACTGTGCCAAGGAAATTGAACCAACCTAGTTGTCCATCAACAGATGAATGGATAATGCAAATGTGGTACATATATAAAAGCGAATATTATTCAGCTCTAGAAAAAAATGGTATCACAAAATTTGCAGGAAAATGAATAGACCGAGAATGTGTAATATTAAATGAGGCCACCCAGTCTCAGGAAATAAAAAACTGCATGTATTCCTTCATTTGGATCCTAGCCTACAATGTATATGTACACATAATGTAATGAAATGGAGGTGTAGTTATATTATAGTATTTAGAAAGGAGAACAAGAAAGAGATAACTTTTTTTTAAATATAGTTTTTTGTTTTTTTAAAATCATGGTGGATTTGTGAATTCTGCTTCCTGGGTATTGAAGTAGCCAGAACCATTTCTGCATTCCATAAGAATCCAACATGTGTTGTCCCTTTGATGCAGCAATTGTGAAAGTTGGGCTTTCCTTTTAAATTCCATTGACCATTAGGGCAATAGGAATTAGACATGGCTAGCCACTGAATAAACTTTTCCCATTGACCCACTTAGGAAAAAGTTATTATTTTTTGGTTAAATTTGTTTTATATCCTAAAATTTTTCCCTTCTGTTTAAAACTATATCAAATAATTGTATTGTATAAATATTAATTGTATAAATATTAATATATGTATATATTGAGTATATATTCATATAGTTATATGTATATATTAAATATTAATATAGGTATATATTAAATATATTAATATGTGGATTTTATTGCTGTACATAAAGTATTTTTTAAATTACCAATCATTTATCACTAAATTTTTTTGGTATCAGATTTAAAGATGTATTTTGATTTCTTTTCTACTATAATTTTAGGATGCCTTCTTAAAAATTCTTCGAAATGAGGGCATTAAATCCCTGTGGAGTGGTCTTCCTCCTACTCTGTAAGTTGAAATTTAATGTTTTCTACCAAGTACGTCTCACAGCTTCAACTTGATATGTTAGAAGGACTTAACCTAAGAAGGGTTATGCTAATATATGGGGTTTATTGTAGCTAAAGGATACACAGTAGAATTGGTAAGAGGAAAAAGGCATAGCAGAAGGTGACCAAGTTAGGTTTCTAAAATCATTCTCATGGTATAGCACAGGATGTACTTATTTTTACAACAACTAACTGTAAAGGGTACAAAATGCTTCTGCCTTGGAAAACTCACTTGAGTTTCAGAATGTGCAGCTTTTATTGGATGTTGGCTATGCAGGAACATTCCATGTTTGTGAGTAATGAAATTTCATACCTCCAGAAGGAAAGTAGTTGTATAGCGCAAGTCATACTTTTTGCATAATCAGCCTAGGTAAGTTGGATTGGTGCTTTAGACATACCTAAATAATTATCCTCAGGAACATTCCAGTGGCAAAATAATTTCCATGAGTTGATAAGAACACAAACAGACCTTCCTGAAGACATTATAGATAATTTAAGCAACCAAGCCTGCTGCCTTAAGCCTTTGCTGCACCAGCACATCTGTAATCCTAGCACTGGGGAACTAGGGATTTTCTGAGTCCCTGTAGCTTGCTGGCCAGCCAATCTAACTGAATCAATGACCTCCATGTGAATTCAGTAAGAGACCCTATCTCACAAAAAATAATCTGGACAGCAACTGAGCAAGGCACCAGCTTTGACCTTTTGTCTCCACATGCATGTGCACACACACCACTACACAGACATGCATACACACACAAACATGGGCACACCCACATAAATTTATCTCTTGGAGTAATTAGATGTAATTTTTAGTTATCTAATATAAAAGCTTATAATATTTGAATTTAATAGTACATTTAAGCCTTTTTGAAAATTCTGATTATATCTTTTCTGTGTGTTTCTAACAGAGTGATGGCAATTCCTGCTACAGTTATTTATTTTACCTGCTATGAGCAATTAACTGCTCTTCTGAAAGCGAAATTAGGAGAAAATGAAACTCGAATACCAATTGTTGCTGGAATTGTGGCCAGATGTAAGTAATAAACTTATTCTCATTTTGATTTCTACTTAGAACATCAGAACATTTATTTAAATTGATATCCACAGAGAATTTGAATAATGGAAAGAATATTGCTAGGATGTACTTTTGCATTCTAGTTTGTACTAGTTGTTAGTATCTATACTCCAGAAGTCTTATAGTAGGTGATTGCCATAGGAATGAGAGGAAAGCTCATCTTCATTGAATCTTGAACAATTTTTAGAATGATATCAAATTCTTATTCACTTAAATTTCCAATGTATCTGGGTCCATATGTGACTGAGGCCAAAGTTTTGAAACATTCCTTATAAACTCCAGGATTCAGCGCTTAATCAGAAGGAGATTTGCCTATATGCAGAGCAACATTTTTCTGTTAAATAGGAGATTTATGCTGGGCATGATGGCACAAGCATGCCTTTAATCCTAGTACTCTGGAGGCAGAGGCAGGTCAGTCTCTGTGAGCTCTGGTCTACATAGTGAGAACCTCAAAAAAAAAAAAAAATTTATTTGGGAACGCTAACTGGGATGAATTTGTAATAGTTCTGGTTGACTATATTATTCCTGGTACTGCTCTTGAACAGTTGAAACCAGGAAAAGGTATATGAAAATAGACACATTTATCAAGAGAAGACAATCTTTTGACGTCTTTAGGTATTTAATTTTAAGCTTTACAGACATTTCAGAATAAGTGAGGATAAGAACAGACATATGAGATATTGAAGAAGGGTGAATTCTGGGGTCAGAAAGATGTGGGGAAAGTGTGGACAGGGAGCTGGGGTGACAACAGTTGAGAAATAAACCCAACGAAATATGTTCATAAATGCCTGAAGGAAACCTTTTACTTTGTAAGCTAATTTAAAATTTTTTCAAAATATAAAACATATAAAGCATTAATTTTTGCATATATATTCCCCTCATACATGGCTTTTTGCTTTCTCCTTTTTTTATTTTTTGTATTAGTTGGTGCAGTAACTGTGATAAGTCCATTAGAATTGATTAGAACTAAGATGCAGTCTAAGAAGTTTTCTTACAATGAACTACATCGATTTGTCAGCATGAAAGTATCTGAAGATGGTTGGATTTCCCTTTGGAAGGGCTGGGCTCCTACTATTCTTAGAGATGTACCTTTCTCAGGTGGGATTCGCCTTATTAGTATTTACTAACATTTTAATTTGACTAGGTTTTAAACTCTTAAGGTTAAAGGTGATTTTTTTTTTTTCCTCTAGTGACCACACATTCATAATACATTGTTAAGATTTCAGATCTTCACAAGCCTTTACTGAATAACTTTCTAATTCAGGCCCTGTTTTCTCCTTGTGTTTAATTGCTGTTAAGCATTCATTGGTAGGTAGGTATTTATATTCAGATAATACAAACTACCTTTAGCATTTTCCTAAATAAGTCATAATCAGGTAAAATAAACTACAAATGAAAATATTATAAGACATACTTGAGATGATTAGATTATTGGAACTGCTGATTTTTCTGCTATTAAAAATAAACATCTTGGGCCAAGCGTGGTGGTACACACTTTTAATCCCAGCATTCGAGAGGCAGAGGCAGGTGGATCTCTGTGAGATAGAAGCTAGCTTGGTCTACCTAGCAAGTTCTAGGCCAACTTCAGTTATTAGGAGAACCTGTCTCAAAAAATGAAAAATAAATACTATTATGAACCAAATAAGTGATGTTGTTTAGAAACATAAAACATGTAATTAATCATAGGTTCCTATGCTAATTTTTTACTTGTTTAAAATACTGATATGTATATCATATATAAATCGTATATATCATATATAGATGTAAAATGAACACATGTGAACTTGCCACATCAGCATATAAGCTTGAACCATGAAGCTATATATATAGCCCTTGTACTGTCACAATCCCAGTGGTAAGCATCACACTGGGGTTTTTTTGTTGTTGTTATTTTTTAAAAAAAAAAAACAAAAACATTTATTTGTTTGAGAGGGAGGGCCACACATCACCTAAACAGTTGTTATTTTCCTTCTACCATGTGGGCTCCGGATTTCAGACTCAGGTCCTCAGGCATAATGGCAAGTACCCCTACCTACTGAGCTTTCTCATTGGTCCCATACTGGCTTTTTATCATCTATTTGATCACAAAATGCTTATAAAATATTTTCTAATATATTATGGTTAAACAAGACATTATTATTATTATTATTATTATTATTATTATTATTATTATTTGGTCTTTTTTGAGACAGGGTCTCCCTGTAGCCCCAGCTGTCCTGGAACTCACTATGTAGACCAGGCTGGCCTTGAACTCACAGAGATCTGCCTGCCTCTGCCTCCCTAGTGCTGGGATTAAAGGTGGGTGCCACCACGCCCGGCTATTTGGTTTTTTTAATCTTAAAAAATTCCATCTAGTACTCAGATTTTCATGAGACATATTCTAGGTTTTACTGGTAACTGTTTTCTTAATTTTTAATATTGTTTATGTACGAATAGATAAAACATACTGCTATGAAAAATTTTAAACAATTTATTAGTTCACTTGTGCCGCAGTTTTCCCATATTGGGTATGTTGATTCATATAAATATCTTATATCATTTCTAATTTTACTAGATAAAAATAAGTGTTTTTTAAAAAGTAATTGGAGGGTCGGGGCATGGTGGCGCAGGCCTTTAATCCCAGCACTCAGGAGGCAGAGGCAGGCGGATCTCTTTGAGTTCAAGGCCAGCCTGGTCTACATAGTGAGTTCCAGGACAACTGGGGCTGCAGGGAGACCCTGTCTCAAAAAGATCCCCCGCCCAAAAAAAGTAATTCAAAAAAAATAAAATAAAAAAAGTGGCGGGGGGAGGGGTCTGGAGAGATTGCTCAGCTATTAAGAGCATTGACGACTACTCTTACAGAAGACCCAGGTTCGATTCCCAGCACCCACATAGTGGCTAACGAACCATCCTTAACTCCAGTTGCAGGGGAATCCGAAGCCCTCTTCTGACCTCCGCGGAACTGCACAATGCGGATACACTCAGATACATGCAGGCAATACACTCATACACATAAAATAAAAATAATAAATAAAATATTTAAAAAACAATAAAAAATAATTGGGGGCTGGAGAGATGCTCAGCAGTTAAGAGCACTGACTGTTCTTGCAGAGGACCTGGGTTTACTTCCCAGCACCCACCTGGTGGCCAGTAGCCATCCAGAACTCCAGTTGCAGGGAATCTGATGCATGCTGTGGCCTCCAGAGGCATTACACACATTATACACACCTACATGCATGCAGGCAAAACATTCATACACATAAAAAGTTTTTTTTTTTTTTTTTTATTTAAAGTGGTGATTGTAGCCAGGTGTGGTGGTTCATGTCTGTAATTCAATACCTGGGAGGCTGAGGCATGAAGATCACAAGTTTGAGGCCAGCCTGGAATTCACAGTAAAACCCCATCTCAAAAATAACAAAATAGGGGGCTGGAGAGATGGCTCAGCAGTTAAGAACACTGGCTGTTCTTGCAGAAGACACAAGTAGAATCCCAGCACCCACATGGCAGCTAACAACTGTCTGTAACTCCAGTTCCAGGGGATCCAACAGCCTCTTCTGTCCTCCGCAGGCATTGCATGACATGGGCGCACTTATCTACATGCAGGCAATACACTCATACACATAAAAATAATAAAATATTAAGAAAAAAATAACAAAAGTGGACCATGGAGTTGACTCAGTGCATAAAGGCACCTCCTGCCAAGCCTGATGACCCGAGTTCAATCCCTGGGACCCACTTAGTAAAAGCACAGATATTTATTTTAAATGTGATATTTAAAATTTTTTAAGTGATTGTATAAATTTATACATTTACCATCAAGTCTGAGATTTTCTGCTGTTTCATACTTTTACATGCTCTTTCATTGTCAAGGTTCTTAAATTTTATTTCTCTATCTATGAATGTTGGGACTGTTTCCTTAGCCATTTCTTTACAGGTCATTGATTTGAGGATAGGAGCCAAAATATAACTCACTGTCTCAGTGTCATTTATTCAGTAACTTTAGTTGGTAAAGAGATGACTTCTGTCTTATTAAATTCTCATGGATTTGTTTCATTTGTTCATTTGTCTGATATTAATTTGCCACCACTGCTGTCCAAATTACTAGTGCTTTATAAAATAACCTTGATAAATTATTTTTCTAAGAATGATATATGCTTGTGTTAAGTTTTCTTTAAAGTGTTTTAGTAGAGGTAGTAGAGATTTAAAATCTTCTTCATAAAGTTTGTATGCTATCTTCTTATATATTTTATACCTTACCCTCCAAACTTTGGCGGCATTTACTTATTTATTTATTTCTGTGGTGTTGGGGTTGGAACCTAGGACATTGTATGTACTAGTCCTTCTGAACTATTTCACCAACAGTGGTAGCTATTTTTTTTAATTAAAAAAAAATTTTTTTTTAAGGTGGGCATGGTGTTGCAGGCCTTTAATCCCAGCACTCAGGATGCAGGGGCAGGTGGGTCTACACGGAGAGTGAGGCCAGCCTAATCTACACAGCTAGTTCCAGGCCAGCTGGGGCTACAGGAAGACTCTGTCTGAAAGCAAACAAACTAAAGCTGTATGTTTTTTAATATTATGCTTCGTGAAGCTTTGTAGCTGGTATGGTTGCAATTGATTTTTGCCCATCAGCTAGAAATAGTTCTTGTTTCAGCATTACTAGTTACTTTTGTTTCAAGTTTTTGGTACATATCAAGTTGATGAAGAAAAATTTATGTTTGCTTTAAATGGAAGTATTAATCTTTATCAAATGCTTTTTATCTTAATTAGGCTATCCCAGAATTTTGTTAATGTAGTATATAATAGTATATTAACTACTTTAGCATTTATGGGATACCATAGCCTAGTCATAGTGTTTGATCTTTTATGAAACACTTTTTGCTTCAGTTTGTTTTATGTTTTAGTTTTGAATTTTGTGCCTGTGTTCATCAGCAGATTGCCCTTTGGTCTTTAAATTATAGCCCAACTATATTGGTTTCTGTTTTATTTTTTTTCTTAAAAGACTTAGACTATTACTTTGAATTTCAATCACCCCTTTTAATCCCACCCAGTTTAAGTCTAAAGGAACATATGTCAAAATTAGAGTTTCTGTTTTACTTTGATTTATAACTTCATAAATTTTAAAGTCCATACTTTGTTTCTAAATTGCGCTTGTTTCATTCTCTTTTTTTATAGCAATGTACTGGTATAACTTTGAAGTCTTAAAGAAGTGGTTGTGTGAGAAATCCGGATTATATGAACCGACATTTATGATCAACTTTGCTTCAGGGGCATTGTCTGGTTCTGTAAGTTTATTCTTTTTTTTTTTATTTTAAATATTTTATTTATTATTTTTATTTTATGTGTATGCGTGTATTGCCTGCATGTAGGTAAGTGCACCCGTGTCTTCCAGTGCCCACAGAGGACAGAAGAAGCTGTCAGATGCCCTGGGACTGGAGTTACGGACAGTTGTTAGCTGCCATGTGGGTTCTGGGATTCAAACCCAGGTCTTCTGTAAGAACAACCAGCATTCTTAACTGCTGAGCCATCTCTCTAGCCCCCAAAGTTTATTCTTTTGTTGTTACTATTCCAGCAAATTGTTGATTAATGCATTAAAACAGAACAACATACTATACAACATTTCATGCATATACAGAGGACAGTTTTTGAGCCCATTGCTTTAGATCTTATTTCATCCTGTTTTAAGGAAATTAATTATTGGCCATTAAAATTCTTTAAAATACACTTTCTAATTATATTTTTATTTTAAGTACATTATTCTTATGAAAAACTTTTGTGTTAGATAATGAGTTATGGTCGTGATTATGTGTGATATGGTTTTATTTTTACAAACAATTTTACAGTTCAGTAAATGCTAGTAGATGTGATTAGGTAATATGTTATATACAGTTGTGTCTCATTTGTATTATTTAAATAAGCAGAAGGTGTTCTGTCCTGCTTAATTCCTGCTGCTTTGTTTCCTTGGAAACATTTTGGCTGGATAATTTCTTCCTACAAAAATTTTAAGAAAAATTGAATCTAGAAGGGAAGAGTCTCAAGTGACCATTTTTGAGTAATAGAATACTCATCTTTCCTCACTGCTCTATACGATGGAAAAGTGGTTCAGATTCATATCAGCACAAACTCAGCTGGAAAGAGTTTTCTTAGGTGCATATATACTTCCACAGTTAATTTGTGATAAGCTACAGCATGACACAGACATATTCTAACTACATAGAAACAAAACTTAAACTGTGTTTCTCTAATCTCAACACTTTCGCAGCTCAGGAGGGAGAAGCAGGAAGATGTTAAATTCAGGGTCAACTTGTACTACATAATGATTCTTTGTCTTTAAAGAAAAACAAACAAGCTTCTAAGGGCAATGTAAACTGTTGGAAAGTTGCAGAAAATGTGGAATAAAATAACAGAAAACCTAGGAAAAGGAAGCTAATGCTAGAGCTTAAAAGCTTAGAAAAGAGCATTCTCAGGTCTGTGTGTCAGGTTCAGCCTAGTGGATCATAAGTACATTGAGGTAAAAAAGCAATTAGTATTGTTGAATAATGGATTTGTATCTACAATGGAAAAAGCACAGGAATGTGATAGTGCCATAAACAGAACAGTCTAAACTGCATTATTTAGAAAATGTAGTAGTAGCCTGTTGCCACTACTTGGTCATTGTAGAGATGAGCAAGTGGCAGTTGTTTTAATATTAGCTGGAATTTTTGAAAGAACTTCATATTGTTGAGACCTAATAAAGTGTGATTTTAAGAGGTATTTTATGAATGTATTTGTCCAAATGTGAGTTTGGAAGCAAAAAATAGAAACCAGTTTTAATTAATAGGGTTATCGTTATCAGATATTATAAGAACATTCTTAAAGGAACTTAATTATTTTTTAAATCTACCTAAAGAAATATGGAAGTAAGTTAAATTGCATCATTTTAATAAGTTTTAGAAAATGTGAGTTTTGAACCATTGCAGCTATATTTGAAAATACACTGAAATCTATTAAGAAAATGTGGATGGAAACTAAAAGTTTGAAGTCTATTTTCATTACTTGTTAATTTTTCTAATTATTTTAAAAACATTTGCTGGAAATTTTCATATGCTTACTACATATTAGAAATTCTCTGCTTTAACATATATAAAAAGCTGAGTGTGGTGGCTCATGCATATAATCCCAGAACTTGGAAAGTGAAGGCAGGAGGGTCAGGAGTTCAAGGTAATCCTTGGCTACACATTTGTGTTTAAGGCCGCTCCCTCCCAGATACATACTCACACACACTATACTTTCATATGAAGTAAGAGTGATGAATCATGGGACTCAAGATTGCTCAGTGGTTAAGAGCACTGGCTGCTCTTACAGAGGACCTAGGTTCAGTTCCCAACACCCACATGGGGGCTAACAACTATCTATAACTCCAGTTCCAGGGGTTCTGATGCCCTCTGCTGGCCTTCTAGGGCATTGCACACTTGAGTGGCACTTACATTCAGGCAAAACAGTCATACACATAAAAATACGTAATTAAAATTTTTTTTCATATTTTATTTATTATTTTTATTTTATGCGTATGTGTTTATTGCCTGCATATAGGTAAGTGCATTGTCCATGGAGGACAGAAGAGGCTGTCAGATGCCCTGGAACTGGAGTAATGAAGTTGTTAGCTGCCATATGGGTGCTGGGATTTGAACCCAGGTCTTCTGGAAGAACAACCAGTATTCTTAACCGCTGAGCCATCTCTCCAGACCAATAATTTTTTAATTTAAAAAAAGTAATGGATCACACAGGTGTGTTTTGGAGTCAGTAGCTGAGTGATCTCAGGAAAGCAAGAAAACTTCTCTGATACTATCTACTTTGGAGTTTTATGAGGAATACTCAAGACATAACTTTTTATTAATAAAAACTATCTTTTCTTTAAATATGTTTTGTTTTTTATATGATTTATTTTCTGTGTGTGTATGCTTACATGTATGTATGTGTGTGCAGTACCTACGGTGGCTAGAAGAGGGTATTGGATCCCTTGAAATTGGAGTTACAGGTGGTTGTGAACCTCCATGTGGGTACTTAGAGCTAAACCCTGATCCTTTGCAAAAGAGGCAGGTACTCTTAAATGTTGTGTCATCTCTCCAGCCCCTATCTGGTTTGCTTATTTATTTCTATTTTTTGAGACTGGATCTCACTATACATCCCTTGACTGGCCTAGAGCTCACTATGTAGACCAGGCTGGCCTTGAACTCATAGAGAACCTCCTGCCTCTGCCTCCCAAGTATTGGGATTAAAGGTGTGTGACACCCCTCCTGGCTATCTGATGTATTTTAAACTTGTTTAATTGTGATTTTATTGTTATTGTTGTTAAATGATATTTGAATTAAAAGAATTTTTAAATATTTTAGGAAAAAGTTAAGGTTTAAATTAATTTTACTTTTTGATAGTTTGCAGCTGTTGCAACTTTACCATTTGATGTGGTAAAAACACAAAAACAGACACAACTTTGGACATACGAAAATTGTAAAAGTAAGTTTAACTTAAAGCATTTTAAAGATGTCATTTTTGGTTTCTCTTCTGTGATACTAAGATAGGAAAATATAAACTAGGAAACAATACCATTTTTCTTATGCCTTATCCCTCTTTAATAAAACTAGTAAATGTTTGAATACCTAGAAAATTACTTTAAAAGTTTAAGAAATTGTAAAGCCTATTTCTTGACTGGCATCATTTAAGACTCCAGCTGTAAAGGGAAAAATTACTTTTGTCATGCAAAAGCTATGATTTTTTTTCCCTATAGTTTTCATGTATATTTCAAATTTACATCTTTATTCATCATGTAAATATTCTTTGAAATAAAGCAATAAAACAAGTCAAACAAATACTATAAAAGATAAGAAATTACTGAAAAACTTTATCCTTTTCGGTTTTTTTTTTTTTTGTCCTTTTGATTTTTTTTCTTTGTCAACATATGTGAACACTTTTCTTGTTGTTCAGTTAGTTTTTGGCTTTCTTCCTTTTACTATTTTCTCATCTTTTTTAAACTTTGTTGTAATCTATAATTTCTTTTAGCATAAAAGTGTACTCTTACTTGCCTCAACCAGATCCCCAATGAACCATAATGTCTTTCATTCAAAAAATATAGAAAACCCGGGTGTGGTTGTGCATGCCTGTGTAGGACCCCCAGACTGGGGTACCCTACGTTCACGGGAGGCCGCACCCCAATAACTCAGTCCTCAAACCAGAAGATGCAATAGCAAGAGGTTTATTTCGATTTTAATCATTTGCGCAGACGGCCTCCTGCCTCACTCGGAGAGGAGAAGCCCTGAGCTCAGCTTACAGGCTGTTTATAAAGGCAAAAACCACAAACCACAAGTGGCTACTGAGCCAAAAAGCAGAAGTGGGAGGGGGGATTTTTCAGGTGATTTCCAGCTTGTGCAAAGAGCATGAAAAGGTCAGCTTTTTCTCAGCAGTTTAGAATTATTTTTCATTTTGCTTCCATGTACAATTTTTCTTTTGCCTGGGGGACTTGGTTTGAATCCACTTTGGCCTGGGAGGGCTTGGTTTGATTCCATCATTCCCCCCTTTCCTTATGACAAGATTTTAATCCTAAAATCTACAGATTTTCTGTTCTGTTTAGAGCATGGTATTGCTGAGTAAGGACCAAGGCCTGAGTCACTGATAATCCGTCCCTGATAAATTGTAGCAGTTTGTTGAGGATGCATGGCCCGAAAGTTAAAAGAAGGAGAAGAATAACTAGGGGGCCTATTAGGGAGGACACTAGGGTAGTTAACCAGGGGCTTTTATTAGACAGTCCTTAGTCTTTTATCTAATCTCTGGCGGAGTTTAGTCATAGAATCTTTAACAACCCCTAAATTGTCAGCATAAAAGCAACATTCTTCTCCTAGGGCCACACAGAGTCCTCCTTCCTTGAGGAAAAGCAGATCTAGCCCTCTTCTGTTCTGTAGTACTACTTCTGAGAGGGAGGTTAGGGATTTTTCCAGGAGGGTAATTGATTGTTCTTTTACCTTAATATCTTCATCTACAGCCTTTTGTAAGTCTGCATAATATTGTGGTCCTTGTATTAGGGCCACTGTTCCGGTTCCTACCCCCGCCGCCACTCCTGCTCCTAGAAGTATTGCTAGGGTTAGAGACACAAGCTCTCTTTTATATCTGCCTGGGTGTTGCTCAAAAAACTGCTCTAAGGAATCTGCGGGATGATAGAATACTCGGGGTAGAAGTTTAATCGTGACACAGTAGTCTTGAGAGGTTTTAAGGACCATACTAGCTACACATGGAGTTAACCCAGAGTTACATGCCCACCAAGTCCCTTGTTGAGGTAAGAGATAGTAATTCCCTTCCCCTGAGGGTACAGGTATAGTGGAATTGCAAAGGTGGGTGTGAGTTGAAGGTGGGTTTCCTAGACAGAGTCCAGATCCTGAGACTTCTGTAAGGGTTAGGGGATGAGGGGTTTCTCTATGGCATTAATCGGTTGAGGTGGTGTTATTGAATGTCCCTAATGTAGCTATACCTTCGTATATGCTCCCTGAACTAGATTGAACAGTCGGTTCCCCATGGTTGAAACCTGTTGTCTCGGGGCACGGGGGGTCTGTTTTGACAGGATGTTAGCGGGGGAGGTGTTAAGAAAGGGCAAGGCTGGTAGGGAATTTGGGTAACTGGGGATGGGTTTCTGAATAGGTAAAACAGGGTTGGGACCTATAGCTATTGGGTAGGAGGAGCTATCTCTTTTAATAGTAAAAAGAAGGCCATCATCAGCCTGTTTCTTATATAGTCTTAATTTGCTTTTACAGTGACATAATCCCATGATGAGGACGGGGACTACCAGGTGTCCCCGGCTGTTTCGCATCCCCAGTTTTTGCAGTAAAAGTAGGCCCTCCCTCCACATTGGGGGTTGAGATATTTAGACCGGTGGTTGCCTGGGCAAACATAGAAGGTTAAGGTACACAACATGGCCCGATGTTCATGAGGGCCACATCCCCCCCCATGGGTCAAGTCCCAGTCTCCCGGGGGGACTTTCCTTGTCCGGTGCCACCTCAGTATTCCAGTTTCCTTCTAAGTCCCAGGGCTCTGGTGCTCCTAAGGCTAATTTACACAAATCTGGATACAGTATAGGCCACCAAGTACCCTTGGGTGCCATCTTGTGGGTTTCAAACACTACAATACCCATTTGATTAATTACCTGCCAGGTAGTCAGCACAGGGAGATGGGGACTTCCATGACTGGGGACAAGCCTAAAAACAAATAGAATTATTAGGTATCTCTGGAGAGTTTTATTTTTAGAGGGTTGGATGTCCTGTGTAGATGCCATTTTCCAGTGTCCTCCTGGGTCGGAGCTCTCTTGATGTGGGAAACGTGGATCCAAGCTGAAATCCCGTCTATTTTGAGGGCCGTTGGCATAGTCAGGAGAACCGTGTAGGGTCCTTTCCACCGTGGTTCAAGAGTCTTTACATTGTGCCTTCTCACGTACACCTGATCACCAATCTGGTAGGAGTAGGACGTTTGTAGGCTCCCAGGCCGGTAGACAGCAGCCAAAGGTCCCCAAACCTGGTTCTGAATGATCTGCTAGAGGTAGGAGTTGTACCCAGTCTTTAGTGCCAGTCTCTAGAGCTAATTTGGTTAAGGTCTCTTTAATGGTTCTGTTCATTCTTTCTACCTGTCCTGAACTTTGGGGTCTGTAAGCACAATGTAATTTCCAATTAATCCCCAATGCTTTGGCCACTCCCTGACTTACCTGGGAGACGAAGGCCGGGCCATTATCAGACCCAATTACCTTGGGCAGTCCACATCGAGGGAAGATTTCTTCAATCAGCTTCTTTACCACAGTCTGGGCTGTTTCCTTTTTGGTGGGGAAAGCTTCAACCCACCCTGAAAAAGTGTCTATAAACACTAAAAGGTATTTATAACCATATTTTCCTGGGAGTACCTCAGTGAAATCTATTTCCCAGTTAGTCCCTGGTCGTGTCCCTCTTTCTCTCTTGCCATATGGGACTTTTGACCTGGTAGCATTCACCAGGGAACATGGGATACAATCTCCCACTACCTTCTGGACTAGTTGGTTAAGGTCTGGGAAATAATAGATTTGTTCTTTTTTTCTAATAGTGTCTTTAGTTTCTTGTATCCTAAGTGCGTCCACTGGTGGAGTTGGGAGATTAACTCAAGGGCCTCCTTTCAGGGCAGTATGATTCGATTCTGATATTTCCACATTTTAGATTCTGGGTCCAAAGTAGCGTTGAGCCTTCGAACGAGTTCCAGATCCTGCTCAGTGTAGCAGGATCTGTGCTTTAATTTCAGCCTCCAGGTCCGAATGGGTGTAGAAAATGCAGGTGCCTTCTGCTGCCTGACGAGCAGCTTCATCTGCGAACGAGTTCCAGATCCTGTTCAGTGTAGGTAAAAAGAGCATCTCCCTCCTTTGTTTGTGCCTCAATTTCAGCCTTAAGGTCTGCGTGTGTGTAGAGAATGCAGGTGCCTTCTGCTGCCTGACGGGCAGTTTCATCTGCCATCCGATTGCCCCGAGCAATCGGCCCCTGGTCTCACTGATGTTCAGGGCAATGGATAATGCTGACCTTTTTAGGCAAGTACAAAGCTTGTAGAAGGGCCACTATCGCTTCCTTGTTTTTAATGTCCTTACCAGCCGAAGTGAGGAGTCCCCGTCTCCGGTAAATTCCCCCATGTACATGGGCTGTGGCAAACGCATAGCGGCTGTCGGTGTAAATGTTGACCTTTCTGCCCTTTGCTAATTTTAGAGCCTGAGTTAAGGCTTCTAATTCAGCCCGCTGGTCTGATGTTCCACCCGGCAGGGCTTAGGCCCAGATTATCATTATCTTTTTCCCATCGACCACTGCTGCCCCCGCCTTACGCTCATCGTCTTGTAGAAAACTGCTTCCATCCGTATACCAAGTGGCATCTGCATCTGTTAGGGGCTGGTCAGTGAGGTCTTCCCTGGTCCCATGTGTCTCCGCAAGTATTTGCTGGCAGTCATGGGGAATCTCAGTGCCTTTCTTGGGGGCTGGTAGCAGCGTGGCAGGGTTCAGGGTGGCAAGGTTACCAAACTTGATCTTTTCTGGATTTAATAGTAGTGCCTGGTAATGGGTCACCCTGGCATTTGACAACCATCTGTCAGGAGGCTAATGATGGACTCCACTGCATGTGGTGTTATAACAGTTAGGGGCTGACCCATAGTGAGTTTGTCTGAGTCTTTAACCAGGGATGCTATTGCTGCCATGATTCTCAAGCATGGGGGCCAGCCAACTGCCACATTGTCCAGCTTCTTTGAGAGATAAGCTACTGACCTTTACCAAGGTCCCAAAGTCTGAGTAAGAACTCCTTTTGCCATCCCTTTATTTTCATCTATATATAAGACAAAAGGCTTTGTCAAGTCTGGCAATCCCAGAGCTGGAGCCGTCAGCAGTGCTCTTTTTATTTTGTCAAAGGCTTTCTGATGTTCTTCAGTCCAGACAAAAGGAGTCCCAATTTTTGTCAAAGGATACAGAGGAGCCGCTGTTTCAGCGAAACCTGGTATCCATAATCTACAGAATCCTGCACTTCCCAAGAACTCTCTGAGTCCTCTGGCTGAGGTTGGTGGGGGGATAGAGGCTACAGTCTGTTTCCTGCTTTCTGTCAGCCAACATTGTCCTCCCTCCAAACTATAGCCCAAATAGTTCACCTGTTGTAGGCAGATCTGGGCTTTCTTTGCTGAGGCCCGGTATCCAAGTTCCCCCAGTCTCAGTAGGAGAGCCTCCTTACCTTGTAGACAGTCAGCTTCTGTCTCAGCTGCTAAGAGGAGGTCATCCACATATTGAAGAAGCATAATCTGTGGGTTTCTTACCCGAAAATCAGCCAAATCACGGTGTAGAGCCTCATCAAACAAAGTAGGGGAGTTCTTGAATCCTTGGGGAAGTCACGTCCAGGTTAGTTGTCCCAATATTCCAGCTTCAGGTCCTTCCATTCAAAAGCAAAGATGGGCTGGCTAACCGGGCTCAGCCTTAGGCAGAAGAAC
>NW_008358866.1:3718733-3719501 GCF_000622305.1 Nannospalax galili | reverse complement strand
GAGTACCCTGAAGGCCCTTCAGCCATTGGAGCTTACCACGAATGTCAGGAGCTGATTGTCCTATAAAGGCCATAATAAGATCTGCCTGATGCTCCTGGGCTGTGGGATCAAAAGGGGTATACATCCGATATCCTTCTATCAGACGTTCTAAAAATCCTGCGGGGGTTTCATTTTCTCCCTGGGTTATAGCACGTACCTTTGCCAAATTGGTTGGGTGCCTTCCGGCCCCTTTGAGACCCGCTAACAGTCTGGCGATAAAGACAGAGACGCTCCCTACCTGCCACGGTTTCAGGATCGCAATTGGGTCTGGTCAGAGGAAATCCTGCGTCTATTTCATTTGGGAGCATAGTATGTCTCCCATCCTGCCCGGGGACGTTTTTCCAGGCTTCCAGGATGACTCATTGTCTCTCCTCTGTGGTTAGGAGTGCCTGGAGGAGTTGTTGGCAATCTTCCCAGGTGGGTTGGTGGGTGGGTAAGAAGAATAGACTCAATTAAAGCAGTTGGAGCCTGAGGGTCCTGAGAAAAAGAGGGGTTGTGAGTTTTCCAATTATACAAGTCAGAGGCTGAAAAAGGCCAATACTGGATCTGATCCCCTACAGTTCGGAGAGGAAGAACCTGGGCAGTCCCGGTTCCATCAGAGGGGACCCCTCTGTCCCCTCTCAGGCAAAGTCTGCTAGATGGAGGGGGGGATTGGTCGGGTTCGGTAGAGTCAGGAGAGGGATGAGGTAGTTCTTGGGGGGGAGGGGCCTGCGCAGGGGGATAGGGAGG
>NW_008358866.1:3714383-3717248 GCF_000622305.1 Nannospalax galili | reverse complement strand
TTGATCAAAAGGGGAAGTCCAGCATTCAGCTTAAGCTTGCTTATATAGACAGAAACCACAAACCACAAGCAATTAGGTCACAGCAGCATTCAGGTCACAGCAGAAGTGGGAGGGGGATTTTTCGGGTGTTTTTCCAGCTTGGGCAAGGAAGCATGAAAAGGTCATCTTTTCTTCTCTACAGTTAGAATTATTTTTCCTTTTACTTCCTTGTACAGCTTCCCAGAATATTTTTCTTTAGCCTAGGAGACTTAGTTTCAGTTTACTTTAATCTGGGGGGCTCTAATTTGATTCCATCACCTGTAATTGCAGCATTTGGGAGGCAGAGGCAGGGGAGAATAAATTCAAGACCAGCCTGATCTACATGGTGAGACGCATCTCAAAAAGACAGAGGGATTGGGGGGAAGGGATGGAGGGAGACAAGAGAGGAGGGAGGTAAGGGGGAAAATAGTATAGGAAACCTACAGAAAATTGTAAAAATTAGCTATATAAGCTTTGATAGGTTATTATAATATAAATATTTTTTTCTAACCTATGATGACTTTTGTATAAAATAAAATGGGCATTATAATGTTGAAAGTAACATCTATTATATATCCCTGTAAGTGAATCTGATGGATATTAATCACAGCTTTGTCTTTGACCTACTTCTCCTCTAATATTAGACACTAATGAAAGCCTGGGAAGTAATTACAGTTTTGTTCTATCAGGTTTCCTATGAGCCTTCTAGCTGACCAAGCATTGTCTATCTTCCCTTGACAGTTCAAAATTATTTTCTTTCATTCTTCCTTCTCATAAAAGTTTCTGTTTTCATCTCTTAAGTATTTAATAAAGTAGGACTATTTTTCTTGATGTAATATCATAAACAGTATAATTATGGCATTAGCTGGTTATGGTAACGATGGAGGTGTTGTTGAGGAAGAAAAGAATCTCTGCAGGTAAATTCTGATGCATGGTAAAGTTTGAATCAACTTACTTAGAGAAATAATCATGGGGTCACTGAAGTGCTATTTTAGTTCATACAAACCTGGGAGTCACCACCACTAAAATGTCTATTCAATCCAAGGTGGGGGCCCATCTGTGTATTTTGAAAATATTTCCTTGGTGATTGTGTTGTGCAATCTCACTGTGACTGGTCCAAAGAAGCCATCTTCTTTATTGGGTATAAGTCTTTTTTTTTTTTTTTTTTTTTTTTTAGTCTTTTTGAGACAGGGTCTCCCTGTAGCCCCAGCTGCCCTGGAACTCACTATGTAGACCAGACTGGCCTTGAACTCACAGAGATCCACCTGCCTCTGCCTTCCCGAGTGCTGAGATTAAAGGCGTGCGCCACCACGCCCGGCTATTTTTTTTTTTTTAAATCAGTGTCTCTCCATTTAAACTCAAAAATGAGAACATTAAATAAAAGTTGGATTTTAATTTTCTATGACTGTCATTGTTCACATTTATCTGTTACTCTGCTTGAGTTGCTAATTGATTGTTTATAGCTGTAGTAATCTTATCTATTACAATTGTATTCCTGATTTGAATAATAGTCTAAGATTGTTTTCATTGTTTGTTTTTGGTTTTTTTGGTTTTTTTTCTATTTTTAAAACCTTGTGTTTTTATTTTTTTTATTATTGTGATTTTACCAGACTTCTCACAGATGCACTAGTTTTAGTTTGAAACCTTCCTGACAAAGACACTTTCACACCCAAAGTCTCCAGAAAGTCTATGAACGAAACATTAAAACCTTAAAAGTAACAATAAATTATTCTTTTTTTTTTTTTTTTTTAAAGACAGGACCTCATGTAGTTCCCACTGTCCTCCACTCATGTAGGTGAGGCTGGCCTAGAACTCCTGATATTCTTGCCTCTGCTTCCTGAGTGCTAAAATTATAGGAATGCACCATTATGCCTAACCCAAAATCTTAAAGATAATAAAACCAGTTGTTATCCAGTTTATACTATTACCTTTTTTCCTTCTTCTTCTTTGATTTATTTATTTTTTTGTGGGGCTTTTGGCTACTCTAACATTCACCCCTCTGAAGAGGTAACCCTAAAATCTCTTAAGGATTAGATAAAAGCTCCCAAATACTTTTGACATTTTTGGCTTTTGTAATGGAGTATGTTGCTAAGAGGCTCAAGGACATTGTGAGTTTTAGCCAAGAACCTGGCTACTTTTCTTTGAGGTCCTTTTACCCTAACTGCCTAGCCAATTCCTACTTCCTGTTCTTATCACACCATCCTCTGAAGAGGTTACCCAACTTGTGGATTGGGAATCAGGATGCAGACCACTCTGGCTTCTTCCATGCTGAAACAGGGATACAGGGTGAGGCAATTGGGGTACCCCTTCAGTGGGCCTATCTAAAAGATTACCAAATTGCATAACTCTTTTTTTGTTTGTTTGTTTTTGTGAATGAGAAGTAAAGGCAAGAGTAATTAGCATTATAAGTTCTAGACAGGGAACTAGAAAAAAGTCAGAACTTGGCAAGTTTCAAATGTTCATATGAGAGTCCACTGGAATATCTTCACAAGGGCTTCCAAAAGCATCTCTCTATTCGGTTCCTCCTCATTTTTCATCTGCCAAGCCTGGACTCGAGAGTGATGGATTCAGGATTTGCTTTCTATTTTGATAGCTGTTGGAGTGGTTAGATTCAGTGTCAACTCCCTCTCAAAGGCTTCTAGATACATGACCTAAGGGTATGCACACTGGAAGGCCTTTAAACAGCATGGGTCATACCTTCCCTTCATAGCCTTCCCCAGATTGTATCGTTAGCCCTCCCCAAATCCAGGAGGCCATGTATGATTAAGGCCAAATTATATGCAGTTGGCTGGGAAGAGTGGCTGGATAATCCGGTGAGGGTCCAATGACCCTGCTTGGCCCTCCTTT
>NW_008358866.1:3713024-3714232 GCF_000622305.1 Nannospalax galili | reverse complement strand
AATTTCATTCTTTGATGTTTCTTTGCTGCTGAATAGAACTCCATTGTGTAAATATGCCACATTTTTGTTAACCGCTCATCAGTTGAAGGGCACTTAGGTTGCTTCCATCTCTTAGCTATTCTGAAAAGAGGAGCAACAAACATGGTTGTACAGTGTCTCTACAATAGGATGAGTCCTTTGGGTATATGCCAAGGAGTGGTATAACTGGGTCATATAGTAGGTTCATTTTTAGTTTTTTAAGAGTTCACACTGTTTTCCCTAGGGGTTGCACAAGTTTGCAATCCCACCAGCAGTGAATGAGTGTTCCCCTTTCTCCACATCCTCGCCAGCATTTGGTATCATTTGTTCTCTTGATCCTAGCCACTCTGACTGGGTTAAGGTTATACTTTAGGGTGGTTTTAATGTGCATTTTCCTAATTACTAACGATGTTGAACACTTTTTGAGATGTTTCTTAGTCATCTTTATTTTTTTCTTTGAGAACCCTCTGTTTAGATCTTTAGCCCATCTTTTAATTGGGTCATTTGGTTTCTTGATTTCTTTGTTTTGGGGGTTCTTTATATATTCTGGATGTTATACCTCTGTGAGATATGTCACTGGTGAAGATTTTTTCCCATTCTGTGGGTTTTCTCTTTACTTTTTCATTGTTTCTTTTGCTATACAGAAGCTTTTTAGTTTAATGAGGTCCCACTTGTTGATTGCTGACCTTAGTTCCTGAGCAATTTGTGTCTGATTTAGAAAATCCTTTCCTACACCTGTATCTTATAAGTTACTGCCAATATTTTCTAATAGTAGTTTCAGGGTTTCCAGTTTCACATTGAGATCTTTGATCCATTTGGAGTTGACTTTTGTGCAAGGTGAAAGATAAGGATCTAGTTTCATTCTTCTATAAGTGGAGATCCAGTTTTGCCAGCACCAGTTGCTGAAATTGCATGTACTTGGGTTTGGATCTTCAGTGATGTTCCATTGATCTATGTGTCTATTTTTGTGCCAGTACCATGCTGTTTTGTGACTATAGCTCTGTAATATCCTTTGAGATCTGGTATAGTAATCCCCCCAGCATTGCCCTTTGTGCTCAGGGTTGCTTTGGCTATCTGGGATCTCCTGGGTTTCCATATGAATTTAAGGATTTTCTTTTCTAATTCTGTGAAGTATGTCATGGGGATTTTGATTGGGATTGCATTGAATCTATATATTGCTTTTGGTAGGA
>NW_008358866.1:3706814-3713005 GCF_000622305.1 Nannospalax galili | reverse complement strand
TATGGGTGCTGGGAATCAAACCCGGGTCCTCTGCAAGAGCAGTCAGTGTTCTTAACTGCTGTGCCATCTCTCCAGCCCCGCATATAGGTTTTTGAAATATTCCCTTAAAATGTTCTGGATCTCTTTGGTGTCTGTTGTGATGTTTCCCCTTTCATTTCTGATTTTCTTGATTTGGATTTGCTCTTTCTTTCTTTTGGTTAACTGGGCTAAGGATCTGTCTATCTTGTTTAGCTTTTCAAAGAACCAGCTCTTAGATTCATTGATTCTTTTTATTGCTTTCTTTGTTTCTATTTCATTAATTTCTGCCCTGATTTTTGTTATTTCTTCTCTTATGCTGAGCTTGGGTTTCATTTGTTCTTGCCTTTCCAGTGTCTTGAGTTGCAGTGTTAGGTCATTTATTTGGGCTCTTTCTAATTTTTTAATGTAGGCACTTAGAGCTCTAAACTTCCCTCTTAGGATTGCTTTTGAAGCATCCTAGAGGTTGTGTTGTGTTGTACTGTCCTTTTCATTGAATTCCCAGAATTCTTTTATTTCTTTCTCAATTTCTCCTTTGACCCCACTCATTGTTTAGAAGTGTGTTGTTTAGTCAGCAGGAGTTCTGTAGTGAGTAGGGCTTTGTCCAGTGTTGCTTTTGAGCTTCATTGCATTGTGGTCAATAGAATGCATGGAATTATTTCAATTTGTTTTTAAATTTGTTGAGGTTTATTTTGTGGTCCAGTATGTGGTCAGTTTTTGAAAAAGTTCCATGAAATGCTGAGTAGAAAGTGTATTCTTTGGTTCTTTGGTGGAATATTCAAAAGATGTCTGTTAGGTCCATTTGATGTATGGTGTTATTTAATTCAGATGTCTCTCTGTTTATTCTTTGTCCAGTTGACCTGTCTAATGGAGACAGTGGGGTATTCAAGTCCCCTACTATTACTGAGTTGAGGTTAATCTGTGTCTTAAAGTCCTGTAGTATTGTTTTTACGAATTTGGGCCCACCAAAGTTTGGTGCATATATGTTAAGGATTGTAATATCTTCTTGGTTAATTGTTCCTTTGATCAGAAAGACGTGACCCTCCATATCTCTTCTGAGTAGCATTAATTTGAAGTCTATTTTGTCAGATATTAAAATTGCAGCTCCTGCTTGTTTCTTAGTGTCATTTGCTTGGAATATTCTTTTCCATCTTTTTACCTTAAGGTAGTGCCTGTCTTTGAAGGTGAGATGGGTTTCTTGCAGACAGCAAAGAGATGGATTTTATTTCTTAACCCATTCTCTCAGCCTGTGTCTTTTGACTGGGGAGTTCAGTCCATTGATATTTATGGTTATTGTTGAAAGATATGTGTTGGTGGTTGCTGTCATTTTGATTGCTGTTTGTGTTCTCTGTGTATATTTGTATTTTCTCGGTTATACCTTTATTGTCTTTTGTTGCCCTCAGGGTATAGTTGTTTCTCTCACTGCTCTCTGTATTGCTTCAAGTATACCTTGAAGGGCTGGTTTTGTGGACATGTATTCTTTCGGGCTATTCATGTCAAGGAAGATTTTTCTTTCTCCTTCAACTATAATAGACGTTTTTGCTGGGTAAAGTATTCTGGGCTGACATCTATTGTCATGCGGAACTGGAAATATCCTGGCCCAGGCTCTTCTGGCTTTCATAGTTTGCATTGATAAGTCAGCTGTAATTCTGATGGGCTTTCCTTTGTCTGTGATTTGTTTTTCTTTTGCTGCTTTCAGTATTCTCTCTTTGTTCTGTACATTTACTGTTTTTACTATGATATGTCGTGGGGAGTTTCTTTTCTGATCCTGTCTTATTTTGTGTTCTATGTGTTTCCTGTATTTGTATGGGGATGTCTTTCCTTAATTTTGGGAAATTCTCTTCTACAATCCTGTTTAAGACGTGGTCAATACCATTAACCTGAAATTCTTCTCCTTCTTCTATTCCTATGATATGTAGATTTGGTCTTTTCATGGTGCCCACATCTCTTGCATATTCCATTCCTGTGATTTTTAGAATTTTCCATAATCTTTGCTTGAGTGGTCCTATTCTTCAACTTTATCCTCCAGCGCTGATCCTATGTTTTCCGTTTCATTCATTCTAGCACTGAGGCATTCCCCTGTTGTTTCAAGTTAGTTTATTGAGTTTTGTACTTCCTTCTTCATTTCAGCCTGAGTGTTTTTCAATGTTTCTCTTTTATGAATTCATTCAGTTTATCCCTGTCTTCTTTTAGTTATTTGATTTGTTTGTTCGTGTGTTCCTTAAAATCATTGAATTCCTTGATCATGTGTATGATTGTTCTTTTAAATTCAGTGTCCTGGTTATCTCTAGGGGGTTCTCCTCATAGAACTCTTCTACAGGACTGGTAGTTTGATGGGGACAGTGTTTTGGCTTTCCATTTTTTTATTCTTTCATTGTGATTTTGGCATGTGAATTTCTTTTGTTGTTTATTATTCTGATATGAGAATTAAGTTGAAGTATGCTTCTGTTTGTATTATCTGGGTGCCTAGATCCCTTCTTTTTTGGTTATGTAAAGTTGGTTGGTACAGGGTTCAGGTTCTCTCAGGTTTAATTTGGAGGGACCTGATGGCTTCAGATCAGCTATTCAGGAGTACCCACAGAAGTCCAATGCAGGTTCTAGTCAGGTACACTCAGGCTTCCTTCAGCACATGGAGGCAGAATCTGCGCGTTCTCAGGCAGTCCCCTGTGTTCTCAGCCCCTATGCCAAAGGAAGGCCAGGACTTGGCAGTCTCCTGTGGTCTGCTGAGATCAGATCTGTTGCACCAATGGAGGTTGAAACCCACCCTCTCAGGCTGTCTGCTAGGATCTCAGCCTTAGCCTACCAAAGCCAGATCTGCCCTGGGGCCCTGAGAGGGGCCTCATGAAATCCCAGGTAGGGGGATGGGTATGGCGCAATTAGGGGAAACTCTCCACCACATGGAGGCAGGTCCAGGGGCCTCTCAGGCAGTTGCCTGCATTTTCAGGCCCTCTGCCAGAGGGAGGCCAGAGGGAGGCCAGAACTCGGCATCCTCTGGCAGTCTGCTGAGATCAGAGCCACTAAATCAATGGAGGTCAGAACCCACTCCCTGTTTTCATTATTTGTATCTAACATTATTTGTAAATACCCAACCTGTCCTAGTTGGGTTTCTGTTTCTGTGATGAACAGAATAAAAAGTAACATGGGGAGGAAAGGATTTATTTCATCTTACACTTCCAGATCACAGTCCCTCTTTGAGGGAAGCCAGAACAAGAATTTGAGGCCAGAACCTGGAGAGAGAGAGAGAGAGAGAGAGAGAGAGAGAGAGAGAGAGAGAGAGAGAGATTCTTTACTGGTGATGTGAGGTTTTTTTCTAGTCGGTACATTGTTAAGTCTTGGATTTTCATTATCTGTTCAGTCATTCTATAACAGACATTTTTTAATTTATTATTTTTATTTTATGTGTATGAGTATATTGCCTGCATGTGTGTAAATGCACCTGTGTTGTGCAATGCCAGAACTGGAGTTACACACAGTTGTTATCCACCATGCGGGTGCTGAGAATTGAACCTGGGTCCTCTGCAAGAGCAGCTAGTGCTCTTAATTGCTGAGCCATCTCTTCAGCCCCTTAAAAGACATTTTTAAAAAAAATATTTTCCTATACTCTTCCCTTTTTGCCCAGACTTGCTTATCCTTTAATCTACCTCAGTGGCCAAGGGTTGTCATCAATATAAACATTGATAAATAAAACTTTATTCTATACTTCTCAAAGGCTAGAGGTGGCAGGACAGATTGGTTGCTCCTTATCCAGCTGGTCTCAAACGAAGACTGAAATCTTCAGCCTTGTCAGCAGTCAGTCACACTGTGCATATGATACTGTCCCTGTTTCTAGGATTTCTTTTTAAATGTCCTGCTTCTTACATTCTGTGAACTAAGGGGCAGTTGTTAGCCACCATGTGGGGGCTGGGATCCAAACTCAGGTCCTCTGCAGGAACAGCCAGTACTCTTAACTGCTGAGCCATATCTGTAGCCTTATGAAAGAATTCTGAGACATGAAAAACATATAACCAGTAATACCACCAATTCTAAGCAACAACCCCTATCAACTCATAGGTATTCCTCAGTTGCATCCAGGTACATCCATGTTTAAACTTAGAGGTGCCTTCTTTTTAGTGAAGCCAATTTTTTGAAAACTTGAACTTGAGCCAGGCGTGGTGGTGGCACATGCCTTTAATCCCAGCACTGGGGAGGCAGAGGCAGGCTGATCCTTGCAAGTTCAAGGCCAACCTAGTCTACATAGTGAGTTCAGGTCAGCTGGGACTACAGGGAGACCCTGTCTCAAAAAAACCAAAAAAAAAAAAAAAAAATGAGCTTGAGTGTGGTGGCTCACACCTGAAATCCTGCACTTGGGAGACTGAGTCAGGACGATTGTGAGTTTGAGGCTAACTTGGGCTATATAGCAAATTGCAGGCCAGGCTGGGCTATATATTGAGACCATATTTGAATATAACAACAATGAAAAGATTGAAAATCTCTAGGTAAACAGAACTGTTCTTCTTATAATGAAATGTGAAATTCCCAAAGGCAGTAGCACCATTATTTATGTGTGATCTATAATAGAAACTTGTGGTTTATGATGATATCATTTTTTTCTTTTAATATTTAGTTTCTGTGCCTTTGCATATGTCCACCTGGACTATAATGAAGAACATTGTTGCTAAAAATGGACTTTCTGGGTTATTTACAGGTAAAAATTCTTGCTTTTAAATCTCTTACCTTCTAAAATTAACTTGTAGGAAGAAGTTAGAGAGGTAACATTATTTTCTCCTAAATATCATTCATATAAGCTGAAGTAAATGTTACTGTCTTTATTATCAGTAAGTAAAATTCGAAGTTGAGGTTGAGAGTGGGTAGTTTGATCTGTTCTTTGCCACCTATTTATGATACAGAATTTGATTTATGAATTCATTTAATTTTGGTCATTATTAATGAAGATAAAAATTTGTTCTTTTTCTATTCTCTTTTCAGGCCTCATTCCTCGCTTAGTTAAAATTGCTCCTGCTTGTGCCATTATGATCAGTACATATGAATTTGGAAAGGCTTTTTTCCAGAAACAGAATATTGAAAGGCAGTGATGGTGTTTTAACTTGAATAATGACCTCAGCCATAAGATGAAGACTCTTAGGCAAGATTTGTTTTCACCATTATTCTCTGACAGTGATTTGTGTCTGTCTTCACTATAATTTAAATGAATAATAATTTCTATTCTACCTCTAAATCATAATCCTAGTTTAAATTTTAGTCATGTTTTGGGAGATTTTAAAACATAACCCAGAAATGGCACTCATGTAAATGAAATTACTCCTGAGCACTGAAAGCATTTTTTTCTGAGAGCATATATTTCAGTGACCCTAATATTGTGAGTGTGTTAGGTATGTCAGAACTTTTTGAATTGTGTGCTGAATGAATTAGTCTAAATCAAGTTCGGTGGTAGGCACATTCAAATTGTGCATTTGGTAGAAAATGGAAGGGCAGTGGTCACATAGCACTATTCACATTTGTGAGATAGAATCTCTTAAATTATTTAAGTGCACTGTGTTCCTTCTGTTTTAAGGCTTCATGTAGGTTAGAATTTCTCTGTTGAAAATGTGACCATTTTATCTATATGAACCAAAATATAGTCATTTTCTCACATGATAGGGATCGTGACATTTTTGACTAACAACCCTTATGTAATGTTTCTGTTTTCACAAAGCCCAGGGGAGTGGGAGGAGGGGTTTACTGATGATAGTAAGTGTACATTTATTCAAATTGGATTTGCAGTAGAGGACCATATTGAATTCACACTAGTAAAAATGAATGGATTGGGCTCAGGACTGGCCTCTGCACTTTAACTAGCTTGTATTCCAAGTGACTTTGCTCAGAGTTCTTTAGGTTGTTTCTATGACTTTTTTCTAATCAGATACATAACCATTCCCTAATCCAAAAGACCAAAATCTTCAACTTTTTGATACGATGCCCCCCCATATGATACTGAAGTGGAAAATTCTAACTGTTACTCAGGTGCTAGCATACAAAATACCGGTACATAAAGAGACATTATATAAATTGCCTTCAGGCTGTTTGTATAAGGTATATATGAAACTTAAGTGACTATGTTTATAATTTGGTTCATTCCCTAAAATATTTAGTTATGTGTTTGCAAATATTTATCTGGGGGGGGGGGAATCTTCAGTAAT
>NW_008358866.1:3686645-3705086 GCF_000622305.1 Nannospalax galili | reverse complement strand
ATTTTATCTATATGAACCAAAATATAGTCATTTTCTCACATGATAGGGATCGTGACATTTTTGACTAACAACCCTTATGTAATGTTTCTGTTTTCACAAAGCCCAGGGGAGTGGGAGGAGGGGTTTACTGATGATAGTAAGTGTACATTTATTCAAATTGGATTTGCAGTAGAGGACCATATTGAATTCACACTAGTAAAAATGAATGGATTGGGCTCAGGACTGGCCTCTGCACTTTAACTAGCTTGTATTCCAAGTGACTTTGCTCAGAGTGTTGTTTCTTGTTTCTATGACTTTTTTCTAATCAGATACATAACCATTCCCTAATCCAAAAGACCAAAATCTTCAACTTTTTGATACGATGCCCCCCCATATGATACTGAAGTGGAAAATTCTAACTGTGTGCTAGCATCTGGGGGGGGGGGAATCTTCAGTAATCCAAAATTATTCTGGTCCTAACCATTTTGGATAAAAGATACTTAATTTACACAGTGATAAAAGTTACAAAATAATCTTAAAATGTCCCTTGATACAACACTGTTTCACATTATATAATAAACCAAGACATTAAACAAGAAGATGTTTCCTTCAAGAAATTGCATATGAGCAAGTAATTTATCATTTTAAATAGAAATGGGATTTAAAAAAATTCTATCTATTTATATATTTTTATTTATTTGTGCATGGATGTATGTGTGCTGCAGCACATATGTGAAGCTTAGAGGACACCTTGCAAGAGGGAATTGGTTCTCTCTTTCCACCATATGGATCCTAGGACTGGAGCTCAGGCCCTGAGGCTTAGTGACAAGAGTCTTTATCTCAGTGAGTCATCTTGCCAGCTCAGGAATGAGATTCTTAAATATGACTGGAGTGTAACTCAGTGGTAGAACTTGCCTTCAGTATTGAAAGCCTTGAGTTTGGTTTTACACTACAAATAAATTTTTTTTAAAAAAGATATGTGAATAAATACTGAGATGGCAGGGCAAGAAATGCTTTTTTAAAAACTTTACCAAGATCAGCCAGGCATGGTGGCACACGCCTTTAATCCCAGCACTCGGGAAGCAGAGGCAGGTGGATCTCAGTGAGTTCGAAGCCAGCCTGGTCTCCATAGTGAATCCAGGACAGCTGGGGCCACAGGGAGACCCTGTCTCAAAAGACCAAAAAAAAAAAAAAATGTTTTTCCCAAGATCTGTATCTATTTTTTTTTAAAAAAGAAGCACTTTATTGTACTTCATGTGTATTTTATGAAAATATGAAGCATCCTTCCCTGCATCATAATGTATTTTGGTGACAAATCTCCTCTAGTGTTGGTAGGAGAATGAAGGCATTTTGTGTTATGGTACAAAGTGTTTGTATGTTTCATCAGAAGTAAATGATACAGTGTTTATTGTAACTTTGTGTTTATTTTATCCTGTGTTGATTTACATTAAATTTGTAATATATATCTGTATATAAAGTCATGATTTTCTTATATTTTCATTAAAATACTTTGTGCCTACTTAAAATTCTTGTTCTCTCCAAATGGTTTTCATATAAGATCATTACATAATGCTACTTCATAAATAGATGACTATCTTGAACACTGTTGTTTAACCTTATTAAACCAAACTTTACCTTACTTTTGTTGTTTCTTTTTATTTTAGGAAAAGGCAGGAAATCTAGTGTATTTTGTCTTCAAAAACTGGAAACATTTAAATATATTACCTATTACTATGAGAAAGGTTCTCCAGTACTCCCTAGTACTGTGCTTGAGGAAAATGATTATTTATGAACAAAATAAGTTACATAAATGAACTTATCAGTAGTGTTTCTAACATATACTACATGTAGTATGTCTGGATGAAAAGGAAAAGTTGAAGTCATCTCTATTTACTTAGACAACCTCAGGGGTTTTTTGTCTTTTGTTTTTTTGTCTTTTGGAGACAGAGTCTCTCTGTAGCCCCAGCTGGCCTGGAACTCACTATGTAGACCAGGATGGTCTTGAACTCACAGAGATCTGCCTGCATCTGTTTCCCAACAACCTCAGTATTTTTCTCCAAAAGTTTTGTCATATAAAATAGTGGAACCATTACTGGCTTAGATGAGTATCCTCAGATTTCACATCACAGCGTATAGACTACTTCAGCTTTCAGCCCTGTGTTTCTGTCTTTGCAGTGCTTATACTGTAGAATTTGCAGTATTGCAAACACAGCCTGTGCAGTGATGTGATTGCTGTGGTCTGACTGTGGAACACCTCTCACAGTATTGTGTCTGAGCACTCAGTCCACAGTTGGTGGCCTTGCTTCAGAAGGTTATGGAATCTTGAGGAGGTGGTACCTCACAGGAGGAAATGAGTCACTGGGAGTAGGGTAAAATTTCATAGTTTGGCCTCATGTCCTGCCCACCCTGCTTCCTGACTGACCAGGCAGTGTGACCAAGCTGCCTCACCCTCCTCCTGTCATGTTACCTCACCGTGCTGAGCCATTCCCTGATAAGCCAAAATAAACCCTTCTACTCTTTTTGAAATTTATTCATTTATTATGTGTATGTTTTGCCTACATGTGCATAAGTGCATCTGGGCATTCGATACACACAGAGGCCAGAAGAGGGCATTGGAGTTACAGATTGTGGTTAGCTGTCACATGGGTGCTGGGAATGGAACCCTGGTCCTCTGGAAGAGCAGCCAGTGCTCTTACCAGCTGAGCATCTCTCCAGCACCAGCCTTTCTTCTCAGGTATTTGGACACAGCAGTCACAAAAGTAGCATTAGTGTTGTTTCTAAAGGAAACAGTTTTCATTGATTAATATTAAATAAATGTTAAAACCATGTATGCTTTGTTACCTAAGTATACATTTTAAAGAAATGTATGAAATATTCAAGTATTGCAACTTTTAATATATATATATATATATATAAATTTTTATTTTATCTGTATTTCTTGCATGTATATAAGTGCACCCATGTCATAAAATGCCTGCAGAGGTCAGAAGAGGGCATTGGATCCCTTGGAACTGGAGTTTTAGATAGTTGTTAGCTGCCATGTGGTACTGGAAATGGAACCCTGGTCCTCTGTAAGAGCAATCAGTGCTCTTAACCACTGAGCCATCTCTCCAGCCCCACATATCTGACTTTATAAAAAGTAGCTATGCAGTACAAATTTTCCTTTTTTTCTAAAAACTATTCTGTTTAACTGCATATGACTCCTTTATATTCTTCCATTTTTCTTGGGTACAAATTTAAAGTATGCAGGGAAATTTCATTCAGTTTATTGCTTTTAAATTTTTCCAAAATGAACTTTTAAAATTAAATACTTTTGGTTTTCTTTGTTAATCTATTAGCATTTATAAAGACATTTTAGGGCTGAAAGATGGCTAAGTGTGTAAAGGTGTTTTTCTTTTCTAAAGGTGCCAAGCCTGACAATCTGAGTTCAATTCCAAGGCCCCACATAGTAGAAGGAGAGACTCAGTTCTGACCTATACTCTCATGCCACTGCGCGCGCATGCGTGCACACACACACACACACACACACACACACACACACCACAATTTTTAAATGTAATAGAAAAAATGTTAAGATATATTACGTGGTGGGAAATTTAAAAATCACTGAAGAAGACATTTGAATATTGTCAATCTTCAGAGGAAGTTTCTTAGCTGTGATTGGAAGAATTATGCAAAAGGAATTATGAGAAATTTGAAGAGCTAGCCACTTAACCAGAGAAGCAGTGGTCACAAAAATCAGTAGGCCATGGCATTTAGTCCATGTGGCTGAGCAACAGGTATCCATGGGAGTGTCGAGGAGAGATCAGATTGGAAATGTAGTCAAGGTCCTTGTATGTCACCGGAAAAATAAGGCCATAGGAAATCAGGGAAGGACTTTTGGCTCAGCTCTAAGTTGGAAATCTAAACAGTAGAATGGAAAATAGAACTTATAATGAGGTAACCTACTTAAAAACAGTCTGAAAGTTTTAATTTACGTTTAAAATGTGCTGTAATAACAATTTGGTCTTTACATATCGCTTAGCAAAATCTGGACATTTCACCTGTTGGTAGGAACTTTAGCAAAGACCTCAGTACACTGAAAATTTGAAGAAAATTTGAATTTATAATCACTTGAAAACTTGTACCAAAATCCAGTAAAGTAAAAACTGATTTTTTTTTCATGCTTTTTAAATTTCTGCCAACTAGAAGCTGGAGAGATGGCTCAGTGGTTAAGAGCACTGTTTACTCTTGCAGAGGACCTGGGTTCAGTTCCCAGCACCTACATGGCAGCTAACAGCTGTCCATAATTCCAGTTCCTGGAGATTGGATGCCCTCTTCTGACCTCTGTGGGCACTGGATGACATGAATGCACTTATATCCATGCAGGCAATACATTCATATACATAAAATAAAAGCAAACAAAACATTTTTAAAAATTCTGCCAACTATAATTACTACCAACTTGCAGTTAGCACTGGTCTCTTTAGAATCTGTAAAAGTTGTCCGAATCAAAAATTGTCAGAATCAAAATGAGTTGCTTGTGTCAAACCTCACAAAAAATAAAAAATAAAACAGAGTATGAAAGAAGGGTTCTTACAGGCACCTGACTGATAACAACTACAGAAGATTCTTCCACAACCAAAACCTTACACAGATATCCCACAATGTCATCCACCCTGTATGTCACTTCAGCATAGTCTGGAACATTGTTTTTATTAGTCCTTGTGGCCAAATCTTGTTTGAAAATACATACCCTCCCCTGTATTGCCTTAAAAAATTAAGCTCAGAAAAGATGAAAGGTTTCTGTTTTAAAATGTTGAACAAGAGAAGAATCACATTCACTACTCTTATTCAACACAGTTCTAGAAATCCTAGCCAACTACTTTTACTCAACACAGTTCTAGAAATCCTAGCCAGAAGAGTCCAGCAAGAAAAACTTTCCAGATTTTTGAAGTCAAATGATCACTACATACAATCAAAAGTCCACCCTAAAACTTAAAAATAGTAAATGAATTCAACAAAATTGCAGAATACAAAGTAAACATTTTAGTAGCAATCTTATATGTCAATAGCAAATTATCTGGAATAGAAGTCAATAAAGTAATCCTGTTTATAATATCTACAGACACATACATACATACACTGATATGTAGGAATAAACAACCAAAGATATAAAGTTCTATTCAATAAAATTATAAAACATGGTAACCATGCATGGTGGCACATGCCTTTAATCCCAGCACTCAGGAGGCAGAGGCAAGTAGATCTCTGAGACTGAGGCCAATGTGGTCTATGGAGCAAGTTCCAAGCCAGCTATGGCTACAGGGCAACCTTCTCTTAAGAAAAAAAGGGCCAGGTGTGGTGGTGCATGCGTTTAATTCCAGGACTTGGGAGGCAGAGGCAGGCAGATCTTTGTGAGTTCCAGGCCAACTGGGGCTGCAGGGAGACCCTGTCTCAAAAAGAAAAAGAAAAAAAAAATACCCTTCTTTGGGGCAAGAGGGATGGCTCAGTGGTTAAGAGCACTGACTGCTCTTGCAAGAGAACCCAGGTTTTATTCCCAGTACCCACATGGCAGCTAATAACTGTAACTTGAGTTCCAGGGGTACACTTAACACACATGCAGGCAATACACAAACATAAAATAAAAATAAAATTAAAATAATTAAACGTCAGTAAGCATAAGAATAGACATAAGCCAGTGGAGCAGAGTATTGATTCTAGAAGGAAGCCCATGCACCAACATCCACCTTATTTATTTATTACTTCTGCAAACAACTGATTTTAGACAAAGGCACTTAACTACACACTTGGAGAAAGATAGTGTTTTTAATAAGTGATACTGGGAAAATTGTGTATTGGTATTCAGAAAAATGCCTCTAGAGCTGGAGATGTCACTGTGATAGAGT
Organism: Nannospalax galili; assembly: GCF_000622305.1. Classification (NCBI taxonomy): domain Eukaryota; kingdom Metazoa; phylum Chordata; class Mammalia; order Rodentia; family Spalacidae; genus Nannospalax; species Nannospalax galili. The sequence continues at coordinate 3,699,219 of NW_008358866.1, read as the reverse complement.
GCTTGACTAACTTGTTCAAGGCTTGTGTCGATTCCCAGTGCCAGGGAGGGAGGACCCAAGAACTAGCCTAAAACCTATTACCAGTTTTAAAAATCCACTCAGAGACTTAATTGTAAGACTCAGAACTATGGAACACAGGGGAAATGTCACAGGGGAAGACACAGGGGAAATGTCAAGATACTGGAAAGGTCTGGACTGTTTTGGACATGACCATAGAAGCAAGCACAACAAAAATAAATAGGAGAAAGCAACAATGGACAAATGGGATTAACATTAAACCAAAAGCTACAATACAGCAAAGATTACAAGAGTGAAGAGTCAGCACAACAGATGGGAAGAGATTTGCAAATTATACATATGATAAGGGATTCATATTCAGAAATATTGAAATAAAACCCCTTTAAAATGAGCTATATAGATGCTGGCAAGGTGGCTCAGTGGATGCTTGCTGCCAGTGCTGATGGCCTGAGTTGGATCCCCAGGATCAACATGTAAGAGAGAACAGACTTGTGCAAGTTGTCTTCTGACCTTTATGTGCATGCTGTAGTGCACATGAACACACACACACACACACACACACACACACACACACACACACACACAAATCAGTAAATATGTTCTAGTTTTCCTTCAATTTCTGTGATAAAAACACTGACCAGAACCAAAGTACTTGGGAAGTAAAGGTGCTGTTTGGCTTACAAGCACAGTGCATCATCAAGGGAAGCTAATACAAGAACTCAGGACAGCAACCTGGAGCACAGACCATGAAGGATAGCTAGCTGCTCACTGGTTTGTTCCTCTGGCCCATTCTCAGCCTGCTTTCTTATACAATACAGGATCACCTGCCCAGGGATGGCACCACCCACAGTGGGCTAGGCTGTCTCACATCACTCAACAATTGAGAAAATACCCCACAGACATGGCCAAAGTCCAGTTCAATGGAGACAATTCCTTAACTGCGGCTCACTAAACCCAGGTGTGTCAAGTTGACAACTAAAGTCATCCAGTACAGAATGTAATAAAAGTCTAACAACAGGCTATAGATGTAATTATGTATTTCTTAAAAGAGAACATACAGATACACAAGTAAATAATATTGATCTTCAACATCACTAATCATTAGGGAAATACAAATAAAATCACAATGATATGTTATCCCACTAATAATGGCAATTACCAGAAAGACTAAAGCTAACAAGTGCTAGAGAGGAAGTGGAGAATAGAAAAGCCCCCACCTTCTCAGTGTTAGAGTGATCAGTACAGTACAAGCATTATTGAAAATTTGTGGTAGTGATTCCTAAAAATTAAAAATAGACTAGCTGTGATGGTTTGAATGAAAACGTCCCCCATAGGCTCCAAGTATTTGGCCATTATGTCCCCAGATGATGGCGCTGTTTTAGGAGGTTTTAGAAGGTGTGGCTTTCCTGGAGGAAGCACATCACTGGGGGTGGGCTTAGAGAGTTTTTAAGCCTTGCCAGATCTCCAGTCACTCTCTTGCTTCCTGTGCCTGTGTGATGATGTGAGAGCTTAGCTTCTGCTGCTCCTGCTCCAGCCACCATGACTCCCTGCCATGACAGACTGTAATTCCCCTGGAACTGTAAGGTCAAATAAACTCTTCCTTCTATAAATTGCTTGGGTCAGTGTTTCTATCACAGCAACGGAAGAGTGACTAATACACTAGCATATAATAAATTCCACTCCTGAGTTTATATCTAATCTGTATGTTGAAAAGACATGTGGACTCCCATGTCCATTGCAGCACTATTCACTATAACCATAAAATGGAAACAACCTATGTGTTGATCAGCTGATAAGTGCATGAAGGAAATGTCATATATATATGCACAGTGGAGTACTGTAACAGAATGGAATCCTGCCATTTCCAACAGCATGGATGGAACTGGAGATCATTATGCTAAGTAAGGTAATGGGAACAGAAAGAGAGGTACCACATGATCTCATGCTGGTTAGTGGATACAAAGGAGAGTAAGGGGAGAAGGAACGGATGGGGCAAAGCTGTCAACAAGTGCTAAGCTGAATTAGGAGAAATTTAATACACACACATACACAATTATACAGTGTAACAAATGAATAACAGCACTAAAACCTTAAGAGCTAAATGAAAGGTTTTCAACATAAAGGCATGATAAATGTTTTAGGCAATAAATATATTTAGACATATTACAAATTTAAGCATCTAAAATGTGTTCAGAATTGAAACACTCAGTTCTCCATTATATGTAATCATTTTGTTTTTAAGTATTGGCTAATTTTTTATTGTTTAATGCATGCATATAATGTGTTCTAACCAAATCTACAAGTTATTTCCTCTCCTCCAACTCCTCTGCCCCTCCACTTTTCCCTCCCAACTTCATGTAGTCTTTATTTTAAACCAAGTGAGTCTACTTAGTACTCCTTATATGTGCATGGGTGTGGAATCATCTAGTGGAGCATAGGTATCCTCTCTGCCACATCCCTGAAGAAAACTGACTCTCTCCCCCAATATCAATCAATTATCAATAGTTACTCAGGTAAGCATGGGACTCCATGACCCACCCTGCAATCTGTGCTGTGATTTTCACTGGCTTGATTATGTGCAAGTCTTGTGTATGCAGTCACAGCTGCTGTGAGTTCATGTGTGCAATGGCACTGTCATGTTCAACAAATTTCACTGCAGACATCCACTACCTCTGGCCCTTACTATCTTTCTTCCCCTTCTTCCAATATGATCCCTGAACCCAGGGGGCAGGGGGGAGGGAATGTGATATAGATGTCCCATTTAGAGCTGGACACTCCACAGTCTCTTCTCTGCATGTTAACTAGTTGTGGGTCTCTCTATTACTTGCCAACTACTGCAAGAAAGTTCTCTGATGAGGGCTGAGAGATGCACTGATCTATGTGTAGAAAGTGAAGACAGGGCAGTTTATTATTATGTCCTTTTAGCAGAATATTACTATTGGATTTTCTCCTAGGATCATGGGTTTTTGGCCCAGTTAATGATATGAGGTATGAGTTCTAGCTTGTGGTGTGGACTTAAAATCCATTCAGAGAGTGGTTGGTTACTCCCATAACATTTGTGCCACTATTGCCCCCATGGTGTGCCACTACTGCCAGGCCAGTTATTATTGTAGCTCACAGGATTCACAGCTGGGTAAGCCTGCAGATTACTTTTCTCCCCTGGAAGCATGCATAGATCCTTCCAACAATTTGAAAGCTAGCCAGCAGGGATGAGCCTTCCAGGTTGGTACCATCTTGATTTCTCCATGTTCTATGACTCAAGTATGTGGTGTTTTCTAAACTAGGGTCTTACAATAAAGTTCTGGAGGGTAACCAAGAACAATGGCAACAGCCTGTAATGTTTGGATGTGTGCATATGTGGGGGGGGGTGTTCATGGGTCTCCAACAGCTGGAAAAGAGACAATCCAAACCTGCCATTGCTTTTTTGATAGCCTATGGTGTCTGGGAGAAGCAGTCTTATCCTCTTCCCTCCCTACCCTTTCCCCCACATTATAGGGTAGCTCCATTTAAACTCCTTTTGTACATGAATATATTTGAGGAAGCTTCTACAGTAGTAGGTTTCTGTGTGGCGTTTTCAAAGGCTTTAGTGTTAGTCAGCCCTCCCCATACTCCCTCCTCTATCTTGCCTTTCCATTCCCCATTCCATTTAATCCTTCCTGTTCCATTATTCCCCTTTTCTCCATACCACCTGAGTTCTATCCTCCTTTTCTTAAAATCTCCCCCCTCCCACACACACCATACTAGTTTGCTAACTTCTATGGGTACTCCAATTTAAACACATACCTAATTTTCTAAATGCTGAAAAAGCAAAAAATGAAACAAACAAAAAAGAAACACCTTGCCTCACTTTTTTTTTTTTTTTTTTGGTCTTTCTGAGACAGGGTCTCCCTATGGCCCTAACTGTCCTGGAACTCACTACGTACCAGGCTGGTCTTGAACTCAGAGAGATCCGCCTGCCTCTGCCTCACAAGTGCTGGGATTAAAGGCATGTGCCACCCCTCACCTTTTTAAATGCATTTCTAGTTTACTGTAGCATGCATATTTACATTATGTTATTTCCAAATAAACATCATTCTTTAAAGTCTTTTATTATAACTTGTGAATGATTTAAATTTTTTTAAATTTTGTGTGTAAATTGTGTGTGTGTGTGTGTGTGCCAGCTACAGTATTTATGTCGTATGTGGAGGTCAAAGGATAGCTTTTTGAAGTTGGTTCTTTCCTTCCACCTTTATGTGAGTTCCAGAGGTTGAACTCAGGTCACCTTGCTTGCAAAGCAAATGCTTTATCCCCTGAGTCATCTTGTACATGATTTTATATGCTAATGTACCTGTTATGTAGGTGCCAAAACAGCACTATTTCTGTTTTGCAGATGAGATAAACATGGCTATCTAATTAAACAGTGACCCTACAGAACCACTCCTGCACTTCAGTAGATGCTGCATGCTGTATCGCCTGCCAGGTTGGAGTTGTCACAACTGGGGAAACATTCTGAGAAATGTATCAGGCTGAAAGGAATGGACATGCCAACCTTGGACTGAAACCTTGAGCCCAAATAAATAATTCTTCCTTTTAAATTGTTCTTTTTAGGTGTTTGTCACAGAGATGGAAAGCCAATAGAGGTTACATCAGCATCAGTCCAGACATTGTGCCATGTTATATAGGGTGTGGGGGCCCTGATGTTCAGCTGGGATTTAAATCATGATTTCATCATACATTCAGGTATATGAAACAATCTGTTGTTTTGCCTACAAGTTTTTAACTGATTAACTTCCTTTATCTTTGCTTCTTTCCATACTCTCAACCACATATTTAAATTTAGGACACCTTAGAATTTTTCTTTTACTGTTTCTTCATCTTAATTGAGATCTTTGGGGGGAAAATCTTGATTAATGCTTGCTTTTTTAAATTACATTAATTAGTCCTTTTGTGCTCAGTTCATCCCCCTGTTAAGAAGACTTGTCCCTAGAAGATTATGTCCTACACAGAAAGTAAAAAGATAATGATGGTAAAGTGTCCTTTATGTCAGTTATGGGTGTTAAGAGGGCTGTTAAAGAAGACTGAAAGAAAGAGAAAGCACTAAGTTAATCACCATAAGGTGTCGTTAGTTTGCTTGGGAAGTGGTTTCTGGAGAGGTATAAATAGTGAGCTCAATTATCTGAGCAAACACATTGTTGTCTGGAGAGAGGCCCCACTGATTCACACAGTTGGACTTTTCTTCAGTAGCAATAAAGGCTGGGCAGCATCTTCTGTTGTTGGACCATCAAGGCAGAAATGTTTAAACTCCCAGCATTGTGAATGGATGAGCAGTCCAATTCTATCTGGGATTAGACCATCTTGATAATTTACCAATGTGCTCCTCTTGTTTCCTCATTTGATTGAGTACTTTTTTATTATTTAAAGAGGGGAGAGAAGTACTAAAATATCCCAAGAAACATTCTCTTATTTTCTTGGTATGTAAAATAGATTAGCTCATTTTTTTCTGAGTTGGGTCAACATCTGTGCCATAATTATAAGCCTTGAATAGACAATCAGAAACAGGAAACTGACCAGCTTGGTGTAGTACAATCAAAATTAATATAAGAATAGGGGCTACAAATTAATATAAGAACAGGGGCTACCCTGTCTCAAAAAGATCAAGCCCCCCCCCAAATTAATATAAGAACAAAATAACTACAGCAACTTTTCCTAGTCAGATGATACTTGAGGTTGTTAATAGGGGTACTAAGGAATTCAAGTGCTTTAGGGTTTTGTAGTTGGGCAAAGTCATCTCATGAGATAATTCCCTCCAGTTTGGCTGCACAAGGATTCATAAGCATGTCTAGAGAGGATCCTTCCAGTAGGTTGTAAGAGTTTTACAGATACGGTGTTGTATGAGACTCTTCCAGCAGAGATGTGAATAAATGTCTATTCATCTAGTTTAGGGCACCAGTGACAAACCAAAGAAATGATAACAGTAGGGGCTGGAGAGATGGCTCAGTGGTTAAGAGCACTGACTGCTCTTTCAGAGGACCTGGGTTTGATTCCCAGCACCATATGGGAGCTAACAACTGTCTGTAACTCCAGTTCCAGGGGATCTTACATCTTCCTCTGACCTTCATAGGCATTGCATGACACAGGTGCACTTACACACATGCAGACAATACACTCATTCACATAAAATAAAAATAATAAATATATACATTTTAAAAAAGAAATGATTAATAGCAAAATTCATCTTGGAGAGCCAATGGGTTTATATTAGAGTTACATTGGGAGTATGGATGAGGGGTTATTTACAGGACCATGTATCACTCAATAGCAGATGTATCACTAGAAAGTCCACCCTAGAATGGGTGATGACCTAGGAAAGCTGAATCTCTGGAACTGTTGGCAAGACCACAGGCAGATGGACAGGTGGGAGAGGCTCTCTCCTCCCCAGGCCTTTCTGCTTACATAACCTTGGAGAGGGAGTCACCTAGTGAATCTGATAAGTTTTAGACACTCCCTGAGACTTGTGAGTTGTTTACTTCTTGAGGCTTATGGAGCCTCCCTCCAGGATAGAATGTTTCAGCTCTGATGAAATTGCTTCACAATATGTCTTTTCTACACAGTTGGCAGTTAGGATTCTGTGAGATGAAAGGAAAATTTCCATGTCAATATTAAAAAAAAGTATTTTATTAGCAGACTTAATAAGATCTTGAGAATATGCAAGAAGTTCCCCTTTTAGGGGAGTCTAGGGCTACTGGAAAAAGATACATAGTCCTTTCTGTTATGACTTCAAAGGAATTACAGAACCTATTTCTCAATAGGGATGTCACTATGAATTCTTCTAACATCCCAAGTTAGATACTTTAGATTAATTTTGAAGCAAAATAAAGATCATTTCCTTCATGATGTTTGATTACTCTTGCCTAAGTTAAAGATAAAGATAAATCCAAAGTTAAAGATATTTCTCTTAGCAGAAACACTACTGGGGTCTTAGGTTGTTTTTGAAAACCTTGAGGGGCAGGACAAGGTTACAGGTTTGTAGAGAAACTGAGAGGTGTTTTTGTGGATCTGCATAAGGTTTCTATTGTCTAGCATTCTAGAGGAACAGAACAAAAACATAAAAATAAGATGTGATTTATTGGATTGACTTACATTGTACCAGGCTGGATGTTTACATGTAAACAAAGGATGTTTACATGCTGGAGAAACAGAGAATCCAGCCACTACTCAGTCCAAGAGGCTGGATGCCTCAGCAGTCCTAGTCCAGTGTAAGAGGTCTGGAAGCTCTCTGCAGAATGTCTAGCTGGAGGCCAATCAAAAGGCTGAAGAAGCTGGAGTGGTGTGTGTGGGTGATGGCAGCAGTGATAGATGCAACTCAGAAAGAAACAGAGGATGCACAAACAGCACTGGCTTCCTCCTGCTCCAGAGTCTTTCCATCTTGACTCCTAACTTATTAATGGTGCTACCCACATTCAGTGTAGGTGTCCCCATCCATCACTATCACCATCACTATCCCACATGTCAAACCTCTCTGGAAATGCCCCCATAAACACACTCAGGGGTATGTTTTGTCAATTTTATATACCACTTATTCCAATCAGGTTGACAACCAACCATCACAGGGTTTAATGCAGAGTGTGTCACTGGTACAGTAGGCTAGGGTAAAAGTCAAGTCTAAAGTGAACAGATGTTTCTTCCAAGGAATTTCAAAGAAGAAAGGGTAGCCATGCCACTAATCAATCCTGCCAGATTTTAATGTGGGCATTTTCAGTCAGCAGACTGACATTATAGCCAGAGGTTATGAAAGGCCTACCTTTTCCGTCAGCTCATTCTGCATCAGATAATTGATTCCTGTTTTCATTCAACTGAGTTGGTGGTTTCTTCACTAAGAGTTTTGGGAATTTTTAAAGATTTATTTTTGTTTTTTGTGCATGAGTGTTTTGCCTGCATGTAAGCACACCCGTGTGTGCAATGTCTGCAAAGGTCAGAGGGTGAACTGGGAAAAGAAAGAAGAACTGATCACTCTGAGTCATGGCTTCCTTGTACCTTCTACTGCAGCTGCCCTAGTAGTTCCTTCTTAACCACAGTTGTAGTCTATGCTCGTCTTCTAGTTCAATTTTCAAAAGATTTATTTTTATATGTGTGTGTATTTGTTCGTGTGCCTGTATGTGTATGGACAGGTATGTGTGGCTGCTCACAGAGATCAGAAGAGGGTGTCAAGTCTCCTGGATTTGGAGTTGCATGCAGTTGTGAGCCACCTAATGTAGGTGCTGGAAATCAAACTGTGGTCCACTGCAAGAGCAACAAGTGCTCTTTGCACATGAGCCATCTCTCCAATCTCATGGTTTGTTTTAAAGTAATAATTGTTTGTTAAAAGACTAGTGTTTGAAATTTTCTCCCAATTCCAAAACTCCCTGCTTACAGTATTATTTTTAACCCATTAGAATTCTTTTCTTTTGGTAGCATGAGACCTGAAAGTGCTACCGGGGTAAAGATGAGTGGTCTTCCCCATAACACCTGGTCCTGTAAGATTACCATTGGAGAAATAGTATTTGGAGCAGCTTGAATCTGTTCTCAGGCCATGGTTGCTCCTCTTTTTCTCCAGAATAAACGACTTCTTATTCCTTTTTACATGAGACTTTGCATAAATAGAAAAGAGATTTAATTAGGTTTATCCATCACTGCCCTATCCAGTGAGCATAGCCTGCACAGGAGGCTCTAACCCTGCCTGTCAAAAAGATCATCCACCATGATCAAGTGGGCTTTATTCCAGAGATGCAGGGATGGATCAATATATCCAAGTCAATAAACATCATTAATCATACAAATGGACTCAAAGACAAAAACCACATTGTCATCTCAATAGATGCTGAAAAGATTCTTGACAAAATTCAGTATGTATTTATGTTCAAAGTCCTAGAGGGAACTGGAGTGAAGGGAACATACCTCAACATAATTAAAGCTATATACAATAAACCCACAGCCAACATAATTTTAAATGGAGAAGAACTGGAAGCATTCCCATTGAAATCAGGAACCAGACAAGGATGTCCACTACCTCCACTCCTTTCCAACATAGTGCTCGAAACTCTTGCAAGAGCAATAAGACAGGAGAGGGAAATTAAAGGAGTGCTAATTGGAAAAGAAGAGGTCAAACTATCACTTTTTGCAGATGATATGATACTATACCTGAGATCCCAAAAGTTCAATATAGTGGCAGGTTATAGAATCAATCTACAAAAATCAGCAGCCTTTCTATCTACCAATAACAAGCAACTGGAGAAAGAATACAGGGAAATGCTACCATTCACAATTGCTGCAAAAATAAAAAAATCTTGGAATTAATCTGACCAAAGGCACCAAAGATCCCTACAATGAAAATTTTAAAACATTAAAGAAAGGGATTGAGGAAGACACCAGGAGATGGAAAGACCTCCCATGCTCATGGATTGGAAGAATTAATATTGTGTAAATGACCATCCTACCAAAAGCAATATATATAGATTCAATGCAATCCCAATAAAAAAATCCCCAGGACATACCTCACAGAATTAGAAAAAAAAATCCTTAAATTTGTATGGAAGCACAAAAGACCTCAGATAGCCAAAGCAACCCTGAGCAGAAAGGGCAACGCTGGGGGGATTACTATACCAGATCTCAAAGTATAGTACAGAGCAATAGTCATAAAAACAGCACAGTACTGGCACAAAAATAGACACATAGATCAATGGAATATCACTGAAGATCCAAACCCGAGTATACACAGTTTCAGCCACCTGATATTTGACAAAGGTGCCAAGAACACACAATGGAGGAAAGACAGCATCGTCAACAAATGGTGCTGGCAAAACTGGATCTCCACCTGTAGAAGAATGAAACTAGAACAAAAGTCAACTTGAAATGGATCAACGACCTCAATGTGAAACTGGAAACCTTGGAATTATTAGAAGAAAATATTGGTAGTAACTTACAAGAAGATATAGGTGTAGGAAAGGATTTTCTAAATCGGACAGAAGTTGCTCAGGAATTAAGGTCAGCAATCAAGTGGACCTCATTAAACTAAAAAGCTTCTGTACAGCAAAAGAAACAATCAAAAGGGTGAAGAGAAAACCCAGAGAATGAAAAAAAAATCTTCACCAGTGACACATCTCACAGGGGTTTAACATCCAGAATATATAAAGAACTCAAAAAACAAAGAAGCGAGAAACCAAATGACCCAATTAAAAGATGGGCTAAAGATCTAAACAGAGTTCTCAAAGGAAGAAATAAAGATGGCTAAGAAACATCTCAAAAAGTGTTCAACATTGTTAGTAATTAGGAAAATGCACATTAAAACCACCCTAAAGTTTCACCTTATCCCAATCAGCCTGATTAGGGTCAAGAGAACAAATTACACCAAATGCTGGCGAGGATGTGGAGAAAGGGGAACGCTCATTCACTGCTGGTGGGATTGCAAACTCATGTGGCCTCTATGGAAAACACTGTGGAGGAATCTTAAAAAACTAAAAATGAACCTACCATTTGACCCAGTTACACCACTCCTTGGCATATACCCAAAGGACTCATCCTATTGTAGAGACACTTGTACAACCATGTTTGATGCTGCTCTTTTCATAATACCCAAGAGATGGAAGCAACCTAAGTGCCCCTCAACTGATGAGTGGTTAACAAAAATGTGGTATATTTATACAATGGAGTTCTATTCAGCAGTAAAGAAAGATGAAATAATGAAATTTGCAGGTAAATGGATGGATCTAGAAACTGTTATACTAAGTGAAGTATCAGACTCAGAAAAACAAACGTCATATGTTCTCCCTCATATGTAGATCCTAGCACCAAATCCTTTTAAATTCCAGGTCCTTTTAATAAGATGATGCTATACAGCAGTCCCTTCTGCATGAAATAACTACCATCATCATGACTTCAGCTAAGCCTGATCGCTAAACATCGTCACAATTGGGCTTGTTGATGGTTTTGCTCATTCATTAAAGGAGGGCCAAGCAGGGTCATTGGACCCTCACCAAAGTAATCAGCCACTCTTCCCAGCTACTTGTATGTAATTTAGCCCTAATCACACATGGCCTCCTGGATTTGGGGAGGGCTAAACTATACAATCTGGGGAAGGCTAGGAAGAGAAGGCATGACCCATGCTGGGTAAAGGCTTTCCAGTGCTCATACCCTCAGGTCATGCACACACCTCAGCAACCCCTGGGTTACCTCAGAATTCTTTGAAAGGGAACTGACACTGATTCTAACCACTCCAACAGTTATCAAAATACCTGAAAGCAAATCCTGAATCCATCACTCAGAGTCCAGCCTTGGAAGACAAAAGAAAAATAAGGAGGAACCCAATAGAGGGATGCTTTTGGAAGCCCTTGTCAAGAAATTCCAATGAACTGTCATATGGACATTTGAAAACTGCCCTGTCCTGACTTTTTTGTAGTTCCCTGTCTAGAACTTGTAATGCTAATTACTCTTGCCTTTACTTCTCCTTCACATCTCCTATTCACCAGACATGGACTTTCTTTTCCCACCTAGAGATAAGAGTTATGCAATTTGGGAGTCTTTCAGATAGACCCACTGAAGAGATACTTCAATTGCCTCACCCTGTGTCCCTGTTCAGATGGAAGAAGCCAGAGCGGTTTGTGTCCTGATTCCCTATTGGTAAAATGGGTAACGTCTTCAGAGGATGGTGTGATAAGAAGAGGAGGTAGGAATTGGCTAGGCAGTTAGGGTAAAAAGACCCCAAAGAAAAGTAGCCGGTTTCTTGGCTAAAATTCACAATGTCCTTGGGCCTCTTAGCAACATAGTCCGCTCCAAAGAATGAAAATATCAAAAGTATTTGGAAGCTCTGATCTAATCCCTAAAAGATTTTCGGGTTACCTTTTCAGAGGGGGGAATGTTAGAGTAGCAAAAAGCCCCATTTAAAAAGAAAGAAAGAAAGAAAAGAAAGAAAGAGAGAGAGCAAAAGAAAGAAAGAAAGGAAAGAAAGAAAGAAGGAAAGAAAGGAGAAATAGAAAGAAAGAAAGAGACAGAAAAGAAAGGGACTAATGTTAGAGTAGCCAAAAGCCCCATAAAAATGAATAAATCAAAGAAAGAAGAAAGAGTACAGAAGTTATCAGAAAAAAACGTGATGGGGAGACATGGGAGGAGTTGGAGAGGAGGGAGTGGGCATGGATTTTATCAAAACACCTTACATGCATGTATGAAATTCTCAATAAATTATTAAGAAAAAAAAAGAAAGAAAGCCGAGGGGTTAGAGAGATAGCTCAGTGGTTAAGAGCACTGGCTGCTCTTGCAGAGTACCTGGGTTCGATTTAGAGCACTCACATGGAGTCTAAGAACTGTCCATAACTCCAGCTCCAGAGGATCCAACATCTTCTGACCTTTCTGGGCATCACACAACCCGGATGCACTTACACACACTCATACACATAAAATATAAATTATAGGGCTGGAGAGATGGCTCAGAGGTTAAGAACACTGGTTGTTCCTGCAGAAGACCCGGGTTTGAATCCCATCACCCACACAGCAGCTAACAACTGTCTGTAACTCCAGTCCCAGGGGATCCGACATCCTCTTCTGACCT
>NW_008358866.1:3684756-3686387 GCF_000622305.1 Nannospalax galili | reverse complement strand
ATATATAACATTTTTTTTAAAAAAAGAAAGTAGGCTGAGCATGGGTCAAGGGAGCAAGCCAGTGAGCAGCTATCCTTCACAGTCTGTGGCCCAGGTTCTTGTCCTTAGTTCCTGTCTTGCCATGCTTTGATGATGGACTGTGCTTGTAAGCCAAATAAACCCTTTCCTACCCAAGTTAGTTTTGGCTATTGTTTTTGTGACAGCAATAGAAAGCAGACTAGAACACATGTTAATGACATTACCTTAAAGCCTTGGAAAAAGAACAGGCCAAACCCAAATTCATAGATAGAAATAGTTAAGATCAGGGCAGAAATTAAGGAATAAAAAAACTGAAAAAACAATACAAGGATCTGGAGAGATGGCTCAGCAGTTAAGAGCACTGGGATGCCTTTGCAGAGGACTCAGGTTTGACACCCAGCACCCAGATGATGGGCTAACAACCAACCGTAGCTCCAGTTCCAGGATATCTGACACCCTCTTCTGACCTCTGCAGGCATTGAGTACACTTATATACTTGAGGCAACACACTCATACATATAAAAATAATAAAATATTTTTTAAAAATAGAATCAATGAAATAAAATTCTTTGAAAAATAGGATTAGCCAAACTCACCAAAAGAATGAAAGGAGCCCCAAATTAATAAAATTTGAGATTAAGAGATCCATTATGACAGATATTAAATGAAATTTAGAAAATCACTAGGACATATCTTTTTTTGGTGTTTTTGAGACAGGATCTCTCTGGAGCCCCAGCTAGCCTGGAACTTGCTATGTAGATTAGGCTGGCCTCTGCCTCTCAAGTGATGGGATTAAAGGTGTGGGCCACCATGTCTGACTTTTACTCTTTTTTAAACTAGGACATATCTTTAAAACACAAATTCCACTGAATTGCAAAACCTGAAAGAAATGTATTAATTTTTGTTACATATGATCTATGAAAATTAATTTGATAAACAATTTAAACAGATATAGAACCTTCAACAAGATTGATACAGTAATAAAGAAAAATCTCCAGACTAAAAAACCTAGGCCCGGTCCTCCGCGAATTGACTCCCCAGGCCTCATTCGCCCTTCCATCTCCGCCGCTGTTCTCTGCTCCTGGTTTGGGCCCTGCACCATTCCTGGTCTTGGGTACCCAGACACCTGGGGAACTGGTGCTGCTTCCTGATCCTTTTTGCCCAGGCCAGCTTGGTGCCTTCCTTGGGCCCCAGGAGCACTGCTTCTGCGGGACCTGGCCCCGCCCTCACCTCTCCCTGCTTCCCAGACCTGCACCACTGGCTAACTCTCCTGGCCTGCTCTCCCGCCCTCAGACCTCTCTTGGAGTAAGTCTACTGTGCAGCTCTCCACGCCTTGACTCCACCAGCCACGCTCACCCTTCCATCTCCCCTGCTGTTCTCTACTCCTAGCTTGGGCCCTATGCCATTCCTAGTCTTGGGGCCCCAGACACCTGGGGAGCCAGTGCTGATTCCTGACCCTGTTCACCCGGACCAGCTTGGTGCCTTCCTTGGGCCCCAGGAGTACTGACTCTGGACCCGGCCCCGCCCTCACCTCTCTCTGCTTCCCCGGACCTGCACCACCGGCTAACTCTCCTGGCCTTCTACCCTATCCTCAGGCTTCCCGGGGTGGGTCC
>NW_008358866.1:3679540-3679921 GCF_000622305.1 Nannospalax galili | reverse complement strand
GGGAAGTACAACCAAAGATTAAAGGGGCCAATATAATTTCATAAGAGCATACATATATATAACTAAAAGTTACTTGACAAACAGCAAAGCCAGACAGGCGATACCTTCAGTCGAGTTCTTGGCCAGGATAAAGGCTCTTCCAGACAATAACCCAACATACTCCCGGAAACATGAACAGCAGACCCCAATTCTATCCAAAGGAATACTGACAATGGATTGCCGTTGATGAGGAACAGCTGATCCTCCTGGAACAGGGACCTCTGGCTGACTAGATTTACCAGAAGGGCAGATAGGGGGGAATGGATGGGGGTGCTGACAGACAGTGGAAAGTGGCAGGGATAGCAGAGTATGCAGGCTCTAGTGGGAGAGGAAGGCTGTCTA
>NW_008358866.1:3653272-3678947 GCF_000622305.1 Nannospalax galili | reverse complement strand
AGAGGCAGGAGGATCTCTGTGAGACTGAGGCCAGCCTGGGCTACACGGTGAGTTCTAGGCCAGCTGGGGCTACAGAGAGACTGTCTCAAAAAAAAAAAAAAAAAAAAAAAAAAAAAAAAAAACAAAAAAACCTAGGCCCAGACAGATTCACTACTGGAATCTACCAGACCTTCCAAGAAATACCAGTGCTTCTCAAACCATTCCATAAAACAGTATAAGAATGAACACTACTAAATTCTATGAAGTCAGCATTATTCGGACACCAAAATTGAATAAAGACACAACACAAAACTATAGACCAGTGTCCCTGAGGACCACAGATGGAAAAATTCTAAGCAAAATTCTTGCAAACTGAATTCTATAAAATATAAAAAGATGATTCATCATGATCAAATACGCTTTATTTCAAGGATTAAAGGAAAATTCAAAATAAGGAAATCAACAAATATGATATATCGCATAAATGGACTCAAACTTAGAAATCACACGGTCATTTTGAAAGATGCAGAAAAGCCTTTAAAAATTTTATTTTTATTTGTGTGTACGTGTGTCTGTGTGCATGTGTGCAAATGTCTGTGGAGGCCAGAAGAGGGTGTCCAATTCCCTGGAGTTGGAGTTATTGATGTGGGTGCTGGGAACTGAATTCAGTTCCTCTCACAAAATGTAACAGTTCTACATGATGAAAGTCCTGAAGAAACTGAGAATATAATAATCACACCTTGGGTAAGGCAGATGGTTCAGTGGGTAAAGGCACTTGCCACCAGCCCTGTCATACTGAGTTTTATCCTCAGAACCCACATGGTAGAAGACAACTGACTCCCGCAAGTTGTCCTCTGATCACCATAAATGCATCACAGCACATGTACTTACACATGCACAAAATAAATAAACCTAAATAAACCTCCTTAGACCTTATAAATACCTTCATTAAAGTAGCAGGCTATAAAATTAATATACAATAATCTATACAGAAATCCACATCAACAAAAAGCATGCTGAGGAAGAAATAAGGAAAACAATACTATTCACAAATGCCTCAAAAATACCTTAGAATAAACCTAACCAAGGAAATGAATGACCCCTATAATGAAAACTTTAAATACTCCAGAGAGAATTTGAAGACACTGGAAGATAGATCTCCCAGCCTCTTGTATTGAATCAAGATTATGAAAATGGTTACCTTACCAAAATAGTGTACAGATTCAGTGCAATCCCCATCAAAATACCAACACCATTCTTTACAGACACAGAGAAAATGTTAAAATACATTTGGAAGCACAAAATACCCCAGAAAGCCAAAGTAACCCTGAGTAAAAACAGCAATGCTGGGGATACCACTGTACCTTACTTCAAGTTATACTACAGAGCCCAGTATTGGGGGGAAAAAACCATATATGTAGGTCAATGGAACTGAATAGAAGACCCAAACATAAACCCACATTTTTGTAGCCACCTGGTTTTTGACAAAGATGCCAAAAATACTCATTGGAGAAAGCCTCTTTAACAAATATAGCTGGGAAAACTGGATAGCAACATGTAGAAAAATAAAACTAGACCCTTATCTTTCACCTTCCACAAACATCAACTCTATATAGATTAAAGAACTTAACATAGTCTGAAAAAGTAAGGAAGCACTTCAAGATAGAGGCACAGTTGGGTCATTCTGAATATGACTCCAGTTGTGCTTGGGAAATAAGGTCAATTGTTGACAAATGGTAACTTACAAAAATAAAATGCTTCTGTATAGCAAAGAAAACTGTTAAGAGGAAGCCCACAATATGGGAGGCAATCTTTGCCAGCTATACATCTGATGTAGGATTATTATCTAGAACACACAAAGAACACACACACACACAAGAACATAAATTTTAAAACTGGTCTGAGGGACTGGAAAGATGGCTCAGTGGTTAAGAGCACTGGCTGCTCTTGCAGAGGACCAGGGTTCAATTACCAGCACCTACACGGTGGCTAACAACCATCCATAACTCCAGTTCCAGGGGATCCAACACCTTCTTCTGACCTCCATGGGCACTGCACAACACGGGTACACTTACATACATGCAGGTAATACATTCATATAAAATAAAACAAGCCCTCTGCAAGAGCAGTCAGTTCTCTTAACCTCTGAGCCATGTCTCCAGCCCCCAAATAAAAATTTTTGAAAAATGATCTGAGGAACTGAACAGAGATCTCAAAGATCTCAAAGGAGGAAATGGAAATAACCAATATTGTAAATGTGTTCAAAATTCTTAGCCACCAGTGAAATACAAATTAAAACAGCTCTGAGATTCTATCTCATCCCTGTCAGAATGGCTTTCCTCATGAAAACAAATGACAACAAATGTTGGAGAGGGTGTGGAGAAAGAGAAGCAAGTATTTACTGCTGCTGGGAGTGCAAAAAGAACAAAGAAAAATCATAAATCAAGACACTTTCAACTGGTACAGCCATTATGAAATCAGTGTGGAGCTTTCTAAATAAGCTAAACATAGAACTTCCTTATGACCCAGCTATAACCATTTGCCCAAAAGAGCACAGTTCCAGGAGACTTCTGGAGTTATAGGTGCCCTCTGACTAAGGGTATGCTCTTAAAACTAAAGAGCCAGGCTGTTTATTCAGATATAACTATAATGATGACATGTAAAGTCACAGAGATAAGTCAGCTATCACTGATTTCTAGACCAGACACTCCTTGAGTGATTAACATGACTGTTTGCCCAGACAAGCAGATGATTCAAAGTAAAAAAAATACAAAATCAAAATGAAGGCAGAGATGCGAGGCTTTGATCCTGCTTTTATTTACAACAGACCCAAGTGAAGGGTCAGAGTAGAAAAATCCTGCATCTTGGCCTGAACATCCTGCAAGGCAGACAATCTGATTAGTACTTCATGACTGTCGAAAGTTTGGAATGTTGCACATCCAGATCCCATTTACATTTATTTATCTTTAACCCATAACCACTCTTTGTCCACCTGTTTCTGACTTAATATGCTGTAACTAACAGGTAAAAAAGCTTTAGGAATGTATTAACAAAGCCCTAGCTCCCACCAACCATAAGGCTAAGAATGCCCTTAGATAGCATCTGAGGCCTATAGCTGAGATTTTCTCTTTTGCTGTGTCCACCTACTTAATGTTTCCACCAATGTATTTGAAAAGTGTCTTGATTTATGACTTTTCTTTGTTCCATTACTAAAAAAACTTCATGAAACTGCTTCATGCTGGAACATGGGATTTTGGGTAACCTGAATCTGTGTTTTTGGACCATGGCCACTCATATTTGGCTCCAGAATAAACTATTTTTTATCACCTTTGAGGTGAGAGTTGTGCTTTTGCATAGACAGTTTTAGCAAAACAATTTCTAAGTGCTTGTTGTTATCACCTTGAAGAAGGGGGTGATCATCTTATGGAGACCAGACTGGTCTTCTCAAGCCATAAGACTCTGAATCACCTCACTGGAAGAGAACTGAGCTAACCATCAGACCACCCCTTTACCAGGAATGCTGACTTAAGAGTTCCCTGAAAATTAATTTTCTTGTCTTAATTACTTATACATCTTAATCATTTTAGTAAGAGAATTTTGTAGGGAAGCAATATTATAAAATTATTGTCATAATGCAATCCACTATTATGTATAATTGGTATAGGCTTAAAAACATTACAAAAGGAATCTGAAGATAATCTACTGGTTTTAACATATCAGTTGAAATAAACTTTCCATTCTGACTGTTTATTTAATTTTATTTATAATTTAGATTGAAGAAAAAAATTTGCCAAATTGTTAAAACATGTTACTAGAATCTGAGTTCTATTGCCTGTTGTTTGGCAAAAGGAAATAAGTTTATTTGCAGTTTTGGCCAGAATTGGGAAGAAAGAAATCAGCTTCTCTAGGCCTTGCCTGTAGCAGTTTTACAATTTATAGGAAAAAAAGGCCAGGAAATAGGCACATGTTAATACAGAGAATAATCCTGGAACCTGATTTATAGGAATTCTTTGGTAGGAATCTGTACGAGTCCATTATAAATCATGGACAAGGTCCTGATACTTCTGAAAAGTTTCAAGAAAATTCCTTGAGAAGAATAAAGGAACAATTTGTTATATAATCTGTGAATTTTAAATTCATTTCTAGACTAACCTTGTTTGGTTAAAGTACAGCAGTCAAATCAAAATTGTAATTACACCATATGACCACAAGGTGTCAATATGAGCTCAAATTATTTTAGACAAGAATTGAGAGAAAAATTCTGATAACAAAATAAGAGAGTAAGTACCTTCGCAGATCAAATATCATGTTTGAGGGCATCCCTGAACAATTCACTTGTTTTCCACATTGTCATTTCTGCCACACATATCCCAAAGAGCCACTTATGAATTAACCAAAAAACAGAGGCTTGGCAAAGCCTGAGTGCGATGTCACAGTGTGTGGGTGCTGGCTTGAAGTTTCAACAGGAGAACTCCCAAGCTGCTACAACCCTGCCAGTACTGGGCTGGAGGGTTGCGCACCCTCTTCCCCTTCAAGGTCTACACCCTGTTGCTACATCAAAAAAAACATTAAACCAAAACTCTTGAACCCACAGGATCTTTGGAATAAAAAGGTTTATTGAGGTGTTAGAGATGCTAGCCAGAAAAGGACCAAGTCTTGAGGACAGGTTTCCACAGAAGGACAGAAAGCCGGAAAAATGTCCACAAGACCTAGAGCTAAGAATGGAGGCAGGAAAGAATAAATTGAGCCTACCTCTGGTTACACAGAAGAGTAGCAGTATAAACTGAAACAGAAAGCTTGGGACAGTAGAGCAGTCCATAAGAAGTCATTTTCGGTTCTGAATTGAGAGGGGTTAACAGGCCAGAAAGTCAAAACCTGAACTGGGTGTGGGAGTCCTGGTGGTCAAATGTGATGGACTGAATTCAACCTGTCAACATATTGTCAGTAATGTGAAGCTTTGCCTGTAAGCTATTAACTGATTTTCCTTCTCTTTTCCTCTATCCTTTAGAACTTGCAATTATAATAAATTTAGGATATGCCAGAATTTCTGTCAGCATATTAGGAAAGCTGTGTGGTCACTGAGGGACAGAAAATTTTCAACCCCATTATAATTTTATGAGACTGCTGTCCTAGATGTAGTCAACAATTCACAAAAATGTCGAATGGTATGTAAGAGTAATTTTTTTCTATAGTATAGTATAATCTGGATTGAAATAAGGGTTTATTCAAATCACTTTCATTAATATTTTAGGTAATTAATTGCTACCATTCCATATTTGCTGAAATGAAAATTCAATCTGAATCATGTAATTTTTTGTCAAGGAAAAAGACCATTAATGCATGGTACAAAAACTTTAATATACATGCAACAAATATAGTACATCATGGAAAGGTTGGCATGTAATTCAGCATTCTTTGGGGGGGATCTGAAAAATAAATACTAACAAGGAAAATTAAAGATTGAGACACACATTACTCATGCGAACATTTACAAATTACTTCTAGTTTGAAATGAAGTGTTTAGAAACCTGGATTTCACAGTAGCAGATGAAGTTTACACCAAAAGCTCTAAGAATGGAGGAAAAGCCATGATCCTCGAGTGTCATGTCTGTCTGCAGTTAGCAGCATGTTCACATGCACAAATTAGTGTTTCTAACAGACAAATCTGAAAAAGTATGCCAATTGTGGAATCGTGTATTTCCTTTTACTTTACAAGAATGGAAAACTTGTAACAAGTTTTTAATGCCAAGAATCATAAATGTCAGGTGAGAATGGATCATGATGACGAAGCATTTAACATCTTGCCAGTTCTTAGGGAAGTAGCAGAAGCACTCATAACCAGCCTCCTCATCTGTTTCCTCACTTCATCCTCCCAGAGTTCCCACCATCTTCATTTGCCATCCTGCATACTAACTGAAAGCAGCTTTGGATACCTGATTCTGAATAAAGTATTCATAATTAAGAACAGATTAAAGTACCACTGTTCAAGAATATGTGCATTTCTACAGGTATTAAAGCCTTAAGCTAAAAGAATAAAGCTCTGAGTATGGTCTGATATCTCCAATGCAACTTGTCAAAGGGGTTCCAGGCTCCCTTTTCCCTGAAATGACCACTGGTACTGTCTCATATTTAAGACTGGCCATGTTACTACTGACTATTTCCTATTTCAAGTTCTGAGATTAAACACTAAATATTTCAGAGAACCATCACACCCCTACATATCTAACACAAGGAGTGAATATGTAAGTTCAGCTCTTCTCAAAAGATTGTTTTAGGGGAACATTCTTCCTCTGTGTCAGAGATACAGCATTTAAATCCAGTGCTTTATTAGCAAACAAACTACCACATGAAGTCCCCAGTAAGCCTTGTGGCCTCATCATGTAAATAACAGATAAAATTCCTTTGGCACACGTTTACCTCATATTACTCACTACTGAAAATATACTGCATATATTTTCATTTTCAACATGGTAGAATTTTTAGGGACAAATGTAGCTGTTTCAAAAACTGTAAAAAGATCTGAAACCCAACTTATTGAAAAAATTTTTTTCTGGGGCTTGAGAGATGGCTTAGTGGTTAAGAGTACCAGTTGCTCTTGCAGAGGACTGGGGTTCAGTTCCCAACACCCACATGGCAGCTAACAACTGTCTTAACTCCAGTTCTAGGGGATCTGATGTCCTCTTCTGGCCTCCATGGGTATTGCACAAATGTGGTCCACTTACATACATGCGGCAAAACACATATATACATAAAATAAAAAATTAAAACAACAGAGAAAAACAAAAACCAATTTTCCTACAGCAGCATACAATTTTTTAAACACGAAAATCAGTTTTAAAATGAGATTTTGGTATAATATAAGGCTGTAAAACATACATGATATAAATTATTGTTGCACACAAGGGAAAAATAGCACTGTATATCGGAACTATATTTACGGTTAAATATGCTGGTAATTTTAGTGATCTTTATTTAAAAGCTTTTCAGATCCTTCACTGAACTTGAAACTCATCCTGGCATTCAAGCATTTGTTCTGTATTCTGAAATATTTCCAACTTTTCAGGCATACCTGATCACATTTTAAAATCAACAATTTTTAAAGAAAATCTGGGGAAAACAAATCTAAGAAACCTATTCATTTTCTTATATATAAAATACTTTTCCTATATATCTGCCTAAAAAGACATATTCCTACAAAATTTATGAAATGTTAATACCAAATGATAAATGTTAAAAGAAAAACTTTAAAAAGCCCCTGTGAAGCTGAGCATCTTCCCCTGTGCTAACATGTCATGTAAACATCTAAACTTAGGAAAAAGTTAATGAAATTAACATGCTGTCTTTTTTTTGTGTAAAAATTTAACCCTTAAATAAATGAGTGAAAGAAAACAACAAGCATAAGTCTCTGGAATAAAACCTTAAGTCTCTGGCCACTAAGACACATGTAAACAGATATATAAAAATTAGTTGAGTAACAACTATGTACAGTTTGAATTCAGACAATCTTTAAATGCTTTTTAAAAGCCTACTCAATTTTAAACTTCCTCAGTGATAAATGTAAGATTTTTAAAAAGAAAAATAGCAGGACTACTGTGTTTTCTCCTCAGAAGTTTACATGGACCGAACTGATCTCTCTAAACAACAGAATTCCAGGCATGTACCAGAATAATATAAAATTTCAAAGGTCTCCCCAGCAGTCAAACTTATGTAAAGTTAATATTTACAATATAGAAACTTTTGGCTTTTACATAAAATTTTTCAGGATGGAGTCAGGCCTGGACTTGTCATTTCTGTTGTAGGACTTGCAAGGTAGTCATTAGATTTTAGACTTGTTAGAGACTTATAGCTTGCCACTGATGTTAGTGATCCACAGAGACCAAGTAATGAAGGGGTATCTTCTTTACCTGAAAATTAAGATAAAGTAACACATAATTAATAGTCTTCAAGAATCATACAGTGAGACCCTCACACCATCAGAAACTTCCAAAATTTATATTTTAAAAATATATCTAAAGATGTTTGACCTTTCAGCAATTTGAATATCACCTTTAAAAACACACAAGAGTATTTGTGCTCTTAAAACTACACAAATTAGAGGCTGGAGAGATGGTTTAGTGGTTAAGAGAACTGGCTGCTCTTGCAGAGGACCTGGGTTTGGTACTCAGCAACCATCTGTAATTCCAGTTCTAGGGCATCCAATGCCCTCTTTTGCCTTCCACAGGTACTGCATGCACATGTGCACTTACGTACCTGCAGGCAAAACACTCATACACAGAAAAATACAAATACAATTCCGAATTTAAAAAAAAACTACACAAATTAGACTCAGTAGGCCTTAAAAGTAATAGAAGATATGAAGTGTGTAGGGGTTCTAGAGCAGTAGGGGAGGGAATCTGAAAGGAGATGGGGGTGGAGGTCAGAATTTGATCAGAGTATACTGTAAAAAAATATTATTTAAAAACAAAACCTCTAGGTATGGAAGACTGAAATAACATGTTTTATAATAAAGTTTAAGTTTACCTTAAAAAAAAACTTTTTAAGACGGGCGTAGTGACACACACCTTTAATCCCAGCACTCAGGAGCCAGAGGCAGGTGGATCTCTGTGAAATCAAGCTCAGCCTGGTCTACATAGTGAGTTCTTGGCCAGGTGAGGGAGACACTGTCTCAAAAAGACCAACAAAAATATTTTAATTATTTTTTTATGTATATGAGTGTTTTGCTTGCATGTATGTAAATGCATCACATGTATGCAATGCCTGCAGAGGTCAAAAGAGGGTGTGGGTCCCCTGGAACTGAAGTTGCAGATAGTTGTTAGCCACCACATGGGTGCTAGGAACTAAACCTGAGTCTTCTGCAGGACCAACTTCTGAGCCATCTCAGCAGCCCCAAATGTAACTTTTTTTTTGAGAATATGTTCATGTTTAATCAGCCAATAAATAAAGAATACTCAACTAAATAATAATATGCTCAAGCCAGAGCGAATATGGGAGCTCTACACTGAGGTTAAGACACTAGAAAGAGATTGAGTCTCATCAGATTTGAGTGCTCCAGTAAGTAGAACGTCTTGATTTTAGGAGACTTTATTCACTTGACGAACATTTATTCTTTATCTCCTAGGCATCAGGATTTGATTTTTTTAATTACATTTTATTTTTTAAAATGTTTTATTACTTCATTTTGTGTGTGAGTCTATTTCCTATATGTATATAAGTGCATCTGTGTTGTACAATGCCCACGAGGTCAGAAGAAGGTATTGGATTCCCTTGGAACTGGGGTGATGGACAGTTGTTAGAAACTATGTGGGTGTTGGGGATTGAACCTGGTCCTCTGCAAGAGTAGCCAGTACTCTTACCTCTGAACCATCTCTCCACCTCCTTAAATTACATTTTAATGTATTTTGTACATATGTGTGTGCGTGTGTGTCAAAGCATTTGTGAAAATCAGAGGACAACTTTTGAGAGCCAAGTTCTCTCCTTCCTCCATGTGGGTTCCAGGGATTGAACTCAGGTGATCAGACTTAGTAGGAAGTACCTTAACCCACTGAGCTACGTCACTGAAATGAAGAATTTCTGAAATGCTGGATTTCCATTGAACCATGAAAGAAGAATGATAGAAGGTCTGTTTCTATGGCACAGGTAAAACAAATTTTTTCCAGAGCTAGTAAATTTCTACAAGTGCTAGCTACAAGGGGCTGCTTGGACCAGGCAAGGCTAAGGTCACTGAAAATTAGCAGGTTTTCAAAGAAGATGGAACCCTTAGGTTTACTCTCATAGTTATAGAAGTATAAGCTGAGCTAGCATCAGGTGTTAATATTTCAAATACACCCTCTCAAGTGTCTCATAGTTCTCTGTACCTATCCCATTTTGGCACACTGTGTGGTGACTGTGGGGATCCTTTTATTAGACTATCAATTCTGAGAAAAGGCAGGGAATATTTGTGTTCATCATTGTATTCCAGTGCCTAGTTCACAGTAGATAATCACTGAATAACTGTATAATCAATGTAAGATGATTAGTGGAAGTGCAGTAGAACACAAGGTAATATTCATATCCTTTTTATCTGTATGACCATGGCTGCTCATCATCTATGAGGCTATTCTTTCCTTTGCAAAATGGGAAGAGATACCAAAAGATGACCTGGCTATGCTAGTTTTATAGTTTTGCCACCTGAAGACATATTAAAAAATACAAAAGTACATAGTGGAATAAGGGGTAGAGAGAGGACTAATGCACCCCTTAACTCTCACCAGTGACGCTTCCATGTACATCAGAGTGATGCACACAGAAGGCCATAACTGGCCAAGTTCTGGAGAATAAGAGACTAGAGTGTAGGATGCGACTCCTATATGGAACCTCACCCACCCATAGCTCAGGGACCACTGCAGAAGAGGAAATGGAAAGACTGTAATAGCCAAAGCTATTTCATGAACACAGGGAGTTGGAGGCTTCCCTGCCACTGGAGACTTGCTCATGTGAGCCTATGGCAATAGTGGCACTGAGCATGGGATCCATGTCAGCTCAATTAAGCAAGGGCCCAAAGGGGATGTGAGAAATAGGTGGTGGGTCATCACTAGACAGAACTATTTGAGACTGATTGCTGATGGGTGAGGCAGAGTATGACTTATATATGACCACTGGATGGGCTGACTAGACTCCAGTGGATGTATTTACACTGAAGGACATTTGGGTACAAACACCTGAATGAATAGGACTCAGCATGTATGGCAGAGCATAATAGGGTTCGGTGAGGGGATGGGGAGAGGCATGGACAGGGGAGGGGGCCTGGATTTGAGTGGGAAATGTATGAAATTTAAAAAGCTCAATAAAAAATATAAAAGTGTCAGGAAAAGATAATAAGCCCTAGTTTCCAGTGAGAGACCCTGTCAGTTAGAGAAGGGTGTCAGAACCCTAGAACTGAGTTATTGATGATTGTGAGCAGCCTTATGGGTGCTGGGGAACTGAACTTAGATCTTCTGCAAGAGCAGCTATTATTCTTAATCACCGACTCATCTCTCCAGCTCCTTCGTATACTATTTTTATGAAGGGCCTAGAGAGGTGCCTTAGCCTCTGTCATAAACTTAAAATTAGGACAAGTTTTATGTTAAGCTGTTATGTAAGGACCTATTGTACTTTGAATGAGAACATCCCCCACATAAGCTCCAAGTATTTGAATACTTGTCCCCAATTGGTGGCATTACTGGGGAGATTTAGGAGGTGTGGCCTTGCTGTAGGAAGCACATTACTGGGGGCAGACTTTGAGAGTTCACAGCCCCTTCGCACTTACAGGTTCTGTCTTGCTAGTGCTTGAAGATGTGAGCTCTCAGCTTTCTGTGTCCCCCGCCCCTCCTGCTGTCACACCTCCCCACTGTGATGGACTCTTATCTCTCTGGAACCATAAGCCCAATAAACTCTTCCTTCTACAAGCTGCCTTGGTCATAGTGTTTTAGCAGAGGAACAGAAAGGAACTAATAAAAAAGTATACCACTTGTGATCAATGAGACAGAAAATGTATGGTAATTATGCAATAAAATTTCAATATTTTGGAGGGATCTGCTTTCGGCTAAGGGAAGGTTGTGACATTGTTTTGTTTTTTTTTTTTTTTTTTTTTTTTGTATGTGCATGCATGAACTTGTTCACAGGTATTCATGTTGATATTGCAGCCAACGACTGTCTATAACTCCAGTCCCAGGGGATCCGACAGCCTCTTCTGCATTCTGCGGGCATTGCACGACACGGGTGCACTTACCTACATGCAGGCAATACATGCATACACATAAAATAAAAATAAGAAAATAAAATAAGAAAATATCCACAAATAGATGAAATTTTATGACACATACCAAGGATATAGGTGAGGCAGGAGAGGTAACAATTTTTTTTAATTAAAAAAAATTTTTATGTGTATGAGTGTTTTGCTTGCATATATGTAAATATACCCATGATGCATAATGTTCACAGAAGCCGGAAGATGGTTTCGGATCCCCTGACACTGGAGTTACAGACAGTTGTGAGCAGCCACGTGGGTTCTGGAAACTGAACCTGGGTCTTCTGCAAGAGCAGTCAGTGCTCTTAACCTCTGAGCCATCTCTCCAGCCTAGGTAACAAAATTTTGAAGCAACAAGAATGATTCCTGTATTATGCAAGGCTTCTGTTAAAATGTTAAATATCAATTTGTCATAAAATTCCTTCTGTACTTGAAGAGAAGCTGTTAGACTTTGAAAAGCATTTGATTTAATTGGGAAAAAAAGAAAACTACAGGTTAGGCAAACAGGAAAATGCATTAAAATGTACTTAACACATGCTGACTGCTTTAAAGAAAATTCTTAAACTGCAGAGTACTGTCTGGGAAAGTATTTAGTGTTGGCACAGAGGACTATACTATAAGGAAGGACATGGTCACTGACAATTTTGATTCAAAAAAGGATTCAGAAGAGCTGAACATGAAGTTTTAGGATCATCAGCTGATGATCAGCCTAAGTTACATAGTTCTAAGCAGCCTGAGAATATGTTGAGCTATTGAATTCACTTTTATCCTCTTTTTTATAGGTATAGAGGGAAAAAAGGTAATCTTTATAGCTAAAATCTAAAAGAAGTAATAAGCAATCTGAAATAAAAGAAAATTATTCCATTTATAATATAAACCAAAAGAACTATATACTTAGAAATAAATTTAACCAAAGAAGTGCAAGAATTATATACTTAAAAAAAACTTTCTTTTTAAACCCATGCAGCCTGGTCAGGTATGGAACAGACAAAGGCTACTTTCAGTCTCAATCACGGAAACCACTCCTGTGAACAGAAGTAAATGCAGAGACCCATAACTGCAGAAGGTGCTGAGACTGAAGGACAGTTGTGGGCTCCACCCTAAACACGGCATTCATACCACCCCCTTATTGTCCAGTAGTATTACAGGAGACTGGGCAGAAAGAATGTGAGAGGTGAAAGATAGAGGATGTCATTGAAATGCCATCCTCTAAGCACAACATAGCCATGGTGATCATGAATTCATGGCATCTTGCCCACTAGCACTGGGTTCACACAAGTCAGGCATTCCTAACTGTCAGCTATGGATGAGAAAGGAACTCACCAGGTGCTACCTCTTATTGAAGATCTATTTGGAAACTTTCTGGGACAGGGAGAGACATAGTATCACTGGTCAGTTCACCAGGCTCTAATAGATAGTTCCAAACTCAGGATCACATAGATAGCCCTAGCTAAACTCTGTGAGACACAAAATAACACATAATGAAGATGGAAAAAAAGATTTGTAAGTAAGAAGAGAGGCTGGCAGGTGTGAGAGTAAAATAAGAGGCTGGGGGAGGGGTAACCAGAATGAATTATGTATGTGTATGAACTTATCAAAGACCAAAACTTATTAGCTAAAAATAAATAAATAAAAATTAATTATATTTGTGTGTGATGTCTTTAATCCCAGCACTCCAAAGGCTGAGTCAAGTGGAACGGATAAAACCAGGCAAGATGAGACAAGATAAACTATGCATAAAAAAGCCAAAGCAATTTACTTACCTTCACTGATTAGATTTAATGTGTCTTGCTTTCCATCTCCTTCTTGTGAGTGGCTTGGATCCAAGGATGTCTGAGAAAGGCTAACTTCTGCTGATAACTGGTCAAGGCTTTGGTAACTTTTGCTGAAAAAAAGGATTAAAAAAACTAAATTTCTTGTCAGAAAAATAGAATTTCTCATGATAGTCATCAATGGTTTTTAACTTACTAAATTTGTGAATAATCTCCCAATATGTCCCCTAAATTTTGATTTTTACCATGGCTTCAATATGATTTGCATTATGTTTGTCTCCCTGTCTGCTTTGGAGTTATTATCTGTGGGAATGACTTTTATTAGTGGACATAATCTGGAATAATAACTTTTTTCTGTCTTTTTTGTGACAGGGTCTCCCTGTAGCCCCAGCTGATCTGGAACTTACTATACAGACCAAACTGGCCATGATTTCACAGCAATCTTTCTGCCTGCCTCTGCCTCCTGAGTGCTAGGAGTAAAGGTATGCCAAGCCTGGACTAATGACTTTTAATTAACCCCACAAAACCTTGGCAACCTCAATTTGGTACTCTACCCCAAAAGATAATGAATGAATGAATGAATGAATGAATGAATGAATGTGGGCAGGCCTGAGAATTAACACATCAAAGCACTGAAAGGCAGTGTTCCATCTCCATTGAACACAATGGAGGTAGGGAAGGACTAGTGACATTGGAGGAATGAGATACCTGGGAAGGAAAGGTCAGATGGTCTGTTAAGGCTAAGGGTGGAACTGAATTTGAACTTGCATTTCCCCAATGCAGCTAGAGAAATCATTTTGAATAAATTATTGGTGTTGCCTGACCTAGGGGACCAAGTGAGAGAAATATGGTCCCAGAGACTGATCTCTTAGCACAGACAGCTCCATCTGCACAGACAGCTTGAGGGGGTAAGAAAGGTCCATCAGCATTGGCTAGGGGAACCAGTGTCCTTCAAGTCTGGGCTTACTCGTAAAAACTTAATGTAGAGTCAGTCTATTTGTTCAGGTGATTATGATGTTAGTGTAATTATAATAAGCCCCACAATGTTTGTTTCAATGAATGTTTATTCATTGAAAAACAGAAAAGAAAAAAAAAACTGTCAAGCCAATAAAATTATCAAATTGACATTAGACAATTAAAAATAGGAACTAATTGTTATTATAATTTTGGAAAAAGGGGCAGAAAACAAAGATCATTCCACATGAAGAAACAAAACAGCATCATTTAACAATGATCTATTGTCTCAAGCACTTCAGAGTTCTTCAGTGCCTTGATATCATCACTGACAACTACTAGTCACAAAACAAATTGCTATACCATCCTATAATTTAAAAGTTTAAAAATGTTGACTAATAAATATCTGTTGCAAGATAATTAAGCTCCTTCCCTTATCTATTTGCTGTTTTAAAGCCTTTTTTGTGTTATACTAATTAGAAATTTATTATACCAGAGGATAAATTCAGCTATAAATGAAAAGGTAGGGGCAGCTTATTAATAACCCTTCCTCATATTTTGTTTTCAGGATAAAGTCAATAAAAAGACATATGAAGGTTTGGTGTTATTTGCAGTTAATATGAAAAATAGAATCATTATCATTTACAAATACAAGTGGTCTAGGAAAAGTATGTTTTCCAAGCTGAATGTCTATTTCATATGGCAGTCAAATTCCACATCATATTCTAAAATATATTTTATAATAATATAGGAAAGCATATACAATTCAAATGATCTATTTCATAGTTATCAGTATTTATATACACATGATAGATCTGATTACAGATCTGGCAAAGGTATACATATTAAAGATGTCTTGAATACTTATGCCCAGATGCTATCTTATGTTAGAACTCCATCTAAAATGAGGAGGAAATGGATAAATATTCGTTTACTAAAAGTAGATTATACATTAACAATAACAACCAAAACAACAAGGCAAAACCCAATGAGTTTACTAAAATAGCAATTACTTTATATATTGTTTTTTATTTATTCTCCATCAATATTATTAGGATAAAAATCTACAGGTGAGAGGCTATATACAACAGGTATCTGTGTTCTCCTCTAGGAAATGAAGAATGAAATTGTGGAAAGACTTTACCAGCTTAATGCAAGCAGTGTTCTCAATTTATAATATGATGACTTTCCAAATGATGTATGTATGAAAGTTCTTACTCATAATTTTAAACCAGGAAACTTCTGATATCCAGTTAATGCTTTTAATGAGCTTCATAATATACAATAAAATGATACCCAATGTGTATAATGCAATTGATACATGCTAAAATACAGTTCTACCTAACTATAAATATATGTAACATGTGAACATATATACACATGTAGACTTAACTTTTTAAAAAATTTTTTATTTATTTTATTCTATGTGTATGCATGTATTGCCTTCATGTAGGTAAGTGCACTCATGTTGTGCAATGCCCACGGAGGACAGAGAGGCTGTTAGATTTGGAGGACAGAAGAGGCTGTCAAATCCCCTGGAACTGGAGTTACAGACAGTTGTTAGCTGCCATGTGGGTGCTGGGATTCGAATCTGGGTCTTCTGCAAGAACAGCTAGTGTTCTTAACCACTGAGCCATCTCTCCAGCCCCTTAATTTTTAACAGTATCATAAGAAGTTGGAATTATTACTACCTCTATATTGTTGAAGAGAAAACTAGGGCACACAAAGATTAGACTTGCTCCTGTCAGCTTGGCCTTGGCCCTAATTTTGTTCCAACTACTATCTTTTAAAAATATATTTTATTATTCTTATTTTATATGTATGAGTATATTGTATGCACGTATGTAACTGTATCCCTGTGGTGTAATGCCTGTGGAGGTCAGAAAAGAGTGTTAGATACCCTGGAATTAAGAGTTACAGACAGTTGTTAGCTGCCATGTGGGTGCTTGGAACCAAACCCCAGTCCTCTGAAAAGAGCAGCCAGGACGCTTAACTGCTGAGCCATCTCTCCATCCCCTAACTACTATCCTAACTCCAATCTAGTAACAGAAAAGATTTGCCTTCCTATTTTATCAGAAGCTCTTCTCGAAGAGCAGCCTCATTTGCTGAGCCAGACCATGGGAACTACATTTAATTACTGTCACTATAAATTCCTCTTGGTTTTCATTAAGATCTTATTTCCTTAGCTATAGAAGAAGGCAAGAATACAGAAATTTTTCCTGCATTATGTGTGTGTGTGTGTGTGTGCATGCACACCCCACCCATGCACATGCATGTGAAACAAAGCAGGACTTCAAATGTGCTCCTCTACAGCTCTCTACCTTATTGCCTTGACACATGATCTCTCCCTGAAAAGGAAGTCTGCCATTTTAACTAAGCTGGCTTTTAGGATTTGCCTATGCCCAACCCACAGTGCTGAGTTTCCAGGCATGAGGAGCCATGCCCAGCTTTATTACACGGTTGCTGGGGATTCAAACTCAGGTTCTCATGCTTGCAGAGCAAGCACTCTTGTTCACTGAATGATCTCCCCAGCCTTGGGACACAAAAATTTAATGAGTAATTATAAATATTTCTTCCCAAATGATTTTTCTATGCTCAATAGGTAGAATTCTTATTTTTATTTTTATATTTTTATTTTTTGATCTTTTTGAGATAGGGTCTCCCTTACCTACAGGCTGACCTAGATTCACTATGGACACCAGGCTGGACTTGGACTCACAGAGATTCGCCTGTCTCTGCCTCCCAAGTGCTGGGATTAAAGGCATGTGCCACCACACATTTTTAAACTGGTGGGAATAACAGTACTAGAAATGGGTAACCTCTTTTGGAGTTGTCGGCCAGTGGGGCCTCAGAAACACTCAAACACTACTGGCTATTGCCACTGCTCTCAGTTACCCTACAGAACTTGATGGTAAGACCTTATTCCTGAAGACACATGCTTGAGTCATAGGACATGGAGTAATCAAGCTGATACTGACCTGGAAACTTCATCCCTACTGGCTAGGTTTCATGGTGATGGAAGGTGCTAAGCATGTTACCATAAGAGAAAAGTAATCTTAAAAGTAATCTTGTCAGCCAGGTATGGTAGGACCTTCAATCCTAGCACTTGGGAGGCAGAGGCTGGTAGATCTCTGTGAGACTGAGGCCAGCCTGGTCTATATATAAGTTCCAGGTCAGGCTAGCTGTGGCTACCAGGAGACCCCATCTCAAAAAAAAAAAAAGTAATCTTGTCAAGCTTACTCAGTTGTGAACCCTGCAAGCCACATTAATGACTGGCCAACAAGATATGCCCAATGGTGTAATAGTGGCATGAATGCTATGGGAGAAAGCAATGCTTTATAACATTGGATTTAATACTGGCTCTACAAGATGGAAGTCCTACCTGGCATTATCTGGGGGGCAAATAACCTGTGGTCAGATAAATCACAGACTATGGGAGAACCTACTACTATTATTCTGCCAAATAGACATAATACTAAACTGACTCCTAATGACTTATCATTATACCCATGGATTAGTGCATCTCTTCACCCTCATCATAGAAGCTTCTTTTATAGTAGACTAACACTGAGACCCACAACTAGTCAACATGCAGAAAATAAGAGACTTTGTGGAGTGCTCAGCCCTAAATGGACCATTTATATCATACCTCTCTCCCCACTCACTACAATGAAACTGTTTCCTGGACACAATGGGGCAGGCAGATGCACATATGAACTTTATGACAGCACACACAAAACCTACTCAAGCTTAACCCAGACAAAATCCTAGCATAGAGGGGGAGGTGGGCATAAAATTCTATCCCTAACAGGATAGCTGTTTGGGAAGAAAGAATCAGTTTTCTTTAAGGGTAGGTGGATTAGTCTCTAGGGGATGGGCCCACAACAAGAGCATTTAGGTAATACAAACTGAAAAAAAGAAAAGAGGACATATAGTTGGGGATGTAGGGAGGTGAGAGTGGATTTGAGAGGAAATGGGGGAGAGCAGGTGAATGTGATCAAAATTCATTGTATGAAACTCTCAAAAATTTAACAAAAATATTAGTCTAAAAATGTATTGGTCAGGCGAGGTGGCACATGCCTTTAATCCAAGTACTCAGGAGGCAGAGGCAGGTGGATCTCTGTGAGTTCAAGGCAAGCCTGGTCTACAAGGCCAGCTGGGGCTACAGGGAGATCCTGTCTCAAAAGGGCCAAAAAAAAAAAAAAAAAGCATTAGGAATGAAAAGAAGTACAAGATGTATACTTTGATGACTAACTTGGTGGCTTAAGATGAGTTTCTAATGCTAGTTTTTCATAAGAGATGTGTTAATATTTTTAGCTTTTTAAACTTTAAAAAAAGTATTTACTTATTATTTTTATTTCATGTGTATGCATGTATTGCCTGCATGTAGGTAAGTGCACCCATGTCGTGCAATGCCCGGGGAGGTCAGAAGAGGCTGTCAGATCCCCTGGGACTGGAGTTAGGGACAGTTGTTAGCTGCCATGTGGGTGGTGGGATTCAATCCCAGGTCTTCTGCAAGAACAACCAGTGTTCTTAACCACTGAGGATGTCTCCAGCCCCAATATTTTTAATTTTAAAATTATATGTAGAAATATTTACAAATAAAATACCTACAGGCTTAAAGACACAAATTTACTGAATGCTCTAAATACAAAATTAGACAGCATAACTTTATAATGATCTCTAGGACTGCCACCTACTGGAGGGAGGAAACTATGAAAGAGACTCTGAGAATAACAATGCAAATGAGCTTTCCACAGGACTGAACTTTAGAGTAAGGCTGGCAAATTCAAATGGATATTGAACCATTTTCTTTTTAACTTGAAATAGTGAACGATCCTTTAGTTTATGGTTTTTACTTAACCAAATGCAATGAATGTAGAAATGGAATTTGATAGAAATGATGCTTTAAACCAACAAATATTTCAACCCCAAGTTAAACACTTTATTCATAAGACATTAAAAGCAGTACCATGCTCTATCTCCCTTCTTGAAGATAATCATAAACCCACCAGCTGGAAGGTCTTTCAGATGGCAAAGAATGGGGTTTGGATCCCACATTCTTAGCCAATTTCCAAGGAGACTCACTCTCACAGGTATTTGTTTTTATAGTAAGCTATCCATTTATGGGAGTTGTCATTAAAAGGCCAAGCTAAGTCCTATTTTAGAGTTCTAGACTCATTGACATCACAATAAGATACAAATGTACCCAACTAGATCATAAGTTAATAGCTATTACTGTTTCTCAAAACCAAATTTAAAAAATATAAGTAGTTTATGACTGGAGAGATGGCTCAGTGGTTAAGAGCACTGGATGCTCTTCAAGAGGACCTGGGTTTGGTTCCCAGCACTGACATGGTGGTTAACAATGATCCATGATTCCAGTTCCAAGGGATCTTCTGGCCTCCATAGGCACTGCATGCACAGATGCACTTACATGCAGTCAAAAACTCATACATATTAAATAAAAATAAATGAACTGAAAAAAAATAAGTAGTTTAAAATGAGAACCCAAAGCAGTGAGAATCATATATTCTAACTATACAAAAACTTATAGTTTAATATGCGTCACTACATTGTTAAGTATAATTTAAACTTGTAAGAATGGTGTCATATGTCATGGGCATGTAGTAGATACAATAAAATCTACTACACTCAATAACAATATTGAATACACAATGTCAATACTATTTAAACATTTTATTTAAAAATATTTTATTTATTATTTTTATTTTATATGTATGAGTATATTGCCTGCATGTATGTAAGTACACCTGTGCCATGGGATGCCCATGGAGGACAGAAGAGGGTATCAGATTCCATGGAACTGGAGTTATGGACAGTTGTTAGCTGCCATGTGGGCACTGGGAACTGAACCAGGTCCTCTGCAAGAGCAGTCAGTGCTCTCAACTGCTGAGCCATCTCTCAATCTCCATATTTAAACATTTTAAAACCACTTAAATTCTTATAAATTAAACTGAATATCAAAAAAGGGCAAATTAAAAGGAAACTGAGCAATGTCCCTAAATTCACCTATTTAATTTTCTACGATTTTATTTTTTCCTATTTTTGTTTGTTGTTTTGACACAGGGCCTTGCTATGTAGATTGCTGGCCCTGAACCTCTCATGCAGCCCAGGGGGAACTTGTGGTCTTCCTGCCTTAGCTTCCTATGAGCTAGGGCTATAGGTGTCTACAACCAGGCTCAGCTCTTCAGTCTTACTTCATGTCAATGATCAGCAATAATGACACAGAAGATATATGTTACAAACTTTCTCAGAAGATGTGTTTAAGTAATAATAATTCATATTATCTGGTAGCCCCTGAGCAGCACACAGTGTGATGCATAGAAGGAGATGGGTATTATACATAGAAAATAAAAGTATATGTGCATTATATATACAGGCTTATGTATGCAAAGGAAACAGATTTGTTATTTTTAACTCTTTCTTTTCATAGAAATATATTTAAATAGGGGCTGGAGAAATGGTTCAGCAGTTAAGAGCACTGGTTGTTCTTGCAGAGGACCCAGTTTTGATTCCCAGCACCCACATGGTGGCTAACAACTGTCTGTAACTTCAGTTTCAGAGGAATCCAATGCCCTCTTCTGATCTCTGTGGGCACTGCACAACATTATTTACATGCAAGCAATACACTCATACACATAAAATAAAAATAAAATATTTTAAACAAGAAATATATTCAAATAATAAAATAATCATTTGCTATAGCAGAGTGTCTACATTCTCTTAATCTACTAAAATTAACAAAAGGATACAAAAAGAATCACCACTCATCAAAGAAGCTCATTTTGTAGCAGTCGGAGACTAATACCAAGTGCCACAACTGGTCACACATGGACATTGTCTATGAATTGCCCAGGCCTAAGGGACACATCTGCAATGCAACCTAAGGCTCATGGAACATAGAACAGGGATAAATAAAAGGACTCAGAGGAATCAGTTCTCAATAATGAAGCTCCCTCACGCAGTGGAGGGCCAGGAACACAAAAGGTCACAAATGGCCAAAGTGTAAAGATCAAGAGTCTGCTAAATGGTGGTCCTTGGACAGGACCCTTTATTAAACTTCATTCACCAAGGCTCAGGGACCATCATGGAAGAGGGAGCAGAGAGATTGTAAGAGCCAGGGAGGATGGGCATGACCATATGGAAACAGAGTCCTACAAGTTCCTGGGAACCTACTCATATGATTCTATGGCAAAGGTGTCAGCATACACAAGTTCCATGCAAACTCAGGCAGACAATAATCCAGTATAGAATTGGGAAAATGAACAGCAGACTCCAATTTTATCTAAAGGAATACTGGCAACTGACTGCTGCTAGATGAAGAAGAGCTGATCTTCCTAAAAGAAGGGACTCTAGATAGGCTGACTAGACTCAGTTGATGGACTTGCACTGGGGAACGGCTGGGGGCATGGATGATACAGTGGGCAGTAACAGGGATGACAGAGTATTTGGGTTCCAGTGGGGGGGCGGGCTATGGGTCAGTACTGGGGAAGGCTAAGGGAGGGTACCATTTGGGATGGGGGTATAAAGATGATTAAGGTTGTTTGGGATGTTCACACACACACACACACACACACACACACACACACAATCAATTTTTTAAAAGAGGTCAGCAGTCTCAAAATTTTGCAATCAGCCAAATTGAGAGTCAATGATAAATTTAAAGAATTAAAATATCTTAAAAGGGGGCTGGTGAGATAGCTTAGGGAGTAAAGGTGCTTGCCACCAAGCCTGACAACCTGAATTTGATCCCATGGACCCACATGGTAGAAGGAGACATCTGACTCCCACAAATTTATCTTCTGACCCCCACACATGTTAATAGCATGCTCACACCCACACAAATAGACCCACTCACTCACCCCATAAAATAAATAAATGTAAAAAAAAGTTTAAGAAAATATAAACATGATGATGAATCTGATCTTTTGGGATAAGATTAAGTGGGATAGGCAATAGTCTAACAAGATAAGTAACAGATAATCTAAGAAGCTCAGGTGATAAAGCTCATGCATAAAAAAGGATGTCAAAAGAAAACTTACTGGGAACAAAAAATAAACAATTATTCTATGTTGTGTTAAGGAAACATATATACTTAATTCTGGTTGAGTTTTTATCATGAACTTAATGTTTTTTATTAATTTTTAGCATGATACTGCCATGCTTGAAATAATGAAAAAATACAAAATCTAGCATGGCTTATATTGCTAGGTCTAATTAATGAAGAAATAAATTAGAAATCATATTTCTAAAGTTTTATAACTAGTGTAGATAACAGAAATGAATTTCAGATCTTCAGCTGTGAGAAGGATTCTTCTGTGGTAGGTGATAACATAACCAAGTTATTTAATAGTTTACCTAAAAAAAATAGGCAAGACTTAACTCATTAAATCAGAACTATACACTTACTAAATTAAACACTCAGGGGCCATTAGTCTAAGGCTGTATCACTACATTCAGTTTCTAGTAACAAACAAACTTAAGTTAGTCTCACAAACAAACCGAACCACAATTTAGGCTTATACCTTTTGCAAGTATCAGCTAATCACAGACCACCATCTCATCACATCATCCCCCAAAATACCTCATCACACTATGCCCAAATAAGGCTTATACTTAAATATAACAATCAGTTTATTTTTCTACTTTGCTTCCTGTTAAGCTTATAAAATCTTGCTGCTTCTACTGCTGGGTGGAATTCTCTGAATTCTTTCTGGTTCTGAGTACTACCTGATACACAGATGGTTCAGTCCAATAAATAAAGTTTAATCCACTGAAAGTTTGGGTTTTTTTTGTTTGTTTGTTTTGGTCTTTTTGAGATAGGGTCTCCCTGTAGTCCCAGTTGGCCTGGAATTCACTATGTAGACCAGGCTGACCTTGAACTCATAGACATCCTCCTGCCTCTGCCTCCTGAGTGCTGGGATTAAAGGTATGCACCACTATGTCCAGATTCAAAGTTTTGTTTTTAACTCTTTTTCCTTGAAGACACCCTCGCCTAGTTGGAATTTATCATGGAGTACCTAGAGAAATAGCTTTAGGTATCTCACATTCTTTGTAGGAAAAACCTACCAGCATTAATACTATTGAATTATAGGGACAGTTTCTCCAAATTATCAAGAACGTTATTTCTTAGTAAAAGTGGTTTAGCTGGGCATGGTGGCACATACCTGTAGTCCCAGCACTTGGGAGGCAGAGGCAGGCAGATCTCTGTGAGTTCAAGGCTAGCCTGGTCTACATAGTGAGTTCCAGGAAAGCTGGGGCTACAGGGAGACCCTGCTTCAAAAAAACAAAAAAAAAGTGGTTTAACAATTTCATCTATAATTTGTAGGTTCTTAATAAGTGTCTGATGAAGAGCTGATGAAAATGTTTGATTAGTTTTGGACATGAATACAGAAAGCTCCCTAATATGAAAATCCAAACCTCTATCTTTAAATGAAATAGCTGGAATTACATATTCAAAACAACTAAGGATTAGCTGGTCATTCAAACTTTGTGTAAGATTTAGAAAGTAGAACTTGGGCTGTTAGGTGGGTTTATATTCTTTTGTATGGAAGATACACAATTACATTAACAAACAACTATATTGATTATATTCACTGAGAGGCTATTAAGTGCCAAATAGCACATTGCCTTATTTGATACATAATTTTGTTAGGCATTATTCTTGGTATTAGATACAGAGAAAGAGATGGTTAAGGAAAGAAAGTGTTGCTCAGTGTTACACAGCAGGTAAGTAGCAGAGATTATTGACAATTACCGATTCTGAACTCTAGGTCTAATGAGCCTATACCACACTGTAGCTGTGCACTTCTTCATGAACGATAACAGTTTAAAAATAGAGCCAACTAAAAACAAAAGAAACCTCTGATGACAAGTCAGGCTAATGGATAATGTTAGGAAGGAAGGGGTGTCCCTTCCTCAGGTTTGTAGAACTAAGTCAAGAAACACAAAATCTAGACCCATGTTGAACAGACTGGCAGCTCCCCAGCCTTTTCAAGACCAAAATCACTTTGACTGCTGCTATACTACTTGGTAACAAACAATCTACTATTACACATGTAGACATAGACTAGAAATAAATATTCCACTTCTGGTTCTTTCAAATTTTTAATCTTCACTTTATCAGTATGTGTTTGTAAGTATGGGCATATGCCACAGGGCATGTGTCGTGGTCAGGGAATCAGTTCTCTCCTTCCACAGTGGGTTCCAGGGTCATCAACTTGTATGGTTAGAGCATTTATCTGCTAAGGCATCTTCTGCCTCCACTTCTGGTTCTTTATGACTTCTAAATAGGTAATTTTAAGGGCAGGCAAAAGCATACATTGGGCTAAAATATTTTTGCCTATCATCTTAAATTCTTAATTTAGCAAGATTTAATGTTGTCACAACGTGTGTGTGTGTGTGTGTGTGTGTGTGTATGCTCATATTTGTGTATGTATAGGTGGGAATATATATGTGTGTGGAGGCCTGAGGCTAATCTTTGATATTGTTCCATAGGAATGGTCCATCTTTTTTTTTTTTTTTAAGAGTCTCTCATTGGGACCTAGGGCTTACCAATTATGCTAGGATGGCTGGTCAGTGAACTCCAGGTACCTGTCTCCACTTCCCCAGAATGTTTTACAAATGGGTGCTGTGGATCAAATTCAGTTCTCAAGCTTGTACTGCAAGTACTTTACTGACTGAGCTATATCCCAACCCTAGTCACAATACTGTGTTTGTGTATGGTATATGCATATGTATGTATTCATATGTCTGTGCGCATC
Source organism: Nannospalax galili (assembly GCF_000622305.1). NCBI lineage: Eukaryota > Metazoa > Chordata > Mammalia > Rodentia > Spalacidae > Nannospalax > Nannospalax galili. The sequence continues at coordinate 3,653,691 of NW_008358866.1, read as the reverse complement.
CATGTTCATGTGCATGATTTTCAGACAGGGTCTCTCATTGAGCCTACAGCTCACGGATTCAGCAAGACTAATAGATCAGCGGACTCCAGGGATCTTCCTGTCTCTGCCTTCCCCATGCTAGGATTACAGACATGTACCATCCATCACTCCTGACTTTTTTATATGGGTGCTGGGGATCTAAACTCAGGTCCTCATGCTTGTGTGGCAAGCACTTTACCAACTGAGCCATCTTTGCAGGCCTTCTCTACCACACATTTTTTTTTAACTTTAAAAAAATTTTATTGAGAATTTCATACATGCATATAAGGTGTTTTGATCAAATTCATGCCACGCCCTCCCCTCCAACTCCTCCCATATCTCCCCATCACTTTTTTCTGATAGCTTCATGTACTCTTTCTTCTTCTTTGATATATTTTTTT
>NW_008358866.1:3632647-3653180 GCF_000622305.1 Nannospalax galili | reverse complement strand
GCTCCCAAATACTTTTGACATTTTTGGCCTTTGGAACAGAGTATGTTGCTAAGAGGCCCAATGACATTTTGATTTTTAGTCAAGAAACTGGCTACTTTTCTTTGGGGTCTTTTTTACCCTAATTGCCTAGCCATTTCCTACCTCCTATTCTTATCACACCATCCCCTGAAGAGGTTACCCAAATTGCCAACAGGGAATCGGGACACAGACCGCTCTGACTTCTTCCATGCAGAACAGGGGCACAGGGTAAGGCAACTGGGGTACCCCTTCAATGGGTCTATCTAAAACACTCCCAAAATGTGTAACTCTTAACTGTAGGGAGAAAAGTCCTTGACTGGTGCCTAGGAAATGTGAAGGAGAAGTAAAGGCAAGAGTAGTTAGCATTACAAGTTCTAGACAGGGAACCAGAAAAAGGTCAGAACATGGCAAATTTCAAATATTCATATCAGAGTCCATTGGAATTTCTTGATGGGAACTTCCAAAAGCATCCCTCTATTGGGTTCCTCTTCATTTTTCTTTTGTCTGCCAAGGCTGGACCTTAGAGTGATGGACTCAGGATTTGTTTTCAGGCACTTTGATAGCTGTTGGGGTGGCTAGAATCAGTGTCAGTTCCCTTGTAAAATCTGCCACAAAATCGTGAAGTAAAAAATGTAAGGGTGTCTCATGAATTATATATAATGTAAATATACCAAGTATTTCTATAAATTATGTTTTTTTAATCAGAAGTTTGAAATATAAATATTATTCTATTAATTCAGTATGACACAGAAGGGTAGAGTGATACTTAGCATAGATTACTCAAAACTTTTATGAGTATGTAAAGGAACTATATTCTAATCAATGAACTATCCAAAGCCAACACCTTGAGTCATACTTCTAAGAAGCACAATTTAGCAAATGAGAGCGTTCTACTGTTTTAGTCCAAAAAGAATCTACTCACCTCTACTTATATCAAATAATCAATGAAACAATAAAGCCATTAAAGCCTCTAGCAAAACTTTTAAAAACAAAAGGTCAAATTTAGTTTGAATTCTTTGAATTCAAGAACAACCACAAACACAGAATAAAGAAGTTGGAAGCTATGCCTGTGCTAAAACGTATCTGATGGAGTAACTGAGTCAAGAAGCACACAATCTAGATCAGTGCTCCACAGACAGAAACCTACAGTGACTCATGACCTAGCAGGGCACCCTAAGAAACACAAGTGTGTGGTTCTACCAGTGACACCTAAGCAAAGGAATTACACAGAAGAGTAGAGAAATAAATGGGGGTGGGGGAGAAGGTGGGAAGATGGAAAAAGAAAAGGAGAAATAGAAAAAAGCAAGCTAAGGGGGTGCAAGAAGAGAATATTGGGGAAAAGAGAAAATTAACTGAACAGGAAATAAAGTAAAAATAAATGACTAAGATGGAAAGTGGCGAAAAGCACAAAGATGCTGATACAGCTTTTTTCAAAATGAAGATTATTTAAGATTTTTAGCTCATTCAATCCTAAGACTCCGTAACCAAATGAAAGTCTGAACATTAGGACAAAGACAAAGGAAAAGAGTCTGTGGCCCACAGGTGAAGCAATTATTTTTTATATCTCCTAAAAATTTGACTTACTGTAAAAAAATTTAGACTTATTGTAATAAAATTATTTCAGACCCACTGAGAACTGTATATTTCTATGCACTTTAAGGTTTGGAGTTTGGTCTTTTCTGACAATTGGAAAAATTAATTCTAGGCAAGTACAACACCAAAGCTAAAACACAAAAATAAATATCAAGAAAACAAGCTCAGATATAATTAAAGGACTGGCTGAAAATTTAACAGAAGCAAGCAGCTGGTAAGATACTATTACCTAGAAATTCCTCAGACACTTTACTTCCCCAGGTGCCTTGGCTTCAAAACAGTCAGACATCTGCTCCTTAAGGAAATTTCACCAAAGGAGTCCTAAAAGCCAATCTGTGCTAATAATAAGTTCAGAAAAATAACTGAGATGCCAAAGTGGATAGCCACATGTTTTGGTATAACTAAATTTGTAATTAGTTGAAAAAAAAGTATTACACTTACTTATACCACTGTTTATTGTGTTTTCGGTATAGCAACGTATCCAAGGCAACAGCATTGACATCCAGAGCTCCTGGGGAAGGCCACTGGTTGGTGAGGTGGGCAGTTAACTCTTGTCTTGATCTTAAATCATTATTCTTTAGCACAGTCCTGTGAATATTAAGATGGTGAGTGCTTTTGTCTTCACTGTTCTACAATGGCAGAGGAACCCAATGGTATCAATTTAGGCCCCCAAACTTATCATTTAAAAATGGTATGCTAATAGACTGTGAGCAGAACTACAGCAAAACTGGCTGGGACTTGGGACTGTTTTGTCTCCTGCAATATGCACTTTTCAGAATTTCTCTGCTGGCTAGAATAAATCACTACTACTGAAATTCAGACTTTCTGTCTTTTCCTCTGAGATTATTACTCAGAACTAAAGGATCCAAAGGCACTTTACACCTAAAGTAAAAAAAGCAATCCAGTCTAGATACAGCCTATCTGATGCTTGCTAAAATATAGATCCCATGTCTATGATTTCCTGACTTCGAAACTCAGAAACAAACATAAAAGTAATTTAACTCATGTAAACAAGGATCAGTTAAATGAATTTTTTAAAAAAAAAAGAATACAGAAATATACGAAATAAAAATCCACGAGATTTCCATAATCATTTTGGACAGAAATCACTATTAACACATTTTCATAAAAATAAATCAATGTCAATTACACTTACTGATTTAACCAGGTGGCCATGTTTCAGTGACAGAATGAAGTCATTATAACAATTCACGATTTTCTTTCATTTTATTTGTTAATAAAAACTTGAAGAAGAATTTGAGTTTTGCCAAAATTTCAAATACACGAACTAGTTGATCATTATCATGAATTAATTCAACTTTTGGAATTAATGATCTAAATAATTTAAAAGCAAAGGTCTTACTGTACATCTAAAAAGTCTTACAAAACATTCTGGTGACATGTATACCTGTATTTTCAAATAGGAGCCCATGACCTTTTTTTTTTTTTTTTTTTTTTTTTGAGACAGGGTCTCCCTGTAGTCCCAGCTAGCCTGGAACTCACTATGTAGACCAGGCTGGCCTTGAACTCACAGAGATCCACCTGCCTCTGCCCTCTAAGTGCTGGGGATTAAAGGTATGTGCCACCATGCCTGGCTAGGAGCCCATGACCTTTGTGTACCAAAGTTTTGATTCATCATGTCAGAAGCAGGGATGTGATGGCTGCCTATCACTAACCTCCATAGTCCATAGTACTGTTGTGGATGCAAGGGAGGGGTGACAGTGAGGTATTGGAAGCACAATCCTGTACTAAAGACAATCAGCCAGCACATGCCTCTAACTGCTAACAGTGGGTCTACTGGCATAGCCATGTTTACATGCCTCCAATGGGCTACAGAATATTTGTGATTTACATAACATGCAAAAAACTATATACTAAAATTATTTGTTCCATGATTTCCAAAAACAAACATCACCTAATATAAACATTATAGATTGTCTCATAATTTTAAAATGGAAAATGTTTTAAAATTTTATTAAGATAATTTTTTGGAGAATTGCAACAACGCATTTCAATGGAAAAGACATAAAAATCTCTTAAAAAACCAAAGTATTTAACATTGCTTTTGCCTCAATGCTGTTGGTTTCTTGTTAATCACAGCTTACTTTTCAGCCCTAGCTAACCAGTGCTCATTGTCCCAGTAAAGCCAAGGTTTCACTTCACTGGTGCTGGTCTTTTGTTAATCACAGCTGATTCTCCAGCCCCAGGTGACCAGAAACCACAGTTTCTTAATTCAAATATATAACATGAATGGCCCTGATAGTTTCTGCTTCCCTCTGAAACATCACAAGCTAGGCCTCCGTTATCTGCATTTTTTTCTCAGCGGTTTTTTTTCTTTTTTTGAGACAAGAGTCTCTCTGTAGCCCAAGCTGGCCTGGAACTCACTATGTAGACCAGGCTGGCCTTGAACTCACAGAGATCCACCTGCCTCTGCCTCCCAAGTGTTGTGATTAAAGGTGTATGCCACTGCGCCAGGCTCAGCATTCTTATCTTCCAAGCTCCCATGAAGCAGTCCATTAGGCTATGAAGACTCAACAGCTTTTCTAGTCTGAAGCTCCAAACACTTCTACAATTCTCCAAAACAATATGGTCAGGTCTATCACAGCAATATTCCACATTCCTGGTACCAACTTCCGCCCTACTTTGTTTCTATGATGCTGTGATAAGACACTAACCAAAATCAACTTGGGGAGGGAAGGGTTTTTTTGGTTTTTGCTTCCACATCACAGTCCATCTTTGAGGGAAGCCAAGGCAGGAACCTAGAGGCAGGAGCTGAAACAGAGACCAAGGAGGAATTCTGATTACTACCTTGCTCTTCTGGTCTGTGTTAAGCCTGTTTTCTTATATAATCCAGGACCACCTGCCCTGGGGTGGCACCACCTGCAGTGGGCTAGGCTCTCCCACAACATTCAACAATTAAAAAAAAATGCCCCACAGATCTGGCCACAGGCCAATCTGTTAGAGAGGAAATGCCTCAGCTGAGGTTCCCTCTTCCCATGTATGTCATATTGACAGCCAAAGTCAACCATGACAATACTTATTCTGGCTGACTCTCCATATACTACCTCATTGTAAAAGGTTAAGATTGGGAGACACAGCAACTGGGTGTAGTTGTTCATGGATGTAATGTTAAGATACTCAGGTGGTTGAGCCAGATTTGCAAGTATGAGGCCAGCCTTGGCTATAGTGAGTTCTTTTCTTAAAAAAAAAAAAAAAAGATTGGGGCTATTGATATGGCTCAGTAGGTTAGAGTGGTTGCTATGCAAACATGAGGACCTAAGTTCAAATAGCTAGCACCCTCATAAAAAGCTGGGCATTGCTGAGTATGCTTATAACCCCAGCATTGGGAAGTGGAAACATAAATCCTAGGAACTCATTGGTAAGCCAGCCTAGCCAAAATGGCAAGTTTATGGTTCAGTGAGAGATCCTGTCTCAAGGAAACAAAGTGATAGAAGAAGACACTCATTGTTCTGTGCATATGAATGCAGAGGCACACCTCCCACATGCATACACACATGCATACAGTCCTTCACACATAGACACACACACACACACACACACACACACACACACACACACACTACAAAGATGATCAAGAGCTGTAGTATTTACACTGCATGGAACAGTGACAGTTCCACCATTCAACTATGTGACTAAGTGGATTATTTTTAAAAAACATTTTATTTTCAATTGTGTGTGTGTGTGTGCACTCTTGTGTTCTACTAACCACTCTTAAAAATATCTCATTTTAGTTACATGCACACATGTGTATGTATGCATGTGTGTGTGTGCATGTGTATATGTGTGGAGTATGTGCACAAGAGTGCATGCAGGTGCCCACAGAGGCCAGAGGCATCAGATCCCTTGGGATCTGGAGTTACAGGTGGCTGTAAGCCAACCAATGTAGGTACTGGGAACTGAATTTGGTCCTTTGCAAGAGCAGTATATGCCCTTAACTGCCAAGCTATCTATCTCTTCAGACCTTTAAGTGAATTCTTTTTTTTAAATTATTTATTATTTTTACTTTATGTGTATGAGTGTATTGCCTGCATGTATGTAAGTGCACTCATGTTTTGCAATGTCCGTGAAGATCAGAAGAAGGTGTCAGATCCCTGAAAGTGGAGTTACAGATGGCTGTTAGCTACCATGTGGGTGCTGGGAACCAAAACAGTGTCCTCTGTGAGAGTAGCCAGTGCTCTTAACCACTGAGCCATCTCTCCAGCCCCAATGTGAATTCTTTTTAAAAAAATTTTATTTAATGTGTATGAGTGTATTGCCTGCCTGTATGTAAGTACAACTGTGTCATACAATGCTGGTGGAGGTCAGAAGAGAGCTTTGGATTCCCCTGAAACTGGAATTATGAACAGTTGTTTGCCACCCTATGGGTGTAGGGAATCAAACCTAGGTCTTCTGCAGGAGCAGTCAGTGCTCTTAATCACTGAGTCACTTCTCCAGCCTGTGAATTCTTTTTTTATTTTATGTGTATGAGTGTTGTGCATGCATATATGATGTTAAATGCACCACATATGTACAATGCCTACAGAAGCCAAAAGAGGGCGATAGATCCCCTAGAACTGGAGGTACTGATGGTTGTGCGCCACCATGTGGGTGCTGGAAAGTGAGCCCAGGTCCTCTGCAAAAGCAACCAGTGCTTTTAACTGTTAAACTATTTCTTTAGCCCCCTTAAGTGGCTTATTTATTTACTTATTTATTTATTATTTTATTTTATGTGTAGGAGTGTATTGCTTGCGTGTATGTAAGTGCACCTGGGTCATGCAATGCCTGCGGAGGTCAGAAGAGGGCACTGGATTCTCTGGGACTGGAGTTATGACAGTTGTTAGCTGCCATGTGGGTGCTGGAAATCAAACCCGGGTCTTTTGCAAGAGCAACTAGTGCTCTTAACCACTGAGCCATCTCTCCAACCCCTTAAATGTCTTCTTAATCCTTGAATCATCTATAAAACAAGGATGATAATGAAACCTATGTTGCAGCATTATTTTAAGGGTTAAATTAGTTACATATTGGGCTCTTAAAGGTTTTACTATTTTTTAGTACTTAAGACCAAGTTAAAAGGTTAAAGAAAAAAGTTTTTAAGACAGGGTCTCACTATAGCTGACTGGCCTGGAACTTGCTATGTAGACCAGACTGGCCTCTGAGAGCCACCCACCTCTGCCTTCTGACTTCTAATCAAAAATTTAAGTCTACAAAATATCTCACAGCATTTCCACAATTGAAAACAATATGTTCACAACTATTATCAAGTAAACATATTAGTAATGGATACACTTAATATTTAATAATGATCTAAAAGTATCTATAATTGTAATTTTTCACAAGGAATATCTTCATAGAAGAGGTAGCATAAAACGTACAATTTAAATTTCCTTTCTCATTACATTCTGACACTTTCAACTGCTATTTTTCTAAATTGCTTAGGAATCATCTAGCATTTACAGAAAATGCTAAGTAAAAATCTTTTACTTAGGTAAAAATACATCATTTAAAACTAAAGTTTGAATTTTTATACATAATTAGGTTGAATTATGTGTTATCATTATCAGTTGGCTATTTTATGAGTTCTTTGTATATAACCTTAATTTTCTGACCTGAACATGTCTTTGATAGATATACATTATTTCAAATTACCATGGGTTTACAAACACAAAACCTCTTCAGTGAAGATGGAGAACATCTTTTCTACAAAAAATCTGAAGGAAAACTAGGAAGTTTTCAGTTAATTTTTGAAAAATTTTTGTTTTTGAAAGGAAAAGTAGCTTAGTATCTTAAGAAAATCCTTCTTTGTGTCTAAGACTGAATTTAATTAATTAATTAATTTATTTTTGAGGCAGGGTCTCTCTGTAACCCCAGCTGGCCTGGAACTTGCAATGTAGACCAGCCTGGCCTCAATCTCACTGAGATCCACCTATCTTGGCCTCTTTCATGCTGGGATTAAAGGCACACACCACCACACTGTTAATGAGTATAATTTATTAGGCAGAACCTAATTAAACCCTGAAAAGTCTTAATCATTTCTAAACATATAATTTAACTATATATAAGCATATAATTTACTACCCACACTATATACTTAGATTTATAGTTTTTCTTCACTTGATTGCTACTGTATCTTAACTAAATACAACACAACACTAAGACTATGGATTGATTATAAATAGTAAAAATTTTTCATTGTGAATTCTTTGCATCTTTTCAGGAAGATGTTAATTTCTCATTTTTTAAAAAAGAGAAATAAATTTGATTATTTGCTGTCTCTTTAAAATAGCATTCCACAACCAAGCTATCCATTAGTAATGTGCTAAAATTCAATTTGAAATACTGTCACAAGAATACAAAGCAATAAAGATGATATGTTTATCATTCTCTTTTAATAATGTAGAATTTTATAGGAACTTAAATTTTCTTGAGGCTCATCTTCGGTAAAAATTAACAGTCCCAGTAAGTTATTTCAATGTTTTCAGAAAATTAATTTTATTTTTAACAATATTTTAAATTTTATATTTCCTTCATTTTCCTCACATGGTGCATTGTATCTCTCTTTATTTCTTCTCCTTTACCTGGAGTATGCTTCCTGCCTTTCTCTCCCTTGCTATCTGGAGAATTTCTGAAAACCAATTCCCATATCAAATTTCTAGTGATGTTTTCTTGGGATCACCATTCCCCTAATACCTCTCTAAGTATTAATGCTCCAATTATTGTGCACATGTATATATAGCTGTTTACTGGACTTTGATATATTCTTTTGTATTCACCTTTAAATTACCAGTATCCAGGGCCTGGAGAGATGGCTCAGCAATTAAGAGCACTGGCTGCTCTTGCAGAAGATGTGGGTTTGGTTCCTGGAACCCACATGACTATAATTATCTATAGCTCAGCTGGGTATGGTGGTGCATGCTTTTAATCAATCTGGTCTACATGGCAAGTTTCAAGCCAGCTGGGGCTACAGAGAAACCCTGTCTCAAAAAGCCAAAAAACAAAAAATCTTTAACTCCAGTTCCAGAAGATCAGATGCCTCTTCTGGCCTCCTTAGGTATTGCATACACATGGTGCATTTACACACATGTAGGCAAAAACACGCTATACAAATAAATGAATACGTAAATAAATAAATAAATAAATAAATAAATAAATAAATAAATAAACAAATAAAGTATCCAGTGCATCAAATGGAAATCTAATCTGATGCTGGTAATTTCATACGGCTCTGTATGACTATCATCTATCTGGCCACTGTCTATCTATTTAGCTCCCAAGATACACACATATGTGTCCTCTATGTTTTGAGTGATGAGACGCTACCATGAAGCTTTCTATATCTATTTCTCTGTGTTCTGGCTTATCTGATTCCTCTGCATTCAAGACATTATTAAGGAATGAAACAATAAGCTTCATTACCTTTTTATGGACTTCCTAGTTCATTTATTTCACAAGGAAAGTTTTTGTTTCCCACTGTGTACCACAAGCCTCTATCACAGCACTTACAAAATACAGCTCTTACTGTTTCCATGTCTGAATTCTCTGTAAGCACTGAGATGACAAAAAATTACAAAAAATTTATTTGCATATTCCCAGAAAAGTGGCTCAACATCAGTAGGATAAACAAATAATAATAACCTATGATCCATGTTTTGAATCTGAAAGACAAGAGAAAATATCTCAAAGGAACCCTGAAAAATAAGTTAATCTAGAAGATAACAATACAGAATATGGCTGGGTGTGGTGGCACATCCCTGTAATCCTAGAACTCTAGAGGGAGATGGAAGCAGGAGAATCAGGAGTTCAAGGTTATTTGCAGCTACATAGTGAGTTGGAGGCTGGCCTACGCTACATGAGATCCTATCTCAAAACAAAACACATCACATGTATTCTATTTCTACTTTTTGAAATTAAATATTAATATGCCTTTGATAACAAAAATGGCCAGTTAGCTTTCAATTAAACAACTGTTGATAGAACATAATAAATATCATGTTGCTAGAAATTGCAATAAATGACTAGTCTACTAGTTTGCTACCCTAACAAAACTTTAGAAAACTATGGAAGCATTTAAAAATATTGCTATCCAAGTCTCAGCTCAGATCAATGAAATGACACTCTATGATTGTGGGGTCTAAGCAATCATATTTTTATGCTAAGTGAATGTAATATAAACAAATAAGAAAAAATATTTTTTTCTCTTTTGAAATAACAAAACTACATGTCTCATGGAATTTTCCTTCTTGGTTTCTTTTCCCCTTCACTTAGTCCTCAAATACTGGTGTTCTCAATGATTCCTTTCACTCTGTTCTCAAAGTCTTTCATTTCCCAGTAGATGTAGCCTACAACTGCCTGAAAATAATCACCCTAGGTTCTTCTGAGCCTAAAACATTATTTACATTATTTCATTATTTTCTTCTGTTTAGAAATTAGGTTCAAACAAGTCTATAATTATTTATATGCTCTTAAAAGACCCAGACTTTGATGGCAATACTTAGCCAATTCAAAACTATTCTGATGTTTATTTGTTTGACTCTTTAAAAAAAAATTTTGCATTATATTTTATTATAGGAAATATCAAACTATGTTTGAAATTGCTGACACATTTAACTGTTACCTGCAATCAGGTACACAAATTGTATTTTACATGTATCTCTGTATTACACATGTTTTATGAATTACAATGACTTTATTGCAATTTCTTAAAAACTGCCCTAATGTTTAAAAAGAGCCATGATTGTGCCATATAAGTATACTGTACACCCTAACTATGACACTGGAATAAAAGTTGTTTGATGTAACCAGAACAGAGTTCTGATAGTTAAGGTGTTTGGTTCTTTTTTGTTGGTATTTGTGATTTGGAGGAGGGGTGTTTGAGAGAGGAAGACGTCATGTAGCACAAGCTAGTTTCATTATGCAGCCCAGGATGACCTTGAACAGATCCTCCTGCCTCTGGTCCCATGTTTGATTCTTTACTTGTGGCTTGGGTCTGGAAAGTCAGCTTCTCTCTTTTGTGTTGTTTCTTTCTTGGCCAAAGACCATGCTGGTGTTCATGATGTAACCACACTTTTATCTGTTAGATATATCCTGTACATATTATAATTCTCGGCACTCAGGGATTTAATGTCTGTGGCTCCAAGTATTCCTAAGAAGCTCAAAAGGTCCAAGACATGACCTTTTAATCCTGTAATACAATATATCTATAGCACTGAGGCCACAAGGTAAGCTTTAAGAATGAGTCCAGCAAAATTCCTCACATCAGGATGGGTTACTATTTGGTTGTATCCTCCCCAAAGCATGTGTTGGAAACCCATTCCCAAAAGCAAAAGTGTTGGGGGTGGTATCTCATGGGAGGTATTCAGATAATGAGGGTTCCACCATCACAGACTAATGTATTAGTGCCAATTAATCCATTCATGGATGACCAAATGACTTGAGGTTAGAGTTAGATTCCTTGCATGCTCTTACTCTTGTCCTTTCCTCCTTTCTCCATGGGATGACAGCACAAATAGGACCTTCACCAGTTGTGCCGTCATGCTTTTTAACTTCCTGGACTCCAAAACTTGTTCTTTACAAATAAACCAGTTTCAGGTATTCTGTTATAACAGCAGAAAATGAACTGAGACAGCAGTATAGAAAACCTGAGATTTTCCATATATCATATTGTCTGATGTTCCACAATTCTTGACATGTACTCAAATGGTTCTGAGACATGGCACATTGAGAAAATCTTAAGCTATAATTTTTAAAAACATATTTTACTATTTTTATTTTATGTGTATGAGTGTATTGCTTACATGTAGGTAGGTGCACCTGTCTTGTGCAGTGCCCACAGAGGTCAGAGTCAGATACCCTGGAACTGGAATTACAGACAGTTGTTAGCTGTCATGTAGGTACTGGGAATCAAACCTGGGTCCTAGTGCTCTTAAGAGCTGAGCCATCTCTCCAGCCCCTTAAACTATGATCTTTAGGAAAATAATCTAATATTATGAGATGGAACCATCTGTCAGACACTACTCACTTATTGTCAGTCTCTGTTTTGAGCCCTTATAAACTCTGTGAAGCAGAGACTATTTCACTCCAGTCACTAGCACCTAGAACACCTCATCACACTATTTTCAACAAATATTTGTCAAATGAACGGATAAGTTTTAAAAAGATAGAAATTTATGCTGGGTGTGGAGGTCAGCCTGGTTTACATTGTGAGTTCCAAGCCAGCTGGGGCTATAGGGAGACCTCCATCTTTAAAAAAAAAGCAAAACAAAATGACAAAAAAGTTAAAAATGAATACCAAGAAAAGTAATGAGAATTTACTTGTTTTTAATCCATATAAATTTCAAGAATGAGGAAATTCTTATCTGGCTTATGAATATTAATGTAAAATGTTCTCTGCTCATGTATCTTTGTATTCTTTTTTAGTTTTAGACACAGTCATGGAATATTTACTTTTATATTATTTTACAAGTACATTATTACTAATATTTTCAAATTTAAAATAATTCAATATTTTAAAACTCTACCAACTATAAATTCAACTAAATGTGTCTTTGTCAAACTGTCTTATAAAATATAACAGTATTTCATCAAATACATGAATGAGAAAAAGAATTATAGTAACAAGTAACACCTGCTAATTAGTAATTAAACAAGGATACATCCACCATGCACTATGAACATAATTATGTCATAATTTTAGACACTAATTCAACTACCATTTCAAAATTAGAACTTAAAAGTTAATCTCTTGAAATTCAAAACCAAAGCAGAAGAAATATTCTAATTGCTTTCTTTTTCCTAGTAGTACTATATCTGCCAACATTTAACACTTTTTAATCGATGTAAAAGTAAAAGCAAACCAACACAATGAAATAGGAGAAAAACCATGCACTGTAGTTCGCAGCAGTATCAATCTCACATAAGACTACTGTTGGGGTTCAGATCACCTAGCAGCCCTGCCCCCTCCCCTACAGGGCCTTAAGGGTTCTACAAGCCCCTGAGATAAGCACCCTGGTCTCTGAAGTCAAAAGCAGACTTTTCTCCATGGTTTGGCCACCATGCCTGGCCTCAATTTCTATATGTAGCTTTCTTCATCCAAAAATGGCTTGCTACAAAAACATTTAAAATGTAGTTCTAAACTGTGCACAATGATATTTTGGCAAAGCCTGGTGATCAGGACTACAAGAGCAATGCTGGTTTAATGCATCATCTTTTTTGCAGTCAAACAAGAACTAACTTAACTAAATAAATGCTTAAGGGCTAAGTATGTGATTCAGTGGTAGAGCATCTGCCTAGCATGTACAAGGCCCTGAGTTTGATCTTCAGCACTGGAAAAACAAATAACCCCTCCCCAACTTAAACTATTAAAAATATGTATTTCAATAATAGTACAACTGAAGGTAATTTTTATTTTCTAATTTTTCCAAAACAAAAATTATTTTTGAAATAAGAAACACAAATTTAAATTTTAAAAGATTTTTTTATTATTTTTATTTTATGTGCATGAGTACTTTGCCTGCATATATGTAAGTGCACCATGTGCATGCAATGCCTTCAGAAGCCAGAAGAGGGCATCAGATCCCCTGGAACTGGAGTTCCAGATGGTTCTTAGCTACCATGTGGATGCTGGGAATCAAATGCAGATCCTCTGGAAGAACAGCCAATGTTCTTAACAGAGGAGCCATCTTTTCAGCCCCACATATTTAAACTTTAAAAAGAGTGAAAAGATTTAATAGAGGCAACAAGATTTCTTAGAATTTGAATCTTTTATTTATTTATTTTTTTTGATAGAGGTCTCCCTGTAGCCTCAGCTGGGCTGGAACTTGCCATGTTCCAGCTGGCCTTGAACTTACAGAGATCTACTTGCCTCTGCCTCCCAAGTGCTGGGATCAAAGGCATATGCCACCACACCAAGCTTAGAATTTGAATTTTATAGCAAAACACATTTCATGTTGATATGCTGCCAAAAGTTTTATGAGTAGCTCACTTACAGCTGATCTTGAAGCTCCACAATGATATATTCTAATTGTTCTTTCTCCAACTTATGGGCCAGATCAGAATCTTCAATCCTTTGAAGCAATATTTTATTCTGAGAGACAGATTCAGAAAGCTGGTTCTCACGAAGACATAAGAGTTCTTCAAGATAACCCTGGAAATACAGTATCACAAAGATAATTAACAAGTACAAAACTTCTAAGATATCTTTTAAAAAATATTTTACTTATTATTTTTATTTTATGTGTATAAGTGTATTGTCTGCATGTGTGTAAGTGCATTTGGGTTGTGCAATGCCCTTGGAGGTCAGAAGACATCAGATCCTGGAACTGGAGTTATGGGTGGTTGTTAGTCGTCATGTGGGTGCTGGGAATCACAAGAGCAGCCAGTGCTCTTAACCACTGAGCCATCTCTCCAGCCCCTCTTTTAAGGTATCTTAAAGATAAATGTTGAGCATCTTAAGCATAATTTCTAACCATATTTTAATGAAACATTTTCAAAATATTACTGATGAATAATTTTAATAAAATAGAAAGTTTAATATATATTCTCCATTCTTAATAGTTAATTTAAAAAATATTTTATTATTTCTATTTTATGTGTATGAATGCTGTATGCCTGTAAGTGCATCCATATCATGCAATGCCTGTGTAAGTCAGAAGAGTGTTGGATCCCCTGGAATTTGAGTTACAGATGGTTACTAACCACCATGTGGGTGCTAAGAATTGAACCCGGGTCCTCTGCAAGAGCAGTCAGTGCTCCTAACTTCTGTGCCATCTCTCCAGTCCTCTCTCCATTTTTTAGAGAGTTTTTGGGGGTGGAGTGGGGGGGACAGAGTCCAAGCTGGCCTTCAAGTTTCACCTCCTGTCTCTGCCTTCTTCCACAGCACTATAGGGTGCCCAGGGTTACAGGTGAGTGCTGTTATACTTGGTTAAAACTTTTTAAAAAAGATTTATTTGCATTTATTTTTTACTTATGTTATGTGTGTATACCTGTGTGAGTTTACATATGCCATGTGTATGCAGGTGTCTTTTCTTTCTTATTATTGTTCAAATCTGATAATACATTGACTTGTCTTTAAGCCCTAATATTCTCTTTTTTACTTGATCTATTGCATTGGTGAGAATTTTGACTAAATTTTTATGATGTAACAAGATTTTTATTCCAAAATCTGTTTGGTTCCTTTTTAGAATATCTGTGTATCAATTAATTTTTGAGACAGTTCTTACTATGCAGCCTCGGCTAGCCAGGGACTCACTATGCAGCCTGGGCTGGTCTCAAATCCATGGTGATGCTCCTGCTTCAGTCTCCCGAGTAAGGGGTTAAATGCACAGCCAAACATGACTGGCTTGCTGATATTCTTAAAAAGCATTCTTTTTGAACTATGTGGTATTTCTTGTACTTAGATATTTTTGGAGTCATTTACAAGAGAACTGTGAAACTGTGAAGGAAATCATATTGCTCTTTTCTGCCAATATTTCTTGTTTGTATGTTGAGTTTTGTGCATGTGCATCTGTTGAGATCAGCTTCCTTTCCACTTTTATTATAGCTTTGATATGGAGTGAATTACAAAGGTCATTCACTGAGGGCATGGTCTCTATTATAGCAGTATTGGGGGGGGTGGATTATGAGGACTCTTAACTTCATCAATGAGTTAATCCACTGATGGATTCATAGCTTAGTGGACTACTGGGAGCCAGGAGAAACTGAAGGAGGTAGGACCTAGTTGGAGAAAGTAGATCATTGGGAAGATGCATATTTCTAGGAATTATACCTTGTCCTTGTCCCCGTTAATTCTTTTGGCTTCCTGACCATCATAAGGTGAGCAGTTTTGTCTACCACAGTCTCATGAAATAATGATATTCTGCCTCACTAAAGTCCTAAAAGCAATGGACCAAGTCAGATACGGGTTCAAAACTCTGAAACTGTAAACCTATTAAAATAAACATTTTATTTTTTCCTATAAATTACTTCCCTCAATTCAGGTATTTTGTCACAATGATGAACTAACACAACTTTTATGTGAAGGCCTTCTTAGTAAGCAGTCTCTCTTGGCAACATGCCCTTAGATGTTGGTTTACTGTATAGTGTTGAGTTTAATTCCAAACTGTAGTGCAGCTTCCCAGTGGCCTCTTTGCTTGGTTAGTGGGTTTTTACACAATGTATACTAATTTGGAGTCTGAAGAACCCGTGTTTTCCATAAGCTGCAGAGGACTGGGGCTCCTCTGGTGGTTCCAACAGGTGTGATGTAGACAATGAATATACTGAATGTGCTCTCTGTTGTTACTCTTCCAGGCTTAGCAGCAAGATACAGGGTATAGGGGCAAGCTATGCAGAGGTTTCTTAGGTACAGTGTCTACAACCTTTTCTCTCTGCTGTAGCTATGGAGCTGAATGTCCGAGAGTGGATTCTGAGCTGCCTACATGGGGCTAGATCATAAGCTGAAGGCTTTTAAGTCCCCTGTCCTTTAATGTTAAGTTATCTAGCAGGGTTCAAGCAACACTGGGTGATGGATATACTAATGGGGTAGTGTATAGCTCAGCAGCAGAGCATCCAGCAAACGTGTTCAAAATGGTAGCAGACTTGCTCCCCAGAACCACACAGAAATAGGAAAACTAACAACAGTAAAAATAAACATATAAAACCGGGTGTGGTGGCACACGCCTTTAATCCCAGAGGCAGAGGCAGGCGGATCTCTGTGAGTTCAAGGCCAGCCTGGTCTATATAGTGAGTTCCAGGACAGCTGGGGCTACAGGGAGACTGTCTCAAAAAGACATATATATATATATATATATATGCAAATCAGATAAAGAATAAAAACAAAGCCAACAACCATCAAAATATCATAACCAACAGAAATGAAAAGGACAAAAGTTATATAAGATAAACTAAAAATAAAATCAATAAAAAAGAAAACAGAAAATAAAAGAACAAAAATTTGGAAATTAAAAAGGAGGAAAAAAGCAGCAGAAAGTAATTTTTTTAAAGATTAAGTTTCTATTTTTATTTATGTGTATGTGTGTGTGTGTGTGTGTGTGTGTCTGCGTGTGTGTGTGTGTGTGTTAATGTGTGCATGTGGAGACCAGAAATGGGTATCAGATCCCCTGGTACTGGACTTTTACAGGCAGTTGTAAGCTGTCACGTGGGTGCTGGGAACTGAACTCAGATCATCTAGAAAAGCAGCAAGTGCTCTTAACCACTGAGCTATCCCTCTAGCCCCAGAAAGTAAAAAATTTTAAAGGGCAAAAAGCAAAATGAAACAAATACTAAAAGGAGAGAGAAAAAACACAAACCAAACAACAATAAATAAAATGTCTCAAAAACGAAAAGTTTGGGCTTCCAAAATGGGTTAGCAGGTAGAAGTGTGATGGTTCACCTCAGGACTGACCATAGTGATGCCATGCTACAGCCCTAGCTAGTCCCAGCAACTGAAAACTAGAGTCAGTTGATTCAAAATGTGGGAATAGAAAAGTTTGGCCTAGCTGCACCAGGAAGTGCATTTGAGATAAAAGTCAACATGTATCTGGCCGCCCTTGCTAACTGCTTGGTTTTGGCTTCTGTACTTCCCACTTGCACCTGCAGGAAGAAACTGTTGGAAACTTTTCCACTCCTAAGCTATGAGAAACTGTTGAGGGGGGCACTCTTTCCACCCCTGAGCAGATAAGGATATGGTTTTTCAGTATGAAAGCCTATCCCAAGAAAGGCTCAGGACTGCACTGGAGATCTAATGTCCAGTGTAGTTGCAGGCGGGCTATAAAGACTTTCTTTTGGCTATACTCTGTGTCTGAGTGGTCTTCTCTGGTGGGACACCTCACAACAAAAGTGCTTTTAGCACAAGCCTGATGAATTAAGTTCATGGTAGGCAAGAACCCACTCCCCAAAGTTGTCCTCTGATCTCTACACATGTGCTGTGGCACCTATATGCCTGCACTCAGACACAGACACATCCTACCCATACAATAATAATAATAATAATACCTTTAAAAATAAAAACAAAGGGAGAGGCAGACAGATCTCTGTGAGTTTGAGGCCAGCCTAGCCTACATAGCAAGTTCAAGGCCAGATGGAGCTACAGGAAGACCCTGTCTCGAAAAGACCCAAAATAAATAAATAAATAAATAAATAAATAAATAAAATTTAAAAATTAAAAAAAATTGAAAATTTCCTCAACTAAAGTGATCAGCTCTGTGGGTAATAGTGATTGTCCAGTTTCTGCAGTCAGAGTGTCTTTCTACATTATTTAGTCACATGCCCCTTAGAGACCAAAAGCTGGACCCTTTTACTCCTTTCCTTCTTTCTTTCTGTTGCTGGCCAGATGACCAGAGGCATTTGGAAAACCTCTTAGATGCTCTGCTCTCAAGTAAGAGCTAGGGAAAAGCCACAAAGCTCCCCTAGGGTATTTATTTTAGAGACACTCTGAACACTCTCAGAGTGGCAGATGGGCCCAGAAGTAGTGCATTAGACTCTCTGACATCATTTGTGATGTCCATTTAGAGAGCTGTGCAAGGCTCTGGAGTTGAAGCTATTACAACAGGGCTGGAGGTTGCAGCATGCTGATACTCAGGGCTCTAATGTTCTAAGACTTAGAACAGAATCAACTCACAATCCTAAAGGGGAAATGTCCACAGTTCTGGGCCATGTCATAGACTAGTTTCCTTTTGAATAAAATTCCCAATGGGTTTGTTTCATAGAATCTCCAAGAGGACATACTAGGTCTTGAAGCCAAGCTCCAACTGAGTTAGTATAACAGTGTTTACTGCGAGCTCCTGGAAGCAAAGTATATGCAGGGGACTTTGATACCCAGAGCAGCAAGCTCAGACAAGACTTTCTCAAGATAGCTCCTCGAATATATACTATAGCATAGAGATATAGGGATTCTTCAGTGCCAATCACCTTGCTCAGTCTGGCTCACTATGTCCAGTCTTCACAGTGCTAGACTCTGCCAGCTGTGCTCACTGGGTTACTTCCTCTTCCACCTCTAAGTTCTTACATAGTCAGTGCTGGTTAAGTCTTACATTCTGCTCCACTATCAAAGCATATGGTTTTCTCCAAGTTTGTGTATATGCTACTGAGTTTCAGTGTTTTCCCATAGTCACTTATATCTACAAGTGGCTTTTCCTCAAGGGCTTTTGTCTGCTTGCTTGTTGTTCTGCTGTGCTGGGCATTTAAGCCAGTGCTTTGCTCATGCAATCCAAGTGCTCTACCACTAAGCTATACCTACATTCAGTTTTATTTGAGATAGGGTCTTGCTATGTAGCCTAGGCTAGCCTCCAGTTCTCCATTCTCCCGAGTGCTGAGATTACAGGCTTGTGTCACTATGCCTGGCTTCAACAGTAATTGCTAATCTTTTATGTGGTTTCTGCTGAGTACCTCTAACCTGCCATCTTGTATCTCACTTGATTTTTTGGTCTGTTTGTTTTAGTTTTGTTTTTGAGACATGGTCTCTCTGTAGCCTCAGCTGCCTTGGAACATGCTATGTAGGCCAAGTTGGCATGGATCTCATAGAAATCACCTGCCTCTGCCTCTGGAGTGCTGAGATTAAAGGTGTGTGGTATCACACCCAACTCTCCTGATTTTTAATCAAGAGTCTAACTCAGAAACAGAGAGGAAGTAGCAGTTAAAGATCTCTGGATAGTGATAACCCCAAAGTAGTAAGTAGAGTCAAATCAAGAGACTTGTGACAATTGATATATACCTTCTGTTCAAGAGTAAGTTGGTACTTTTGTTTTACTCTCTTGCACTTGTTAAACCAGCTGTTCTCATCCATGATGAGAGGTGGTCCCACATTCTCTGGAGTGCTGCTTTCACTGTCACTGCTTCCAAAGGTCCTGAGCTCCTCTTCATCACTGCTAATACTATCAGAACTGGGAAGATCAAAGGAAAAAAAAAGAAGTGAAATAAAATGGTACTTTCCAATCTGATTATTAAAATGAACACTTTTGTAAGTTATGAGTATCAGTGAAGACAGAATTATAATAATAATACTGTAAAGACTCAAATATCCTGGAAAAAAAAGGCAAGCCTGCATGGCCTGCTGACTCCCTGGTCACAAAACCAAGCCTAGACATGTTATAGTTAAAGTGAAATTTAGAGATCTAAAGAACACAGGAAACAAACGATTCCCAGAGAAGCAAAATGAGGAACTCCAGATGTGCTGTCAGGCTTTCTAGTGGGATTCTTTCATCACCCTAGACAATCACTGCTTAACCCTTCTGCACTACCAGGTAAAGCTGGAGCACAACAACCAGTAGTGTTCAAGGTCAGCTTGACTTTGCAGAGGTTGCTGGGAGAAGGCAGCAAGTTTAGAAGAACCAGTCGCTCTTCAGCATTTCATACTAGGAGGGATGCAGAAGTAGAGAGAATGCTTATTTCAACACATATTTAAGGTTCTGCATGGCACATGTATAACAGAGAATTACCAAATGAAGTGAAAAAAAAAGACAGATGAGAAAGTAGGTAGGAAGAAAAATGTTGAGCATTTGATTCAGGGTTTGAAGCAATAAGAAAGCAAAGATATGGATTATGAACACAAAAGGTGATGCAAGGAATATTTAAAATGTATTGAAAAGAGAGGGTTGGAGAGAGGGCTC
This sequence comes from Nannospalax galili, assembly GCF_000622305.1. Classification (NCBI taxonomy): domain Eukaryota; kingdom Metazoa; phylum Chordata; class Mammalia; order Rodentia; family Spalacidae; genus Nannospalax; species Nannospalax galili. Next base: position 3,632,994 of record NW_008358866.1, on the reverse strand, counting down.
AGTGGTTAAAAACACTGGCTGCTCTTCCAGAGGACCCACATACAATTCCCAGCACTCACAGAGCAGCTAATAACTGTCCATAACTCCAGTGGCATCCAACATCTTCTTCTGGCCTCTGTGGCCTTTGCATGCCACAGGTGTACTTACATACATGCAAGCAAAACACTCACATACATAAAACAAAAATAAATTTTAAAAATTATATAAAAGACAACATCATTCTAAATGGAGAAAAACTGGAAGCATTCCCATTGAAATCAGGAACCAGGCAAGGTTGTCCACTATCTCCACTTCTCTTTAACATAGTGCTTGAAACTCTTGCAAGAGCAATAAGACAAGAGCAGGAA
>NW_008358866.1:3631602-3632589 GCF_000622305.1 Nannospalax galili | reverse complement strand
GACAAGAGAAGGAAATTAAAGGAGTAATAACTGGAAAAGAAGAGATCAAATTATTCCTTTTTGCAGATGATATTATATTATATCTAAGAGATGCCAAAAATCCCACCAGAAAACTCCTAGAAACTATTAACACATTCAATAAAGTGGCAGGTTACAAAATTAATCTACAAAAATCTGTAGCCTTTCTATATACCAATAACAAGCAATCAGACAAAGAGTACATGGAAACACTCCCTTTCAAAATAGCTGCAAAAAATAAAATAAAATATCATGCCAGGCATGGTGGCCCATGCCTTTAATCCCAGCACTTGGGAGGCAGAGGCAGGCGGATCTCTGGGAGTTCAAGGCCAGCCTGGTCTACATAGTGAGTTCCAGGACAGCTGGGGCTACAGGGAGACCCTTTCTCAAAAAGACAAATAAAATAAATAAAATAAAATATAAAATACAATAAAATAAATTTTCTTTGAATAAACCTTGCCAAAGACATTACAGACCTCTACAATGAAAATTTTAAATCTTTCAAGAAAGGGTTTGAGGAAGACATCAGAAGATGGAAGGACCTCCCATGCTCATGGATTGGAAGAATTAATATTGTGAAAATGACCATCCTACCAAAAGCCATTTATAGATGCAATGCAATGCTAATCAAACTCCCCATGACATTCTTCACAGAGATGGAAAAAAAACATCCTAAGATTCATATGGAAGCACAAAATACCTTGGTTAGCCAAAGCAACTCTGAGCACTAAGAGCAATGCTGGGGGAATTACTATACTAGATATTAAACTGTATTACAGAGCTAGAGTCATAAAAACAACATAGTACTGGCACAAAAACAGACCCATAGATCAATGGAACAAAATTGAAAACCCAAATATGAGTACATTTAATTTCATCCACCTAATGTTTGACGAAGGGGCCAAGAACATTCACTGGAGGAAAGACAGCATCTTCAGCAAATGGTGCTGGCAAAACTGGATCTCCACC
>NW_008358866.1:3597944-3631400 GCF_000622305.1 Nannospalax galili | reverse complement strand
TTTGACAGAGGTTTCACATCCAGAATATATAACGAACTCAAAAAACAAAGAATCAAGAAAGGAAGTAACCCAACTAAAAATTGGGCTAAGGAACTGAACAGAGAGTTCTCAAAAGAAATAAAGATGGCTAAGAAGCATCTTAAATGGTGTTCAACATCATTAGTAATTAGGGAAATGCAAATTAAAACTGCTTTAAGATTTCATCTTACCCCAGACAGACTGGCTAAGATCAAGAGAACAAATGATACCAAATGTTGGAGATTATGTGGGGAATGGGGAATGCTCATCCACTGCTGGTGGGATTGCAAACTTGTTCAACCTCTATGGAAAGCAGTGTGGAGAACTCTTAAAAAACTACAAATAAGGGGCTGGAGAGAATGGTTCAGCGATTAAGAGCACTAACTGCTCTTGCAGAGGACCCAGGTTCGATTCCCAGCACCCACATGGAGACTAGGAACTGTCCTTAACTCCAGTTCCAGGGGAATCTGAGGCCCTCTTCTGACCTCTGTGGCACTGGATGACACAGGTGCACTCACATACATGCAGACAGTACACTCATACACATAAAATAAAATTTAAAAAAAACTACAAATGAACCTACCATTTGACCCAGTTATACCACTCCTTGGCATATACCCAAAGAATTCACCCTATTGCAGAGACACTTGTATACCCATGTTTGGTTGCTGCTCTTTTCACAATAGCTAAGAGATGGAAGCAACCTAAGTATCCCTCAACTGATGAGTGGATAATGAAAATGTGGTTCATTTATACAATGGAGTTTTACTCGGCAGTAAAGAAAGATGAGATCATAAAATTTGCAGGTAAATGGATGAACTAGAAAGTGCTATACTAAGTGAAGTAACAAAGACTCAGGGAAAAAAAAAACAACAAAAACTGACGTATGTTCTCCCTTATATGTGGATCCTAGCACCAAATCCTTATTAAGTGAGTATGTATCCAGACATAACTACAGGAACCAGGAAAATGAGAAGGAACCAGGGAGGTAAAGGAAAAAAAAAAAGAATCTGAAAGAGAAGAACAGTAGGAAACAGGCATTAATAAGGAAGATATGGATAAAAATGGGGTTATTTTAAAGGGAGGAGGAAGGGAGGGTTATACAAGAAAATTTGGGGATAAAGGGAAAGAAGTAGCTCAAGAGAGTTAGGACCACAGGGGAAGGGTATTATTAAGGGAGAAAGGAGGAAAATGGGGGCACTTTAAATGGGGAAACTATGGTGGAAGGGCTAGACAATGTGAGAGATAAATAATGCCTAGCTACTTTTAAAAAACCAGAGGGAACCATATTAATCGAGCAACCTACTGACAAATTATGCATACAACTAGCTCAAGGAATATAATACATGTCTAGGCAAGGTTTATCTGAGAATGTTTGGTCTTTGGCCAAGCTTTATCTACATAGCATATGATAATTAAAAGTACCAGACTGGTGGAACTAACCTTGGATGTCTAACAGCCATACTTTGAGGCCCATACTTATTTGGTCAGAGGGACATAAAGGACAGTTTTTGTTCCTTGCCCTCCTAAGTCGTCTAAGCTCCAGGGGACTATGAGCATCTCTCAAAATGTCCTGTATCTGTGGTGCATCATCTGTCCTCTTGATCAAGAAGGCCATGGAGACCCCATCAAATGGACTTGAACCAATGTCCAGTCTACAAAGAGGAGAGTCAACACAGGGAAAAAATTTCCTCCATGCTTCCAAGTGAAGCCAGCCGCAGCCGAGCAGGATCTTTGACTTATCTTCACATAGATGGAACTGATAAAAGAAAGGATCTAGGGTCTTCTCCCAAGCCTATGTGATCCCTGAGGAACAGGTCCTCAAACTACCTTAAGAGTAAAAATAAACTGGTTTATCTGGGCCAACTGTATGGTCTTAAACACCCAAAGGGAACGCATAACCAAAGATTAAAGGGATTAATATAATTCTTTAAGAGTCCATGTGTACAGCTAAAAGCTTTATAACAAGAAGCAATGCCAGACAGAAGATACGTTCCTTTGAGTTGTTGGTCAAGGTGGCCCAAGAGATTCCCAGACAGTAAACCAGCACAGAACTGGGAAAATGAACAGCAGAACCCAATCTTTTCTAAAGGAATATTGATTGCTGCTACATGAGGAAGACCTGATCTTCCTAAAACAAGGAACTCTAGGTAGGCTGATCAGATTGAGTGGATGGACAAGCACTGGAGAATGGCTGGGGGTGCCAACAACACGGTGGACAGTAATAGGGATTACAGAGTATGTGGGCTCCAGTGGGGAGTGGGGGAGACCATGGGAAGGTGCCATTTGGGATGTGGGTATATAGATGAATAAGATTGTTTGGGATGTTCTGTATGAAATACACACAAAAAAAATCAACAAATAAAGAAATGAGTTATATTTGAGGAAGAAGCATAAAAATTTGCTCTATGTAAATTTGAGGAGATGAAACACATTGCCACTGAAATCTACCTGATGATTTTCTATCCATACTCAGGTAGACAGATACATACAGTTTAGAAATGCATGTGCCAACATCTAAGTGTTAGTAGCAAAAATAATGAATCTTTCTTTAAGGAACAATATATTCTAAAATGAAATGGAGATCTCTTTTAAAGGTTAAAAACTCATTCAATTTTATGTCTTACAGGGCTTATACTCAGTTCAATATTGTATAACTGTATTCATTCAACTGTGAACCTAGAAACTTGCAGCCATTTGTGAAAGAGATGTACTCTTGCTCTGGAGTATGTTAAAGCTGTAGTGAAATGCTTCTTCTAATGTTATTAAAAATAAAAAATGATTAAAAAATAATTCTTCAAAGCAAAAAAAATGAGTTTTTCTGAATGAAACAGTATATTTTTAAAATGAAAGGGAGGTATTTTTTAAAGGTTAAAACCTCATTCAATTTTATGTCTTATAGGGTTCATACTGAATTTAGTATTGTATAACTGTATTAATTCAACTGTGAACCTAAAAATTTTTGAAAGAGATGCATCTTTGCTCTGGGAATTGTTAGTGAATATGTTAATGCTGTAATGAAATGCTTCTTCTAATTATGTCATTATTAAATAAACAATAAAAAATTATATAAAAGAAAAGAGAGTTCTCTGAACATTATAAAATTTTGAAAATGTTAATGAAACTAATTTACCAAAATGGAATCAATTAGAAATGGAAAATTCAATTGATCACAGGACCATGAAGGAAATTAAATTACTAATTTAAAACAATGCCTACAAAATGTTCTATAAATGTTTTTACAGACTTTTATTCAAAATGACTTATTTTTGTAATTCCAACCAAACTCCTTCAGATAACAAAGACAAATTCTCCCAAATCTTTCACGATAACATCCATTCAACTTTGATGTAACAAGGTGATATTAAAAGAAAGGAAAATAGTCAATTTTCTTCATGAACTCTTAATGCATATATATATAATATAAATATATAAAATGGAATACAATAAAGAAGTTAAAAGATAATATATGGGCTGGAGATGTAACTCAGTGGAAAAGTACTTGCTTAGCGTTCATGAAGATCTATGTTCAACCAGCACCAAAAAGAAAAAGAAAAAAAAAACCAGAGCAATAAAATAAAGGAATTATGTTATTAAGACTATCTAAGAAATGTTTGCCAAAAAGAGTAAACTTGTTAGATAACAGGCAATAAATAAATAAAAGGTAGTAATGTGGGCTTTAGAGTTATAGCAATTGATAACCTTCAGGTGAAAAAAACCCAGAAGCTTTACTTGCTAACAATAAGCATATACCATATAGAGAAAAATGTAATGGTAAGAAGTCTAAGCACACAGTAAACAAATCAAGAAAGTATAACAAATAGCCAGACACTGTGGTCCTGGGATCACTGGAGTTCAGGAATTCAAAACCAGCCTAGGCAACAGAGTGAAACTCTATCGAAGCTGAGCCTGATGGTGCTTGCGTGTAATCCCAGAATTTAGGAGGCAAAGTCAGCCTGGGCTATACCTTGACCTTGTCAGGAAAGGGAGGGACAAGAGGAGGAAGAGGATGAGAAAGGAAGAGCGAGGAAGGGGAAAAAAGAAAGAAGGAATCCCATCAAAGGGAAAAGTGAACAGGAAAAGAAAAAAGAAGCCTAACAGAAAAATACAATAGACCTAAAGAAAAAAAAAAATCAACAACACATATTAAAAGTCAGTAAGCATGAATAGTTTTACTACCTATAAGGAGCTGGAGAGATGGCTCAGTGGTTAAGAGCACTAGCTGCTCTTGCAAAGCACCTCAGTTTGGTTCCCAGCACCCACATGGCTGCTAATAGTGTCCTTAACTCCAGTGCCTGGTGATTCAACACTGTCTTCTGGTTGCGGGCATTGCACACACAAATGCACTTACATGCATACATGCAAGTAAAACACACATACAGATAAAATAGAAATAAGTAAAATCCTAAAAAAAAGAACCCTACCTATTAAGAGGTTTTAAAAAAAGGACAACAAAACCCACTATAAAACAAAAAAACCAATGATATGATGCACCTATAAAACACATCTAAAACATATCTTTAAATTCTCTGTAAAATTTGGCATTGCTGGTGGGATGGTTCAGAGGGTAAAGGCGCTTACTATGAAAATCCAATAACCTGTTAAATCCCTGGGACCCATGGTGAAAGGAAAAGAACTTATCCTGAAAGTTGTTCTCTGACTTCCATATGTGCATCATGGCACACACATGCACATACACAGAACACACACACACACACACACACACACACACACACACACACACTTAAAGTAAATGACAAAGTATTCTCAGGTCAGTGAGATGGCTTGCTTAGCTGGTAAAGTACTTGTGTCAGAAGCCTAACAGACTGAGTTTGGTCCCTGCAACCCATGTAAAGGTGGAATGAGAGAACTGACTCCACAAACCTGTCCTGTGGCTTCCACATACACTGTGTCATGGATGCACCACCACACACACACCATACACACAGTATTAATGAATAATTAATTTAAAATATTAATAATATTAAATTGATCAATAAAATTTGAAAAAAACTATTATAATAATTGGCAGAAGTCAATCTTGCTGGTTGAAACAAGACTGAATAAATGTATGCCAGACAAACATAAGAAGATTGTGATAAATTCTTAGCATCAGAAGTGGTTAAGTTATTGGATTAAAAGGCCTACATGAGTGGTAAAGTATTTGCTACATAAGCATGAAGACTACAGTTCAGCTTTCCAGCATCCATGTAAAAAGCTGGGTGCTGTGGCACACATCTGTAATCCCAGTCCTGAGAAGGTATAGACAAGTGGATTCCTGGGGCTTACTGGTCAGATAGCTAGCCTAATTGGTAAGCTACCAGTTCCAGTGAGAGATGGTGACTCAAAAAGCAAGATGGTGGCTGGAGAGATGGCTCAGTACTTATTGCTACCCTTTGAAGAGTTCAATTTGTGGCAACCATATCAGGTAAATCACAACCACCTGTAACTCCAGCTCCTAGGGGATTCAATCCCTTTGGTTTCTCTAGACACCTGCACTCACATGCACACACCATACACAGACATAGACACACAAATATATACACATAATTAAAAGTAAAAATAAAGTTGGGGCTCAGTTAAGAGCACCAGCTGCTCTTGCAGAGGACCCAGGTTTGATTTCTAGCACCCACATGGAGGCTAACAACTTTATGTAACTCCAGTTCCAGGTGAATTCAACACCTTCTTCTGACTCCATGGGCATTGCCCGACATGGGTGCACTTATATCCATGCAGGCAATATACTCATACACATAAAAAATAAGTAAATAAATAAATAAATGAAGTCATAAAAAACCCCAACAAGATGGATGGTACCTGAGAAATGGCAGTGGCACCTAAGGTTAAACTCTGGCTTCCATACAAATGGGCACATACTTATGCACCTGCCACATACAAAAATATGCACACCATCCCCCACAAGCCAACATGACAGTAATAAAGTCAGAAAAAAATTCTAAATTTCTTTACCAAGTTACATAGTATCAACATTCACAAAGAAAAGCCTGCAAAAGATACTGAAAAACAATATAATTAGTTAGAAACTGTCATTTATCTTGACAATGATAGATTACATGGAGGAAAATTGAGTTAAACAAACCATTTGGCTAACACAATTGACCTCTATGAAAAGAGCAATATTCATTTAAATAATCTCATACAGCACTCAGAAAAATTGAACATGGAACATTGAAAAACTACATTAAGTTAGAAACTTCTACACATCAAAAGATACCATCAGACCCAATCTGATGATCTAAGATCAAGAGAACAAATGACATCAAATACTGATAAGGATGTGGGGAAAGGGGAACCCTCATTCACTGCTGGTGATATTGAAAACTGGTGTAACCACTATGGAAAGCAGAATGGAAAAACCTTAAAAAACTAAAAATAAATCTACCATATGATCCAGTTATACCACTCCTTACATATACCCAAAGGATTCATTCTATTGCAGAGGTTTTTGCACATCCGTATTTGTTGCTGCCTTTTTCACGATAGATAGCTAAGAAATGGAAACAACCTAAGTGTCCATCAACTGATGAACGTATAATGAAAATGTGGTACATTTAGAGTTCTACTCAGCAGTAACAAGGAATGAAATCACGACATTTTCAGGTAAATGGATGGAACTAGAAGCTGTTATACTAAGCAAAGTAACAGAGACTCAGAAAAACAAGCGACATATGTTCTCTCTCATTTTTGGATCTTAGCTCTAAATCCCTAGATGTGAGTATACATCCTGATGTAGCTGCAGGAGCCAGGAAAATAGAAAGGAACCATGGGGTTAAAGGGGGAGAAGGATCTCAACAGAAGGGGAGAATAGAAGACGGTGTTATGAAGTGGGAAGTGGGGAAAATGGGAGTACTTTAACTGGGGAGGGGGGTTATAGAGGAGGGGAGAGGGGAGAGATAAATAATTCTTCGATGGAATGAAAATCCTGAGAGAAAAAATGTTAGTTCAAAGTCCTGCTGAAAAATAGACATACAAAACATGTACAAGAGCATGTTTGTAGCTGAAGGCTGTATAACAAAGAACACAGTGCCAGGCAGGAGAAACCTCCCTCTGAGTCGTTGGTCAGGGTAGTCCAAAAGACTCCCAAAATAACACAGGCTATTGCCACAAACCTTGACTGTCTCCTCGAATCTGAAGATAAAACCCTACTGCTGAAGACAGGACATATTTTGGATATAGGACTTAAGCTGGAATTGACCTGGAAGCCTCCTCCCTGAAGACTAGCTCTCACAGTTTCAGAGGATACTATACAAGCTGCCAAGAGAGAAAACCAATCAATGATCCTACCCAGCTGTAAAGCCTACTAAAAATAATGACTGGCCCAGCAAACTATCACTACTGGTGCAGTAGTGGCATTTTTATTTTGGGGGTAATCAACAGCTGTCTAATTGGACTTAAGGCCTACTCCATGGGAAGGAATTCATGTATGGCACTGTAAACATAACCAAATACACATGGCTGGAAATTTCAGAGATCCTAGAGAAAAATCTACTTTGTCACATCCCTAGACCAATGCAATTTCTTGCTCTAGTCGAAATATATATGCTTATATTTACAGATAAGTGTACTTCTTACCACTCATCATAAAAGCTTTTTGTAACAGATAGTATTACAGAGTTACACAACTTGTCAAACACAGAGAATAAGTGTCTGTGAGATGCCCGGTCCTAAGTGACACATCTACAATGCAACCTCTACACATAAGGCTCAGGGAATATAGAGGAACAGGGAGCAGAAAGACTATCAATGCATCTCTCAACTCTCACCAGCAAAGCTTCCTCATGCAACCCAGAAAGCCACAACTGGCAAAAGTGTAGACAAGAGACTGCAGAATATTTGTCCCTGGGTAGAAAACCTGTATCAAACCTCTGCCATCCAGAGCTCAAGGACCATTGCAGAAGAAGGGCTGGAAAGAATCTAACAGTCAGGGGTGGTGAAAGACCACAAGGAAACAGTTTTCCAAATGGCTAGGAAATTTCTCATATGAACTTATAGCAATGTCACCAAGCTCAAATCAGACAAAAATCCAGCATAGAAGGGGGAAATGGGTAAGAAGCACCAACCTTAGCTGAGAAACTAGTGGCAACCAATGACTACAGGGAGAGGGAGAGTTGGTTTTCTTTAAGAAAGTGACAACTAGATAAATTGATCAGGCTCTAGCAGATGGACTCACACTGAGGGACATTTGGAGACACAAACGTAGCTCAATAGAATATATATGAATGAAAGAATGCATGAAATCCAATGGGGGTGATGAGGGGTGCAGACAGGAGAAGGGGTCTAATATGATTAAGTTGTATCATATGAAATTTGCAAAATTTCAATAAAAAAGATATCATCAGAGGGTAAAAAAAACAAGCTATAGCTTTGAAAAATGCATACTACATAAAAACAAAGGGCTCATATTCAGTGTACATAGAGAATTCTTAGAAATCAGTAAGAAGAAAAATAGACAACTCATACAAAGGGGGGGTGATATCTGGACACGTAATTCACAAAAAATTCTAGAAGCTAATAAATACATGGATGTATACTCAATCTCATTTAGTAATTAGGAAAGTACAATGAAAATCAAGAGATTCTATTCATTATACCTACACCTAATGGTGAAGTCTATCAGTAATGGGAGTTTAAATTCTTACAATTCCTTCAAAAACTATTTGGCAGGCCAGGAGTATTGGCACACATCTTTAATCTCAGCACTTGGGAGGCAGAGGCAGGTGGGGCTCTATGAATTCAGGACTAGCCTGGTGTATATAGAGTTCCAGGCCAGCCAGTGCTATGTAGTGAGACCCTGTCTCAAAATGCCAGAAAAAAATTGGCTGTAGTGTATTGAGGTTGTATTGGAGTTGAAAATAAATATACCCTTTGACTTGATAATTTTATTCTTATAAAATATGCGTGCAAAGTACACAAGGAAATGTACAGAAATGTTGATACCAGCATTAAACACCCGCATTATAAACAGAAATTTTGTCATATACATTTGCTAAAAGTAAAATGGATAAAGAATTATGCTATACCATCAAACACAAAAGAATGTACTACTATTCCATTAATATAAGCAAGTGTTAACTATAGTATTTAGTATTTAGTACTTATTTTATCAAAAATGTGAGAACAATGACCCTTTTTAGGGGCCAACAGAGATTGTGATTACGAAGGAATACAAGTAGTCCTTTCACACTACTGATAATGTTTTCTTTGCCCATACTAGCGACTATTCAGTACATATTTAATCATTTGTTATCTTTTATGTTTCATATTCTTTTTCAAGTTTCATATCACACAATAGGTTAAAAATGAAAACAGGGCACCACTTAAATTTTTTGACAAAGCTCAGGGCCTGCTATAGGGATTGGAGGTAGTAACTAGGGAGAGGACTTATATAACTATGATGATTCTATAAAACTATGCATGTCCCAATATCTATACCATATTTCATATATGCCAAAACAATATGAAATAAAAAGATGTACCATTATTTTAAAAACCACTAAGAATGAAAAACATTGTGAATAAACTATATCAAGTCATTGATTGTCAGAAACATTAAATGCTAAACAAGGAAGTGTATCTTTAGGTCCATGAACTGCAGAATATGGAGATACTGGGAGTGGGGGTATGGCATTGTGGTAAAGCTCTTGGCTAGTATGAATGAAGCCCTGGATTCAATTCCTAGCACTGCAAGGACAAAAAATCCCAGAGAATGACTATTAAAAGTTCTTATTCAACCTACTACTGTTAAAAGCAATGTAAGATGCTGCTGAGAGAGATACAGTATAAATTTATTTATTTAAAGGCACTAACGGTTTTGACGTGTATATTATGTATATTTAAGGTGTGTATATAAATTACAAATTACTAATCTGGCTATAGTATACTTCAAATGCCTACTATAATCCAAACAAATTTAGATACCTTTCATCAACATATTTTTGGTGTGGAAATATTGGAAAGTAATACAGAAGTGTTATCAGCTTCCTAGATATTCTTCAATCAGATTAGTATACTTTCATAAACAAAAAGCTCTTAACAAGGTGTTTTATGATAAAAAAAAGATTAAACAATTATCCTGCATCATTTTGTAGGGAAAAAAATGCCCTAAAAACCAAAGGATATTCTTCAGCTGTAATTCTAATAGATTTTCCTTCACACATAACTGTGGGGTGAGTAGATCTTCTTTAAGGGGATGACTCTAGATAGGCTGACTAGATGCCAGTGGATGAACGTGCAACAAGAGACACCTGGACAGAAATGTTTAACCATGTAGGACCTAACATATATGACAGAATATCTGCAATCTGGTGGGGAGGGCAATGAGGGGCAGGGAGGGAGGAGGGGGGAATCTAAATTTGATTAAGATATATGAAATGCATAAAAATTCAATAAATATATTAAAATGAAAAGAAAAAGAAAAATTATATGATCAAGGACCTATGTTTACTTTGGTGAAGCATGCAAATAGCCAAATCTTCATTAAAAGGCTATATTTCAGGTCCTTAATGTATATGTGAGTAAATTTCTACAAGTAGCACCCTCAAAGTAGTACTGTTTTATAATGAAAAATAACAATCTCCTACCCTACCTTTGCCCTCCTCCAATTCTGTTTTTATTAGACAGCTATTTTCTTTATTACTTAAAAACCATTTTTTTATAAAGGATCTCACTATGTGATCCAACCTAGCCTCAAACTCCAGATCTTCTTGCCTCAGCCTTCTAAGTTGAGAGATTGTATGTATGAGCTATCTTTTTTTCCTCTGTGGGATCTTCCTTCCCTCTCTCTCTCTCCCAGCCTTCCTTCTAACCATTGGTTTGAAAGTATACCTTAACCACATACCACCTAACTTCCTTCATCTATTTTATGCCATAGTATCTATAGGCATCTAATATACTAAATATGCTATTATGTAAGATATTGGAGGGAATAGATTTTGGTCTGTATTGTTTTAGCTTTTTCCTTAGCACCTAGAACAGTGCTTAGAACTTAGTAAGCATTCAGTTAGTATCAGCTGAATCTCTTAACAACTATGACCCCTTCCTTGATTTTATAGATTTACATATTGAGTGTACAGAATTACTTCAGTATAATCTCAAGACATAAAGATAAATAATTGTGTTCTAATCATAATCTTTAAGAAGTATTATTTTCTATAAATTTCACTTTGAATTAATAAACTTGAGGTCTGAGAACAATTTTATGAATAAGCAGTTTACCTTGGATCATATGCATTAATTTGAAAGATACATTTAGTTTAAAAGTACAATTGGCTAGATGAGATGGCTTAGCACGTGCCACCCAGCCTGAGGAACTGAGTTCGATCTCTAGGGCCGTCATGGAGGGAGGAGACAACCGACTCCAGAGAAAGTTGTCCTCTGACCTCTACACTACATGTGTGCCATGGCACCAGAATGAACACACACACACACACACACACACACACACACACACACACAAATAATCATAAATAAGTATTTTTTAAAAATTTAAAATACTGTCCGGGTGTGGTGGCATACGCCTTTAATCCCAGCACTTGGGAGGCACAGGTAGGCAGATCTCTGTGAGTTCGAGGCCAGCCTGGCCTACACAGTGAATTCCAGGACAGTGGGGGCTACAGGGAGACCCTATCTCAAAAAAAGACCAAAAAAAAATTTTTTTAAATACTGGCCAGGCATGGTGGTACACTCCTTTAATTCCAGCATTTGGGAGGTAGAGGCAGGTGGATCTCTATGAGACTGAGGCCAGCCTGGTTTACATATCAAGTTCCAGGCCAGCTGGGGCTAATAGGGAGACCCTGTCTCAACAAAACCAAAACCAAAAAACCCCTAAAGATAAGAAACTAAGAGGGAGTGGGGGACATGGGAGAAATTGAAGGGGGACTGGGAGGGATGGAAATAATGCAAAGACAATACTCATGCATAAAATTCTCAAAAATAAAAAATAAAAATATCAGGAAGACGATTATGTAAGTATAGTAAAATTCAAATATTTAACTTCCTAGTTCTTCATGGGGATAGGGAAGAGAATAAACACTTGACGCACAATATTTTTGACTTATTAGTTCAAATATTTAATCTACATCATAACATTTTATCATTAATTTTCAAATAACCACATGAAGTACTGTTAACAAATTCTTTAAATACTCATCCAAAAAAGGAAGAAAATAAGATTAAGTAGCTCATTCAAGATCACCCTAATAAGGGGGAATGGTATTACACAACAAATTCTGATAATATCTTATTGTCTCTCAATGTTTTAATGACTAAAGCTTCAAATGTTCAAACAAGATGAGTGAGTGGGAAATTAAAAAACAGGCCAACTTAGGGAGGGCCTAGAGGTTTTGCTAAGACTTAGTTATTTTACCCTATGGACAATGAAAAGCTACGATTCTTAATGGTATATTTTAGTCTTAAAAATATAGAAATTCTGCAACTATTTTAGTAGAAAAATGATTCTTAAGAATTTCAGTATCAGTATCTTATGTTTGTTTAAAATATTTTATTTACTATTTTTATTTTATATGTATGAGTGTATCACCTGCATGACTGTAAGTGCACCCATGTCATGCAATGCCTGTTGGAGGTCAAAAAGAGGGCATCAGATCCCCTGGAACTAGAGTTAATCGATGGTTGTTAGCCACCATGTGGGTGCTGGGAATTGAACCCAGGTCCTCTGTAAGAGCAGTCAGTGCTCTTAACTGCTGAGTCATCTCTCCAGCCCCCAATATAAGTATTTTAAGGAATTTTTTTTATTAGAAAATGATTGGAATTTCACTTCAAAAAAGAAAATGGTTTTCATTTAATAAAAAATACAAAGCTTTACTATTTCTAATTACTAAATAGAGGGCAGTGATTCTTAACTTCTTTACCAGTTAAAATTTAATTTTAATTAGGACAATGAAAAATAAAAAGTGGAATAAAATTTCTAGCCTGGTAAATCTTATTGAAATTTCTACAAGTATTGTCTCATTCAAAGAAATATTTTTAATTCTGTAGACAAACATTAGAAAAAACTAGAAGACATTCATTACTTTAATTCTCAAGACTGCATGTCTTTGCTAAGTACTGGTCTAGGCACTGAAAATGTATGAATGACCCAAAACAAAAATTTTTGTCTTTATGTTATTTGTTACTGAGCAGGGAAGAGAATCCTGAGAAAATTCACTAAGTTGATACCATATGAATCTGCTATTTTTTTCTATCTTGCCTTAAATTTTTTTAAATTTAATTTTAGGGGCTGGAGAGACGGCTTAGCAATTAAGAGAACTGATTGCTCTTGCAGAGGACCCAGTTTCAATTTCCAGCACCCACATGGCAGCTGATAACTGTCTGGTAACTCCAGTTCCAGGGGAATTCGATGGCCTCTTCTGACTTCCACAGGCATTTGCATGACATGGGTGCACTTACATACATACAGGAAATACACTCATAAAACAAAAGTGATAAAATATTTTAAAAATAAAGATTAATTTTAAAGAGTGGCATACAGGACTGGAGAGATGGCTCAGTGGTTAAGAGCACTGGCTGTTCTCACAGAGGAACCAGGTTCTCCCTCCTACATGGTGGCTAATAACCATCCATAACTCCAGTTCTAGGGGATCTGATGACCTCTTCTGACCTCTATGGGCATTGCATGCAGACGGTACACTTACATACATGCAGTCAATACACTCATGCACATAAAATAAAAATAGATAACAATTTAAAAAGTAGCATACAAAATAATAAGCTTTATTGAACCAGTTTTTTAAACTGGTATTTTCTTATGTTCATTCCACTGTTACTCTTTCTTTTCCCTGTTCCCCTCCTCTACTCCCTTCTTTCTTCCAAATAGTCCCCCTAGTCTATTTTATCTGAAATTTTCAGGAAAATGGATGCAACTGGAGGTAATCATATTAAGGTAATTAAGCCAGTCTCAGAAAGACAAATATTGAATGCTATCATTTTTGATTCCTAGATTTTCATGTAGTTACATAAAATCATATATGCATACAGAAGTAAAAATGCCTAGGGAAACAAAATGGATAAAATGGAGGAAGAGGACTGAGAAAAGGAAGAGTAGAGGAATATTGGGAAGATGTTCAATGTAGAATATATACCTGTACAAAATTAAAATAAAAATAATTGGCTTTTTCAGAGTTTGTTTTCCAGTGAAAGGAAACAAATAAACAATAAAAGCCATGTTAAACAAAAATGACCAGTATGGAAAAAGTTGAAGAGGAAAGGATATAATGGAGGCAGATGCTATTTTAGGTGGGAAGCTCAGTGAAGACTTCATCATCAGGTGGTGTTAAGCAAAGTTTTAATGTAAACCATGAAAGTATGTGAACATTCTGTACATTACAACATGTTGATTATCATTGCTAATGGAGTGCCACTTCCCATTCCCATTTCTAAGACAGATTTTACTGATATCAAGCCATTATTTTTTTCCCAAGTTTACCTCATTCTAATTGTCACTGGAAAATGTTGCTGACAACTTTCATAAATATCTTAATTTTTCATAGAGAATAATCATATGATTGACAGAAAAGGTCTTTCCATGGGTTTTCTGATATACAGACTATTGGTCTCATTTGCTCTCTAATCTCTTAATTAAGTCTAAACAGGGGAAAATAAGCAAGAGACTTTCTCAGTGTAGGGGATGGAAAGACACAGGCCAGTGTCCCTAGAATGCTCAAGAATCAGGAAGGCCAGTGTGAATGAAGCTCAGTAGGAAAGGGCCAGCAACAGGCACTGGATCACAGAGGCAGTAAAAAAAGATCAACTAAGGATTGTTGTCTTTTACTTTGTGTTACATAGAACAAGCTACTCTAAGTTTTCTAAAGATGAATAAAATGATAAGGCTCACATTTCAAAAGAATATTCTGGCTACTTTATGAAGAATTAACTGTAGTAGCCAAAGTAGAGGCATGTAGACTACTGCAAATGTCCAGGGGGTAAATTAAAGTAGAGTTACTAAAATATTTGCTGGGGGGCGGCGTATGAAGGTGATAGAAGAGAGAATGTAAAAATGGCTGTGAAACAACTCTAAATGATAGTTTTTGGAATGGGAAAACCTAAAGGAAGGAAATCTGTGTAGGAGAAATTAGGGGTTCAGTTTCATGCACGATCTATTTCAGGTGTTTTTTGTAGCTCTCCAAGTGTCCAGTTGGCAGCTGGCAGGATAAGTCTAGAGTTTAGGCGATGTCCTGCATGGAAGTATACAACTACAGAACAGCAGCATATACATAGTATTTAAGTCAATCGAGAAGATGGTTCAAGAATGATCCATGAAATATTCCAACATTTAGAGGTTGGAGAAATGAGAGAAATCACTAAAGGAAAAACAGAGAAAACAGGCAAGAAATGGGGATCCGAAAGAGGAAATATCACGTATTGCCAAATCCAGCGGTCAGTTTCCTTATCTAACACAGATTTGGCAATGAAATTATCACTGTTGAATTTAGCAACAGCAGTTTTTTGAGGTATTGATTAAAGCTTAAATATTTCAAGATATAGGGAAAAAGTTTGTGAATTTGTAATAAAAGGAGAGGGGTTAGAGAAATAGCTACAAGTAAATATGGGTTAGAATTTTTTTATTTTTTTAATTAGAAGAAGCATTTCATTACAACAGCATTAACCTATTCAATAACATTTTTTCTGAGCTAGGGTACATCTCTTTCAAAATTGGCTGTACATTTTTAGGTTTACAGATGAATTATTACTCTTATACATTTTTTTACTCATTATAAACGCTATAAGACATAAAATTAAATGAGGTTTTAATGTTTAAAAAAGATCTCCACTTTGTTGTTAAAATACACAGTTTCATACAGAAAAATTCATTTTAAGGCAATTGACATTGAGACGTGAATTTTTTTAAGATAGGGGAAAATTTAACATACTTATGTTTATACACTATTGTGATACATTGGGCTTGGGCAGTTTCTGGATAGTCAAACTTTCCAGTCTTATAAGAAAGGTTCTCTACCTCACACATACACACTTGTGTAATTATTTTTCATCCATAGTTCCTGGTTTATAACTCCCATAGTCTTTGTTATTCCCTAAATGATTAGAATAATAAGGTTAATGTTGTTTGGCCTTCTGTCCTTGGCTCCTGAAGCAGCTCTGGAACAGCTTCAGAGCACTGAAGATGAAAGACGGGCCTTTCTTCTAATATGGGGGCATTAGAAATCTCAGAAAACAAAACCCATTCATTTTCTCTTTTTCTTTTTCTTTCTGTTTCTCTGTCTCTCCCAGTTCTCCCCACATGTCTCCCTCTCTTTCACCTTCGCACCCCTCCATCTATTATAGAAACTAGTATTTCTCTTCCTCACAACAGGTCACAGAAATTAAAATTATACCTTAAATTTCCCTTGCCTTTTATTTTATAACTTGCCATAAATCAATTCTCTGGCCTTCCTTGTAGGCTAATAACCTATTTCAGAAAAAAAGACACTGCATACAAATTTCAGACAAGCAGTAACTCAATAATTTAGGATATGGTATTTATATTATCAAATTCATTCTGAGGGCACAAGTTGGGAAGACTCCATTATTTTATCTTCCAAAATCACTAACAATTACTCTAGAGTCTTCTATATGAGAGAATAAGATTAGAATTTACAATTTATTTTCGTGTTTTAATTAAATCATTTCTTAAAGCAGTGAAAATGGCCTTTTCATTCATATCCTGATGACGTAACTTCTACCTCCAGATGATACCTTGCTCTTTAATAACGAATGCAAAGTGAAAACAATGTAGTGAATTATAGTTTAGAAACTTCAATGGATTATTTCACAGCTTCCAGTTATTACTGTTTTAAAATGGTTGCAGCAATATAAAGATATTTTGTTATATAAACTACATACTGCAACTGTAATTGTGTAAAAATTGTATATTTACATAAATATTGAAAATGCTCACAACTGCTTGTAACTTCGGCTCCAAAAAGTATTGAAATTATAATTGGACTTCACATTCACTAATATGTGTGTGTGTGTGTGTGTGTGGTATATGTGTTTGCATATGTTTTTGTGTATTTAAGTGTGTGTCCACATGCATGTAGAAGCCAGAGGTCAATGATGGGTGTCTTCATCATCACTCCCCATCCTATTTTTATTTATTTATTATTTTTTAATTTTATGTATACAAGTATATTGCCTGCATATATGTGAGTACACTTGTGTCATGCAATGCCGCGGAGGTCAGAAGACGGTATTGGATCACCTGGAACTGGAGCTAAGGACTGTTCGTAGCCGTCATGTGGGTATTGGGAATCAAACCCAGGTCCTCTGCAAGAGTAGTCAGTGCTCTTAACCACTGAGCCATCTCTCCAGCCCAAAACCATCCTATTTTTTGAGACAAGGTCTCTTTTCTGATGCTGGAGCTCAATGTTTCAGCTAGACTACCTGGTTGGTGAGTTCCAGGGAATCAGTTGCTTTACTGCCCAATGCTGCAATTATACATATACACCATCATGTCTAACTTTGATGTGGGTTTTTGGGATCCCAAGTCAGGACTTTGTGCTTGCATAGTAAGAAATTTATTCAACGAACCATCTACCCAGCACCTCACTAATAATTTCTGATAGTGAAACCAATATTGCATACAAAATTTAAATCAGATGAAAATTGTGCAAATCATCAAATTAAAATTAACTTTCAACAACATGCATCAAAATGGAAGGTACCTTTGTTCAAACTTCAAATATGGTGTATAGTCTATCACAGCAGGGAAGGTGCCATCCAATCCTTCTCCCTTTAGGCAGAAGCTAAAAAAAGTAGACAGTAACTATTCCATATTAATACACAAATAAAAATTAATTGTTATAAACAATTCTTCCTAGGGACATTTCTTTCATTCAGTTGAAAAGGTTAAGTTTTTTGTTTCTAATTTTTTACTTATTACAAATAAGTACCTTAACATGGTCTTTGAAACCAATGACAAAACACTGTACAAGTTAATACACTATTATAAAAAGCATTGTTCATGAAGCAAAATAAAATTTACTGAGAAATTATTCAAACTTCATCTTTTTTATTTGACAACATCTTGATTTTTACTGGACATTTAAAATATTACTAGAGAATTTCAAACAAAGATTTGTTTTTCATATTTAGATAGCCCTATAGATAGCCCTATATATGCCCTAAAAAGGTCTGACTGATTAGCAAAAAAGAGTTTTCTAAACTATCTGAACAAGTGAAAAGGCTCAGCTCTTAGACTTCCAAGAGATGCTGAAAATCCTCAAATTACTAATTAATCCTCTTCTAAAACTACAAACCAAGGGAATGATTAAGCAACTTGACCACAGTAATGCTGTGACTCTTACAATGTCAACAAAGGAGATCTAAATCTTTTCATTCCCTAATGCTGTAATCTTTATTTCTGTATGATAACACATTCAAAAAGGTAGTGTTTGGTTTCATAATTACCGTTAAGAACTACATCTTCAGGCTGGATGTGGTGGTTCATGTCTTTAGTCCCAGCACTTGGGAGGCAGAGGCAGGTGGATCTCTGTGAGATCGAGACTAGCCTGGTCTACATAGCGAGTGCCAGCTGGGGTTATAGAGAGACCTTGTCTCAAAAAAAACTCAAAACACTACATCTTCTAGACTTGGGTGTGGTGAGGTACACCTGTTATTCCAGCATTTGGGAGATCAAGAGGAAGATCAGGTGTTCAAGGCTAGCCATGTCTAAATGACACTAGTCTCAAAACAATAACAAATACATCCTCTAGAAAGAGAAACAAAATACTTATAAAACAAAATACTTATAAAAGGCAGGTTGATTATTTCAGAGGAAAAAAAAGTCTCCTATGAATGCCTACCTTCTAGTTTTGTTCTTACGTTTGACTACTAAAACACTTGTTTCAATATATTTACATAGCAAATATGTATTTACTTTTCAGACTTGAATAAGGACAGAAATAAAATGGTATCATTTTACATGTGCTTTCCTTCATTTATACAAATATTAACATGTTTAAGATATTTGCTTTTACTTGATTATACAATATCGATGAGCTACAACCAGTAAGATGCCTGAGCAAGCAAAGGTGCTTGATGTACAAAGTCTAATGACTCAAGTTCAATCCCTGAAACCCATGTAAAGTGGGAGGAAAGACCTAACTCCACAAGGTTGTTCTCTGATGTCTATGTTTGTACGTGCATACATAGTCAGACACATGCACAGAAACACACACACACACACACACACACACACACACACACACACGCACACACACACACTGTGGTTTGAATAGAAATGTTCCTGTAGGCCTATGTTTGAGCACTTCGTTTCCAGCTGATGGCACTGTTTGAGAGTTATGGAATCGCTAAGAGATGGAGACTTGATGGAGGAAACATGTAACTGAAAGCAGGCTTTGAGGTTTTACAGCTTGGCCCTACTTGGCTCTCTCTCCCTGTTTCTGGGGGGGATTGCAATGTGATCAACCAGCTTCCTGCTCCTGCCATCATGCCTTCCCTGCCTGTTGCTGTCTTCGCTGCCATGACAGAATTGTAAGCCAATATAAACCTTTACTCCCTTAAGTCATTTTGGTCAGGGTATTTTATCACAGCAACAGAAAAGAAACTAATACCAAAATTGTTAGCAGAAGTGGGGTTGTTGGAGTGTGAACCTGACCATGTAGCTTCTAGACCTTTGTTTTGTGGCAAGAATGTAGATGATTCTGGAACTTTGGGCTGGAAAAGTCATTGAATGCTATAAAGAAGCTTAATAGGCTATTCTAATGGGAGTTTGGAAGACAGTAATATTAACTTGTAACAATAATGTTGAGAGAAATGCAGAGAGTAGTGGCCTGGCTAATAAAGTCTTACTCAGAGAGGAACAAGAACTCTATCAGAAATGTGATATTTTGGCAAAGAATCTGGCTGCATTTTGCCATGTCCTGAGAAGTTGTGTGGGAGTGAATTAAAAAGTAATGGACTGATTTCTTATGCAGAAGAAATTTCAAGACAGTGTAACACTGAGCCTATAGCATGGTTATTATTGATTACTCTTATACAGGGAATACAATGAAAAAGAGTGACAAGTAGGGCAGAAAAAAATAAAATATTATAGTTTGGAGAGGAAAGGAACAACAGAAAGCTTAATATTACAGCCAAGGCATGTGCTGAAAAAGAGACTGGAACTGTTAAAGAGATTAGTACCATTAAAGAGAGCCTACTGCTTTGAGCTGGAATAACAGAAACAGTATCCTGAGGGCAAGACCCCACCCATCAAAGGCTTCAAGCTGTGAAAGGAAAGAGCCCAATTGGAAAGTAACTACCTAGGGAAGTTTTTTATGCCAGCTTCAACATGCAGAAGCTCGTGTAACTTTGGTCCCAGGGGGCAAGGCTCCATCTGGAGCTGACAGCAGAATTTGGCATGTTGTCCATACTACACTGGTATTGGAGATAAAAGATGGAAGACTGAAGGGATTGCTGATTCTTCCTCTGGTTTCAGAGAGCCACTGCAGCCAGGTGAAATGAGTCAGTGTCAGAGTCTCTGTGAAGATACTCTCAGAGGTCACTGCATGAAGCTGTGAAGATGAAGCCTGAGTTATGGCAGAGACCCCAAGATGTTGGAGATGCCAGAGCTGTGAGATATCTGCAAAGGAGCACTGGGTATCAGGAGTGGAACCAGGCCAAGAGAGAGATGTATGCTGCAGGTATCACAGCTGCTGGGGTGGGGCAACCCAAGTGCTTTGAAACTGAAACTCCCAACAATGGACATAGACCTACATGATTTGGTGTCTGTCCTGCTGAGTTTCTTGCTTTGGTCTAACATTTCCTCACTATTCTCCATTCTCCATTCCTCCTTTATGGAATGGGAATGTATACTCTGTGCCATTATATACTGGAAATATGTAATTTGTTATTTGATTTTACAAGGTGTTATACTTAAAAGATTCAGACTTTAGTCTGTTGAACAGTGTTGGGGCCTTTTTTTCTTTCTTTCTTTTTGGAGACAGGGTCTCCCTGTAGCCCCAGCTGTCCTGGAATTCACTATGTAGACCAGGCTGACCTTGAACTCACAGAGATCTGCCTGCCTCTGCCTCCCAAATGCTGGGATAAAGGCATGAGCCACCAAGCCCAGCCCAGTGTTGGGACTTTTAAAGATGATGGGAACTTTTTTTCTTTTTCTTTTTTTAATGTTTTATTTACTATTTTTATTTTATGTGTATACGTGTATTGTCTGCATATAGGTAAGTGCACCTGTGTCATGCAATGCCCACAGAGGACAGAAGAGGTTGTCGGATCCCTTGGAACTGGAGTTATGAACAGCTGTTAGCTGGGATTCAAACCCAGGTCTTCTGCAAGAACAGCCAGTGTTCTTAACCACTGAGCCATCTCTCCAGCCCTTATGGGAACTTTTTAAAGTTGGAATAAATTCATTTTTCACCATGAGATGGCCATGAGTGTATGGTGGCCAGAGGCAGAATATTATGAAATATTATGATTTGAATATAAAATAAAATTTAAAAAGAAACAAACAGGGCTGGAGAGTTGGCACAGCTGTTAAAGGATCAGGCTTGCAACCAAAAGAAAGAAACAAGCAAACACATAAAACCTGAACTGTAAAGGATTTCAACAATGGAACACATTCTGTAAAGAGTTAACATCTTTTCAAGAATCAAAAAGCAACTTTTGGGCCAGCAATATAGCTCAGTGGATAAAAAGTGCTTACCACTAATCCTGATTGACTTTATTTTGATCCCTGGGACCCACACAGTAGGAAGAGAGAAAGGAATTCTGCCAGTGGTTTTCTGATCTCCATACTCATGTTGTGTTATGCACGTGCCCACAAACATACACACATACACACACACCAAATGAATAAATATAGTAAAAAATTCTGGAACAACAACCTTTATACCATATTATGTGCATCCTAAAAATCAAACAAATTAACCTAATTCTGTTATTAAATTATAAGCAGGAGAGATCTATACCTATAAATGATAAATATTTTAAAAAGTTTACTAGAAAAAAATGTAAACTCAATGAAAATGGCAGAATTCAAAAGTCATTTAAGTCTTGTTTTGTTAATACTCTTGAATTTTCAAATGCCATATATATAATAAAATATCCTTTCATTCTTGTTTTGAGTTTTTTACAGATAACTTTTTACTTTAAATATGACAAAATCTGATATCAGTTAAATGCAAAATGATGTTTATGCAAATCTAGAAAGGAACATAACAGCAAACTTTATTTAGTACTTGTTATTTGTCTGGAATTGAATTCATCTTGTTTAGAATAAAAGTAAAAATTCACAATATTATTTTAGATTTAAGTATATAACACAATAAATATAAGATACCTGAAAGATCCTGCCAGAATCTTCTCTATCTAGACACTAAGAAAATGAGAATATTTATTTATTGTTTATTTTTTATGTGTATGAGTGATTTGCCTGATGTATGTAAGTGCACCCATGTGAAGCAATACTCATGAAGGCCAGAAGAAGGAGTCAGATCCCCTGGAAGTGGAGTTATGGATAGTTGTTAGCCACCATGTAAATACTGTGAACTAAACCTGGGTCCTTTGCAAGAACAGACAGTGGTCTTAACCACTGAACTCTCCAGCCCAGAAAATGAGAATCTTAGCAACTTTAAATTTGCTTTGAATCTATTTCTTTTCATTATAAAGCAGTAGCTGAAAATCCCAAGAGATAAGATTAATAAACTTTCCCTCAGTGCCAGTAGGATAGTGTGCAGGAATATAGTCTAATCTTTCCTTTTACTCAAGTTAGAGAGCAGGTCTGTCAGTTTAAGTTTGAGACCAACTTCTTTTCTCAGAGCATTCTTTTTTTATTTTTTATTTTTAATCTTTTTTTTGAGACAAGGTCTCCCTGTAGCCTCAACTGGCCTGGAGCTCACTATGTAGACCAGGCTGGCCTTGAACTACAGTAATCCACCTGCCTCTGCCTCCCAAGTGCTGGGATTAAAGGCATACGCCACCACGCCCAGCTGTCAGAGCATTTTTTAAAAGTTAATTGATTTGGAAAAAATAAATAAATCAAATATCAAAACCCAACTGTGTGCTTTATTTAGAAAACTGAAAGAGAAAAATCATAAGTCAAAACTATGAAGTAGAATAACTTCAAAGCTGAATTCATTAAGCTGAAGATTAATTACCTGAAATCAATTGCATTGAGTCCAAGCAGCATGCCAGCAAGCATATTTGCTTCTTCACCCAGGACAATAGCTCCATCTTCATAAAATCTCCTAAAAGATGAAATGAATATATGAGCATGAAAAACAAACAAGGTTTGAGCTACAGTAATTACATCCCCCAAATAACACAGCAAATACTCAATTTTATTTAACTATTTTTTGGGGGGGTCTTTTTGAAACAGGGTCTCCCCGTAGCCCCCAGCTGGCTTGGAACTCACTATGTAGACCAGGCTGGCCTTGAATTCAGAGATTCGCCTGTCTCTACCTCCCAAGTGCTGGGACTACAGATGTGTGCCACCATGCCCAGCTATTTAACTAATTTTTTAATATTTGATAGCTGAAGTTTTAAAAATATTTAGACAAAAAATTTCCACAAAACCAAACAAATTCAAACTCATTGCCATAACTAAAAGTATTCAGTCTTTAAATATTTCCATCTCTCTAGAAAAAATTCCTAATGTGTGTCTTTCAATGGTCCCTGAATGCCCAGAAATTTCTCTAATAACAAAACAACATAAATGTCAAGTGAAAGGTGGTAAATTCATGTTTTATTTTAAGGGTATGTAGAAATTATTTGTACATTTACAATAAGAAAGTCTGTCCTTTAATTTTAAGGGTTACTGACTAAATTAAGAGTTTAAAAAGTATGAACTTTAGTAATTTATGATAACTTTAATACTGTACTACTAGTAGTACAGATGGGTTATCAAGGTGGCCGTCTACACAAAAGAAACAACTTACTATCTCTAACAAAAATAGGAGTATGAATCTGTCTTTGCTAATTCCTATATACTGTGTGTTTGTTAACATTAATTTTAAAAATTCTTTTGAAAAATAAATTAATTTTTCAGTAATAAAAAATTGCGCCAGGAATAGTGGTGCACACCTTTAATCCCAGCACTCCCAACTGAGGTAGAGTCAGAAGGATCTCTGTGAATTAGAGTTCCAGCCCAGTCATGGCTAGAGTAAATCCCTGTCTCAAAAACAACAAAACAACTTCTATTCTCAGAGCATTCTTTTTTATTTTTTATTTTTAAAATAAAAAATAGAAGGCAAACTATTTTCTCAAGCTCATGTAAATGAACTACTTAAGTAGGCAACTTAATTTTTACTTTAAAGTCTGTTTCTGTTAAACCATGCTACTTTTTATAAAAACAAAATAAAGAAAACTGAGTCTACATCATAGCTCACAAAGAATTTAAAAGTAATAAAATGTATGAAGAGGCTATATTTACAGTACCACACAAATTTCCTCCCATTGAGTGGGCCTTAATTCCAATTAGACAGCTGTTGATTACCCCCTGACCCACCCAAGATAAAAGTACCACTACTACACTAAAGATAGTTTGCTGGGCTGGTTGTTGTTTATTAGGTTTGTAGCAGGGTAGGACCACTGGCTGGTTTTCTACCTAGGCAATTTGCATAGTATCCTCAGATACCATCCTGATTAGTTCCAGCTCAATTGCTCCAAATCCTGTGTCTGAAGTGAGGCCTGTCTTCAGCAATAGGGTCTTAACCTTCAAGGTCTGGGAGACAATGAAAGGTTGTGGCAATAGCCTGTGTTACTTGAGGAGTCTCTTGAACTATCCTGAACAACAACTAGAAGGGAGGTTTCTCCTGCCTGATACAGTGTTCTTTGTTATACAAAGGCTGTTATACAGCCTTCAGCTATACACATGCATGCATAACACTATATATTATAATGTGTATTTTCAGTAAGACTTTGAACTAATACATTTCCCTCTGGTTTTTCATACCAACAAGTCCTATGCAATCAAATCAGACAAAAATCCCAGCATAGACATGGGGAAGTGGGTAAGAAATCTCAATCCAACCTAAGGAACTTTTGGCAATTTGTCAACTCTTAAAGAAAAATCAAACTTTAATTCCTTCTTCACGTGTCACCCAAAACACATTCTTTGCCTTGCCTGGATTTTTACCATCCACTTCTCAGTGCCTGTGAACATGTTGACTTTTTTCCTTTCTTGAGGGCTTCTGGATGGAAAGAGGAGTCAGTCTAGGCCCCTAAGAAGAAGATGCCAAAACAGCATTAAAGATGTAAGCATCTTGAGCAATGACATGGGTGCACTCACTTACATGCAGGCAATACACTCATACACATAAAATAAAAATAAAATATTAAAAAAATTTTTTAAAGTAATGAAAAGTATGATGAGAAAGTGAGAGCCAACTATTCTCTGACAGATGTATGCCTACAAAAAATATTGAAGAGGGGAATAAATATTTTCTATTTTCTTGGACCTATTGATAATTGCTCTTAGTGGTTTATATAAGAGGAGAAAAACTAAAACTTCCAGCTTAAATAGATTAGAAAAATAAGTGGAATGTTTTTCTATATTCAATTAAAGCATTCCACAAAAGATACTTAGACAAAAACATGTATTAGATTTTGTTCCAACTCTAATTTCTTGTTTATTAGCATAATATATTATAGACTCCTGGAAGAACTATGCTTCAAAAGGTTCATCTTTTTTTCTTTTTTTTTTTTTTTTTTGTTCTTTTGGAGACAGGGTCTCCCTGTAGCCCCAGCTGTCCTGAAACTCATTACGTAGACCAGGATGGCCTTGAACTCACAGAGATCGACCTGCCTCTGCCTCCCAATTTAAATACTGAAAATCTGGAAAAACAATTCCTAAAAGATTGACTTTTCTAGTAAACTGTAGCTCTTTTATGCAATGTATTGTGTCTATTATGTTGCTGTGAATTCACAGCTACAAATATAACAACTTTGAAAAAAGAGCCACCATTCTTTAACAGACTGTGCAAAGATAAAATGCCAAAGGAACAAGTTGGATGACTTTCAAATGATGAAATCTTTAAGAACCATAAAAAATTACATGAAAGGAACAAAAATGGATGTATATGTGTGTTCAGGTATATAGGCTGTATTCAAACTTTAGCACTAGGTCAGACCATTTTGTCATAAAGCATGTTGCTATTACATAATCGTTATATTGCTGTATTACGATTATTTTTGTAGAACTAGGGACTATACCTAGGTCCTCACACATACTATGGTAGTTCTCTACTACTGTTATATTACAAACCCCTTTATCATATTATGAAAGTGCATAATGTCAAAGAATGGAATCACAAGCAATCAAAAGTAGCTTTATCTATTAGGCAAGGAAACACTCTACAGGATATCTCTCTGTTGTCTTTCATTGAATGCACCGGTAGCAACTTTGAAATGAAAATAAATATAAGAACAGAGACAAGGAGCAGTGATTCATTTTACTTTCCCCATTTACTGAAGGAATCCAAATCAGTGTACCATGGAATATCTGTACATCTGTGTTTATTTTGGTACTATTCACAGTAGCCAAGATAGGGAATCAGCCCAGATGTTCAACAACAGATGACTGAATAAATGTGGTATGAGGTTGGAGAGTTGGCTCAACAGTTAAGGCTTCTTGCAGAGGACCCAAGTTCTGTTCCCAACACCCATATAGTAGCAAACAACCATATGTAACTCCAGTTCCAGGGGATCCTGTTGGTCTCCCCTCGGCCCAGACTCTGCTGCTACAGCTGCTACCAGACCTTGTGCACTTGTCTCCATCAGGGAGACCATCAGGGACCAGGGTGAGGAGAGAGAGATGGGGAGAGAGGAGCCTCAGGCTGCAGTGAGTAGGGCGGGAAAAACACCCGGGAGACTGTTTCAGCGGACAGCTCATTTATTATGACAGAAGTAGAAGTTTATATAGGAAAGTTTCACAGGCAAAGAGGCAGGGTTGGGTTTCTGGGGGGCAGGCAGGTAGGGGGATGGAGGGGGCTTCTAAGGCTACATGGTCTTTGTCCTGTCATCTGGTCACATGATCTATAAGAGACCCAGTTAGGATTAAGGGATTAGAGACCTAATAGTTTTGCCTGGGGGCTGTTGGGTAAGAGACAGTGTGTTTAGAATGGAGAGAGCCTGGCTCCTGCCATCCTCACTGGGAGGTCTCCAACGTGGCCATGCTCTACATTCCAGGCACTCCTGACTTATCCCAACATCATCCAATGTCCTCTTCTGGTCTCTACGGGCATTGCAGGTATAGGGTGTGCCTACTACATACATGAAGGCAAAACACTCAAACACATAAAAAATAAAAAAAATATTTATTCATAAATAAATACTTTAAAATGTAGCATTTATAAACAATAGATGGGCCTAGTTGGGTTTAACTATCAATTTGATAGCCCAGCATCACCTGAGAGAAAAGCCTCAATTGAGGAATTGCTTAAATCAGATTGCCCTGTGGGCTTATCTGTGGGGGGATTTGATTATTAATTGATGCAGGAAGGCCTAAACCCACTGTAAGCAGAAACATCTGTAGGCAGGTGGTCCTTGGCTGTATAAGAAAGCTAAATAAAAAGAAAAAGAAAACAAAACAACAACAAAAAAAGAAACTAAGCCTAAGTGCTTGGGTGAGTAAGCCAGCAGGTCCTGTTCCTCCATGGTATCTGCTTCAAGTTCTGCTCTATCTTCCCTCAATGATGGACTTTGAAGTGTAAGCCAAATAAACCTTTTTATCCCCTGTGTTATGTCTGGTCATGATGTTTACCATAGCAACAAAAATGAAACTAGAACACTGGAGTATTTGTTTTTTTAATTAAAAAAAATTATTCATTATTTTTATGTGTATACATGTATTGCCTGCATGTAGGTAAGTACACCCGTGTCATGCAATGCCCACGGAGGTCAGAAGCGGCTGTCAGATCCCCTGGGACTTGAGTTATGGACAGTTGTTAGCTGCCATGTGGGTGCTGGGATTCGAACCCAGGTCTTCTGCAAGTACAACCAGTGTTCTTAACCGCTGAGCCATCTCTCCAGCCCCAACAGTGGAGTTTTATTAAAGCAAAATTATGTCATTTTCAGAAAAGGAACTGGGGATAATCATGCTAAATGAAATAAGCCAGACTGAGACAAATATTACGTTTTCTCTCATATGCAAATATAAATTTATTTGTTTATATATTTGTACATATATATGACATGAAAGCAAAAGGGGGGTATTTTGGAAAGGGGGTATAAGAAAAGCTAATGGAAAGATGAACATATATATGTGAAAATTTTATACAGGAACCTATTATTATTATTATTATTATGGGAGGATTGAGACAAGGTCTCCCTATAGCCCCAGCTGGCCTGGAACTCTATATAGACCAGGCTGGCCTTGATCTCACAGAGATCCACCTGTCTCTGCCTCCCGAATGCTGGAATTAAAGGCATGCACCACCACGCCTGGCTAGGAACTCATTATTTTGTCCTCTAAAATATTAAAACTTAAAAAAAAAATCAGACAGAAAACAAACATTAATTCTATTAGACATTAACATCCTTGAAGTACACCATTTGTACAGGAAACGGACTATGAACGAACTTGTTTACAGAGACCCAAACATAAGTGAGTGGGAATGCCCCCATACTGTTTTGGTACTCAGGTGAGGCCACTTCACAATCACTGTCACTCATCAAAGCTGCAGAATTCTTCACCAGGCACTTGAAAAAAATCATGAAGATATTTCAGTTATAACCAAGGTTCTTCTCATGTTGAGTTCAACATTGTTCCAATTCATATAAATACTCTCAGCTGATGTGGCACTCCATACTAGAGGCATGGGTACATCAGGGTGATCAGAGAGGACTTCTGCACACTAGTCTGTCAAATCTGTACAGCAGCTGAGTATCCAACACTATTTGGATGTTTTCTTTTATCTCTGCCACAACTTCATTATACATAGCTTTAAAAAATAAAACTGTGTTTCCTAAGGTTTCTTCTAATTTGTAAAATCCTCTAGAATGGAATCCACATTTTTATTTTTGGCAGGAAGATAAAGGAGCTGTTTTTGTATGGTAAGTCAGTCCCCGTCCTCAACAGGCCACGCCTTACCTTCAACTGTGATCTTCATTTACAGCAGAACCTACCCACATTCCATTCTTCAAGGAGGCAGGGGTGTCTCATTGGTGCTGCCACTGTCTCCATTTCCTGGTGTTTCTGCTGGTTCTGTTTTGTTTTCATTGCACTATTTTTCTGGTTCAGCCCAGGTGAGTTTTTGCTTTTCCTGGAGCAGTCCCTCTCATTTTCCCTCTGCACGTTGGTCCTGATTAGACTTCTAAAGCTGTCACTGTTTCTGAAGATTGTTGTCCACTTATTTGAAGGTTATGCTCTCTGGAATCCACTCATCTCACTTTCTGTTCTAACCACTGTCAAAGATTTTCCTTTTTTTTTTTTTTTTTTTTTGTCTTTTTTTAAAGACAGGGTCTCCCTATAGCCCCAGCTGGACTGGAACTCATTTTGTAGACCAGGGTGTCCTCAAACTCACAGAGATCTGCCTGCCTCTGCCTCCCAAGTGCTGGAATTACAAGGGTGCACCACCACGCCCAGCTGGATTTCACTTGTATTTTATGGTTACCTTTACAAACTTTTCTTCGTTAAAAAAGAGGCCCATGACGGGTGTGGTGGTGTATGCCTTTAATCCAAGCACTTGGGAGGCAGAGGCAGGCGGATCCTTGTGAGTTCAAGACCAGCCTGGTCTACATAGTGAGTTCAGGTCAGCTGAGACTACAGGGAGACCCTGTCTAAAAAAAAAAAAAAAAAAAAAAAAAAAAAAAGAGGCCCATGTAAGCACAGCATTCATTCACCCACATGGGACCTAGGCTGCAGGTCCTATTTTGGTAGCACTTGTAACTGACTTCATCCTTTTCCTTGTCTTACCACCCCTTATTCCTGCCCCTCCTCTCTACAACTTTGTTTCAGTGTTCAAGATAATCATATTTTATGAACATATTCTTTGAAAAAGAATTCTGATTTTTTTTTTTTTTTTTAGGGCTTAAGAGATGGTTCAGTGATTAAGAGCACTGGCTATTCTTGAAGTGGTGGTGAGCTTCCCCTAACTATGTCATACCCACCCCCCTACCTAGGATTTCCTGAGACCTCTCCCAAGGCCCCAGGGCAGACCTGGCTTTGGTAGGCTAAGGCTGAGATCCTAGCAGACAGCCAGAGAGGGTGTGCTCCAACTCTATCTGTGTAGCAGCTGTGATCTCAGCACCAACAGAGAGTGCAGGGTTCTGGACCCCTCTGGCATAGGGGCTGAGAACACAACAGACTAATTCCCCCTTAGGGAGTTTTCCAAATTTTCTCTGAGTTTCTGCTAATAGGGGTCCAAATGTTAGAAAGTGTACCTGACTGGAACCTGACTTGGGCTTCAGTGGGTGCTTGTGAATACATGATCTGAAGCCATCAGCTACCTCTGAAATAAAACCTGAGAGAACCTGAAACATGTACCAACCAGCTTTAAATAACCAATGAAGAAAGGATCTAGACACCCTGATAATACAAACAGAAGCATACTTCAACTTAATTCTCATATAAGAATCATAAACAAAAGAAGTTAACATACCAAAATTATAACAAAAGAATAATAAAATGGAAAGCCAAAACACTATGTCCCCACCAAACTCCACCAGTCCTGTAGAAGAATTCTACAAGGAGAAACCCTTAGAGATAACCCAGGACACTGAATTTAAAAGAACAATCATAAACATGATCAAGGACTGCAACGAATTTAAGGAACACACAAACAAACAAATCAAAGTAATAAAGAATATAGGGATAAACTTTTGAATGAATTCACAAAACAAATAGAAACATTGAAGAAAACTCAGGCAGAAATGAAGAAGGAAGTGCAAAACTCAATAGGCCAACTTGAAACAACAGGGGAAAGCCTGACCATGAGAATTAATGAAATAGAAAACAGAATATAAACACTGGAGGATAAAGTTGAAGAATTGGAACACTCAAGCAAAGAGTATGGAAAATTTTTAAAAACACAGGAATGGAATATGCAAGAGACGTGGGACACCATAAAAAGACCTAATCTACATATCATAGGAATAGAGATAAGCCACAGCTGATTATAAAGATTTCATGTCTTCACTGAAGATGTGTTTTCTATCACAAAAGAAACTCCCCACAACATAGCATAGCAAAAACACTAAATGTACAGAACAAAGATAGAATACTGAAAGCAGCAAAAGAAAAACAAGTCACATACAACGAAAGCCCATCAGAAGTACAGCTGACATATCAGTGCAAACTATGAAAGCCAGAAGAGCCTGGACAAAGGTATTCCTAGTTTTACATGACAGTAGATGCCAGCCCAGAATATTTTACCCAGCAAAAATGTCTATCACAGTTGAGGGAGAAAGAATAATCTTCCATGACACAAATAATCCAAAAGGATACATGTCGACAAAACCAACCCTTCAAAGAATACTTGAAGCAATACAGAGAGCAAAGAGAGAAACAACTATACCCCAGTGGCAATGAAAATAAATAAAGATACAATTGAGGAAACACAAAATGAGACAGAGAACACAAAAAGCAATCAAAATGAAAGCAACCAATACATACCTTTCAATAATAACCTTAAATATCAATGGACTGAACTCCCCAGTCAAAAGACATAGGCTAACTGAATGGATTAAGAAACAAAATCCATCTCTTTGCTGTCTGCAAGAAACCCATCTCACCTTCAAGGACAGGCACTACCTTAAGGTAAAAGGATGGAAAAGAATATTCAAGCAAATGGCACTAAGAAATAAGAAGGGGTTGCAATTCTAATATCTGACAAAATAAACTTCAAAGAAAACTAATCAGAAGAGATAAGGAGAGCTACTTCATTCTGATCAAAGGAACATGTAATCAAGAAGATATTACAATCCTTAACATATATGCACCAAATTCTGGTGCACCCAAATTCATAAAAACACCACTATGGGACTTTAAGACACAGAGTAACCCTAACTCAGTAATAGTAAGGGACTTCAATACCCCACTGTCTCCATTAGACAGATCAACTGGACAAGGAATAAACAGAGAGACATCTGAATTAAATGATACCATACATCAAATGGATCTAACAGACATCTTTTGAACATTCCATCCAAGCACCAAACAATATACTTTATACTCAGCACCCCATGGAACTTTTTAAAAAATTGACCACATACTGGGCCACAAAACAAACCTCAACAAATACAAAAAAAGAAATTGAAATAATTCCATGCATTGTATCAGACCACAATGCAATAAAGCTCAAAATCAACACTAGACAAACCTCTAGTCACTACAGGAACTCATGGCGATTGAACAACACACCCCTAAGCAATAAGTGGGTCAAAGGAAAAATTAAGAGAAATAAAAGAATTCCTGGAATTCAAAGGATAATAC
This sequence comes from Nannospalax galili, assembly GCF_000622305.1. Lineage (NCBI taxonomy): Eukaryota > Metazoa > Chordata > Mammalia > Rodentia > Spalacidae > Nannospalax > Nannospalax galili. Next base: position 3,598,954 of record NW_008358866.1, on the reverse strand, counting down.
AACAAAACACAACCTCTGGGACACTTTAAAAGCAGTCCTAAGAGGGAAGTTTATAGCTCTAAGTACCTATATTTAAAAATTAGAAAGAGAGGGCTGGAGAGATGGCTCAGCGGTTAAGAACACTGACTGTTCTTGCAGAAGAACAGCTAATAACTGTCTGTAACTCCATTTCCAGGGGATTCGACAGCCTCTTCTGTCCTCTGTTGGCATTGCATGACACGGATGCACTTACCTACATGCAGACATAACATTCATACACATAAACTAAAAAAAAAATAAAGAATAAAAATATTTATAAAAAAATTAGAAAGAGCCCAAATTAACAACGTAACACTGCAACTCAAGGCATTGAAAAGGCAGGAACAAATGAAATCCAAACCCAGTAGAAGAGAAGAAATAACAAAAATCAGAGCAGAAATTAATGAAATAGAAACAAAGAAAACAATACAAAGAATCAATGAATTTAAGAGCTGGTTCTTTGCAAAACTAAACAAGATAGAAAGACCCTTAAGCCCAGTTAACCAAAAGAAAGAAAGAGCAAATCCAAATCAACAAAATCAGAGATGAAAGGGGAAACATCACAACACACACCCAAAAATCCAGACCATTATAAGGGAATATTTTAAAAACTTATAACCTACTAAATTTGAAAATCTAAAAGAAATGGATGGATATCTAAAGTTGTGGGAACCACAAAGTTAAACCAAGAAGAGATCAACAGTTTAAAGAGGCCCATAACGTAAAAGGAAACTGAAACAATAATACAAAGCCTCCCAACTAAAAAAAGCCCAGGCCCAGACAGATTTACAGCTGAATTCTATCAGACATTTAAAGAGGACCTCCAACCAATGCTACTTAAATTATTCAAAATGATAGAAACAGAGGGAGAACTCCCAAATTCCTTTTATAAAGCCAGCATCACTCTACTACCCAAACCCAGTAAAGGCACAATCAAAAAAGAAAACTATAGACCCATATCCTTAATGAACATAGATGCAAAAATTCTCAAC
>NW_008358866.1:3589078-3597841 GCF_000622305.1 Nannospalax galili | reverse complement strand
CCAGAAAACTCCTAGAACTCATCAACAATTTCAGTATAGTGGCAGGTTATAAAATCAATCTGCAAAATTCAGTAGCCCTTCTATATACCAATAACAAGCAATTAGAGAAAGAATATAGGGAAATACTCCCATTCACAATTGCAGCAAACAATAATAAAATATATTGGAATAAATCTGACTAAAGACACCAAAGATCTCTACAATGAAAAATTTAAATCGTAAAAAAAAAAAAAAAGATTAAGGAAGAAACCAGGAGATGGAAGGCTCTCCCATGCTCATGGATTGGAAGAATTAATATTGTGAAAATGACCATCCTACCAAAAGCAATATATAGATTCAATGCAATCCCAATAAAAATCCCCATGACATATTTCACAAAATTAGAAAAATAAATCCTTACATTCGTATGGAAGCACAAGAAACCGCGGATAGTCAAAGCAACTCTGAACACAAAGAGCAATGCTGGGGGGATCACTACATCAGATCTCAAAGTATACTATAGCTCTACATTCATAAAAACAGCATGGTACTGGCACAAAAATAGACATATAGATCAATGGAACATCATTTAAGATCCAAACCCGAGGACACACAATTTCAGCCACCTGATATTTGACAAAGGTGCCAAGAACACACAATGGAGGAAAGACAGCATCTTCAACAAATGGTGCTGGCAAAACTGGATCTCCACCTGTAGAAGAATAAAACTAGATCCTTCACCTTGCACAAAAGTCAACTCCAAATGAGTCAAAGACTTCAATGTGAAACTGGAAACCCTGAAACTATTAGAAGAAAATATTGGCAGTTACTTACAAGATATAGGTGTAGGAAAGGATTTTCTAAATCAGACAGAAGTTGCTCAGGAATGAAGGTCAGCAATCAGTAAGTGGGACCTCATTAAACTAAAAAGCTTCTGTACAGCAAAAGAAACAATCAAAAAAGTGAAGAGAAAACCTACAGAATGGGAAAAAATCTTCACCAGTGACACATCTGACAGAGATTTAACATCCAGAATATATAAAGAACTCAAAAAACAAAGAAGTGAGAAACCAAATGACCCAATTAAAAGATGGGCTAAAGATCTAAACAGAGAGTTCCCAAAGGAAGAAATAAAGATGGCTAAGAAACATCTCAAAAAGTGTTCAACATCGTTAGTAATTTGGGAAATGCACATTAAAACCACCCTAAGGTGTCTTGATCTTACCCCAATCAAGATCAATGCTAGGATCAAGAGAACAAATGATACCAAATGCAGGTAAGGATGTGGAGAAAGGGGAACACTCATTTACTGCTGATGGGATTGCAAACTTGTGCAACCCCCCATTGACAGTGTGGAGAACTCTTAAGGAGAGATGGCTCAGTGGTTAAGAACACTGACTGTTCTTGCAAAGGACCTGGGTGTCCACATGGCAGCTAACAACTATCCGTAACTCCAGTTCCAGGGGATCCGACAGCCTCTTCTGTCCTTTGCAGGTGTTGCATGACACAGGTACACTTACCTACATGCAGGCAATACACGCACATACATAGAATAAAAATAATAAATAAAATAATTTTTTAAATGAGTCATGAAAAAATAAAAATAAATTTTAAAAAACTGGGGCTGGAGAGATGGCTCAGTGGTTAAGAACACTGAATGCTCTTGCAGAGGAACCAGGTTCGATTCCCAGCACCCACATGGCTGCTACAAACTGTTCTTAACTCCAGTTCCAGGGGAATCCAATGCCCTCTGCAGCACTGCATGATATGGTTGCACTCACATACATGCAGGCAATATACTCATACATATCAAAAAGACCAATAAATAAATAAATTAAATAAATAAATAATTTAAAAAAAAAGAAACAGGGCTTGGATATTTAGCTCAGGGGTAGAGCACTTGCCTAGCAAGCCAAGGCCCTGGGTTCAGTCCTCCACTCCGGAAAAAAAAAAGAAACTAAAAATGAACCTACCATATGACCTGGCTTTAGCAAACTCCTTAGCATATACCCAAAGGACTCATCCTATTGTAGAGACACTTGTACAACCATGTTTGTTGCTGCTCTTTTCACAATAGCTAAGACATGGAAACAACCTAAGTGCCCCTCATCTGATGAATGGTTAGCAAAAATGTGATATATTTACACAATGGAGTTCTATTCGGCATTAAAGAAAGATGAAATAATGAAATTTACATGTAAATGGATGGATCTAGAAACTGTTATACTAAGTGAAGTATCACAGACTCAGAAAAACAGTGTATGTTCTCCCTCATACGTAGATCCTAGCACCAAATCCTTTTAAATTCCATGTCCTTTTAATAAGATGATGCTGTACAGCAGTCTCTTCTGCATGAAAAAACTACCATCATCACAACTTCAGCTGTGCCTGATGGCTAAACAACATCACAATTGGGCTCATTCATTAAAGGAGGGCCAAGCAGGGTCATTGGACCCTCACCAAAGTATCCAGCCACTCCTCAACTGTATGTAATTTTGCCCTAATCACACATGATCTCCTGGATTTGGGGAGTGCTAAAGTATACAATCTGGGGAAGGTTAGGAAAAAAAGGCATGACCCATGCTGGGTAAAGGCTTTCCAGTGTGCATACCCTCAAGACATAAATACACCTCAGCAACCCCTCAGTTATCTTGGTAAGTAAGCTTAGTAAATTAATTGGTTCCCCAGTAAAACTTTAACAAAACATTGGCTTGACACTAGAACCTTAAAAGGGTTAATAAGCATTGCTTAGCATCTACAGGAAAAGAATTCTTACAACAGATGGAAAATGTGTTAATGCTATTATGTCTCATAATTATTTTAAAAAAAGAAAATGAGAATGTAAAAGATGTTAAAAGGATATGGGGAATGGAGATATTTTCCAAAATAGAAAAAATGAGAAAGCCTAAGCAAGTGATGAAGTTCTGTGTAGGTTTGTTATGATATATAAAGGATGAAGCAAAAATAATATACACATATCTTAGAATTTCTAAAGTCATAGTTCAGTCAACTAGTTTAAGAAACTATATATATATATAGTCAAGGTTTATCAGAGAATATTTGTTTTTTTTTTCACCCAAGCTTTATCTACATAGCACATGGTAATTAAAAATACCAGACTGAGCCGGGTGTGGTGGTGCACACCTGTAGTCCCAGCACTTGGGAGGCAGAGGCAGGCAGATCTCTGTGAGTTCAAGGCATCTTTACCAGCTGTATGTCTGACACAGGGTTAATATTTAGAACATATAAAGAACTAAAAAAAAAAAAAAAAAAAAAAAAAAAACCAGACTGGTGGAACTAACCTTAGTGGATGTTTAACAGCAATACTTTGAGGCCTATACTAATTGGTCAGAGGGACTTAAAGGGCAGTTTTTGTCCCTTGCCCTCCAAGGTCAGCTAAGTTCCAGGGGACTATGGAACATCTCTCAAAATGTCCTGTAACTGTGGTGAGTCACCTGTGCTCTTGTTCAGGGAGGCAATGAAGACCCCATGAGATGGACTTGAAACAGTGTCCAGTCTACAAAGAGGAGGGTCAACTCAGAGGAATCATTTCCTCCATGCCTCCAAGTGAAGCCAGCCATGGTCGAGTAGGGCCCTTGACTTATCTTCACATAGATGGAACTGGTAAAAGAAAGAAGCCAGGGGCTTCTCCCAAGCCCATGTGACTCCTGAGGAACAGATCCTCAAATGATCTTAAGTGTAAAAAAATTTGATTTATTTGGGCCAACTGTATGGTCTTAAACACCCAAAAGGAACGTATAACCAAAGAGTAAAGTCATTAGTATACTTCAAGAGTTCAAGGGATTACACTTCCCAGACATTAGGCTTAAGTCCATATAAAACATTATTTAGACAGTTATTTCTCATCGATGATTCTGTTCCTAATTAGAAAGTGCTGCTCAGATGTAAAACTTCAAATTTGGGTCTGCAATACTGTAGTGCCCATCTGTACCTAAGGGAGACAACCTGCTATTGTTCTAAAATGACGGCTAAATTTGTTTTCTCCCCCTTTCTAGAACCCTTTGAGAGGGAACTGACACTGATTCTAACCACTCCAACAGCCATCAAAATACCTGAAAGCAAATCCTGAATCCATCGCTCTTGAGTCCAGCCTTGGCAGACAAAAGAAAAAAGAGGAGGAACCCAATAGAGGGATGCTTTTGGAAGCTCTCCTAAAGAAATCCCAATGGACTCTCATATGAACATTTGAAATTTGCCCTGTTCTGACTTTTTTCTGGTTCTCACACACACACACACACACACACACACACACACACACACACACACACACACAAAGAGTTATGCAATTTGGGAGTCTTTTGGATAGACCCACTGAAGGGGTATCCCAATTGCCTCACCCTGCGTCCCTATTCGGCATGGAAGAAGCCAGAGCGGTCTGCATCCTGATTCCCTATCTGCAAGTTGGGTAACCTCCTCTGAGGATGGTGTGATAAGAATATGAGGTAGGAATTGGCTAGGAAGTTAAGGTAAAAAGACCCCAAAGAAAAGTAGCCAGTTTCTTGGCTAAAACTCAATGTCCTTGGGCCTCCCAGCAACATACTCTGTTCCAAAGGCCAAAAATGTCAAAAGTATTTTGGAGTTCTTATGTAATCCTTAAAAGATTTTAGGGTTACCTCTTCAGAGGGGGGAATGTTAGAGTAGCAAAAAGGCCCATAAAAAAAGAACGGAAGAAGAAAGAGTACATGAAGTTATTAGAAAAATGTGATGGGGAGATATGGGAGGAGTTGGAGGGGAGGAAGTGGGCATCGATTTGATCAAAATACTTTATGCATGTATGAAATTTTCAATAAATTATTAAAAAACAGAAAATCAGAAATTTTTCTCTGAAAATACATTATTAAAATATGAGGATGCTTATAGCCCAAAGAAATTTCATTGTTGACATCCTTGTTCCCCTTTTTCAGTTCAATCTATGAATGTATGTAAGAAAATCTTCTCTTATAACAGGAAAAGGTTATAGCATTACATCATATTTAAAGTCAAACTCAATGGATATGAAAAAGTGACACATAAATCTCAAAAATCTTAAGAATGTGAGGTTCATTATTTTACCAACTAATATATAATGAATTCCTATGTAACAAGAATTATGGTAGCTTGTTACTACATTTATAGCTGTGAAGAAGTTACTCACAGTTCCTTTTCTATGGGGTTAAAGTCTCAGGGAATCAAGACAATGATAAATAGTAAAAGTAAATATAGAATTTTTTGAGGGAGAGGAAAATTAGATGCTAATTTTGGAGTCATTAAAAAAATGTATACTCAGGTATTTAACCTGAAACCTTGACCCACATAAGTCTGATTATAGCAGGCTATAAAACATTAACAATAATAGTGAAATACATTTATTGAGCCCAGGGTATAATGGTATAATGGTAACTGTACTGTCTGAGTTACTTTCTTTAGCTTTCACTAATAGAAGTCAAACAACTTGCTAAAGTTTCCTGAGCTAGTAACATGAAATCAGGAACTGATTTCAAGAAATATAATTGCAAACTTGCTGGCTAAGGTACTAAGCAAGTATTTAAATATTCAATATAGGGATTAACACAAGATCTCTTTGACTTTCAAGATAAGTTGGCAACTGTGTGGCTCCTGGGGGGTGGGGGTACAAACTCGAAGTTCAGTTAGGAGGCAAATAGGTGAGTGAAAGTAAGAAACAAAGAAGGTCTAGATTACTTTAACAGTCCTGGAAGGTCAAGGTGGACAGATTCCAAAACAATTAAAGGATCAGCAACACTTGCTAATGGACTGATGATAAGGACTAGCAAGATGAAGTATAAATTTTAGACTGACTTGTTCAACCATGTGTAGAAAATGAGATCATTTGCTAAGAGTGAACAGTGTAATGAGAAGGGGAAACATATTTGAAATATTTATCTAGAGATTTAAATGTGACATCATGATGTTATAGATAATATTGAAAGCCAGGAGAGGCATGAAATTCCAGAAAGAGAATGGGGGAAAAATATAGCAAGAAGGGCAGACAAGTAAAGATTTTGTCCAGAGAATACTAACATTTAGAATTTGTAAAGAGGAAAATAAGAGAAAATATTGAAAACAAGCAATTCCAGAGGATTAAGTCTTTCTACAATGCATACATACTTCAAAACAGTATTCTTTACACGATGAACATTTATTTTACAATTTAAATAAATAAAATGCTAATTAAGAAAGAACATAACACAAGAGTTATCATTTCATAAAGAAGACTTTCAGGACCCCTTCCTCTGCATTGCTGACAATGCTCCACCCAAGCATAGCTCCACCCAAATCCCAAACCAGAAGCAGAGAGGCAGCCCCAGAGCCTTGCCCAGAGTACAAACAGTAACCCTTCCTTCTGCACTGCTGCCAGGACCACACATGCATAACTCCCTGTCACCCTCAATCCCAGGTAGTAACCCCCAGAACCCTTCCCCCTGCCAGGTACCAACTTCCCAATCCTGTCTCCCCCCCCACCACCACCACAATTAATCACCCACTTAGGTACCACAAGTGGTCCTGAAACCTGGACCCCAGATAGAGATCCCCAACCCAGTCTCCACCCTACCCACCTTCACCTGAGACCAGTGTGATATCCTTTGCTCAACATCCCCAGGGATCACTGCTCACTCCAACTGTGACCCTGGGCTCTGCTATCCAAGGACTGCATATAGAACAGTGTGAACCTTTCACAAACCTTTGAAAATTAACAAACTGCAGAAGGTTTACTCCTGGGCTCAGAAGCACACATATCCCCAGCTGTGTGGGGAATACACCTGAGACACCTCATTCATACAACAAGGGAGTTACCCCAAGGTCAAACACCATGCCTATTCTGCTGGTCCACAACCTGACAAGTTGAGGTAACAGCAAGCACCTGCTCAGTGAAGGGGACACCAGATATCCTTATCAAGAAACAGCAGTAATGGGGCTGGAGAGATGGCTCAGAGGTTAACAGCACTGGCAGCTCTTGCAAAGGACACGGATTTGGTTCCCAGCACCCAAACAGTGGCTAACAGCCTTCCATAACTCTAGTTCCAGGGGATCAAGGGGATTTGATGACGTCTTCTGGTCTCTTCAGGCTTTGTGTAGCACAGATACACTTACATACATGCAGGCAAAACACTCACATGAATAAAAATAAATATGTAAAATTTAAGAAACACCACCAATGACCTAACTCTAGATGCCTATGTCCCATTACAAAATCATAAACTACATGATAATCAAGATGATACATTTCCTGCAGAAATGTACCCTGTGAAGAACAACTTAGCTGATGAATGAGACAATGATCTCAAAATCGCAATTATAAATATATTCAAAGAACACAAAGAGGAAAAGCATAAATTCTGGAAAGAAGACAGTAAGAAAGCAAACAAACATCTAAATAAAATAAGGAAAACAAGATCTGAAAATAGAATTTAATAAAAAATGGAATTTCTGATGTAAAGTCAAATTGCAATAAACTTTGGAATGAGAAACTCAATGAAATAAAAAACCCAGTAGAGAGCCTCACCAGTACAATGGGTCAAGAGGAAGAGAGAATATGATAGCTTGAAGACAAGGTAAAGGAATTGAATCAGTCAAAGAAAATGTTAAACCTAAAAATCCTAGGAAGGAAACATGCAGGTACTCTGGGACACCATATGAAGACCAAACCTATGAATGATAGGTATAGAAGAAAAAGAAGCCTAGGTCCAAAGCACAAAACATATTTTCAACAAAATCATAGAAGAAAGCTTCTCAAATCTAAGGAAATAGATACCTAACAAGGTGTTAAGAGTTGTATAGAACATCAGAAACCAGAAAAGAAACTCCCCATGTCATACAATAATCAAAACACTAATTTTACAGAGCAAAGAAAGGATACTAAAAGCTGCAAGGGAAAAAGAACAAATCACATATAAAGGCAGGCATATCAGAATAACATTTGACTTTTCAAAGGAGACTTTGAAAGCCAGGAGGAAATAGACTGATGTTCTATAGTTCCTAAAGACCACAGATACCAACCCTGGTTATTATACTAAGCAATACTATCAATGGTAATAAAAGGAGAAATAAAAAATTTTTCATGATGAAAACAGATTTAAGAAATTTATGACCATTAAGCCAGCTCTATAGAGGATACTAGAAGGAGTATTTCAGTCAGAAGAAAAGGTCAAACATACACAAGAGAGCACAGAGAACAAATAATCAATTCCAGAAGGGTTATTCGAAAGAAAACATCACCACAACATAATATATAAATTAGTACACACTGTTCAATAACAACTCATAATATTAACAGACTCAGTTCCCCATTAAAGAAGTTTAAGACTAACAGATTGGATTAGAAAACAAGCCTCCAGCAGTGCCCCCTCCCCCACAAGGCAAATAAGATAACGCTGCTTTTGTGGTTATATGGTAATTTTTAAATGACAGAACTCTTTATGGAATGTAAAAGGCACTAGAACCATGGCAGAAGAGAGTGAAAGAAGTTGAAGAGGATGATGATGATGATCCAATCTTTGTTCCAGAGAAAGCAAGTTCAAAACCACAATTTCAAATATTTTGAATAGAGTTAACCCAAGCTCATATTCAAGGAGAATAAAGAATGGTACACTCAGTCAAGGTATTAATGCTTCATTCAAGCCTACAAGTTGATGCCACATGAATCCAACATCAAATCCAGTAACTGCCTCAACAGTAAATTTTCTTTTTTTTAATTTTTAAAAAAAGAAAATTTACTGTTGAGGCAGTTACTGGATTTGATGTTGGATTCATGTGGGCTAATCTTGC